>NW_028123644.1:0-514719 GCF_965194805.1 Balaenoptera borealis
TTGTACATAAGGACCACAACTTCTTTATCCATTTTTCTCTTTCCTGGGATATTTAAGGTGGAATGAAGTGGAGGTCCTGGTCAACAGAGCAGCCCTAAACTTTGGGGTGCTTGTGTCTTGCTGATTTTTAATTTTCCCAATTTATACCCCCATGAGTGGAAGTGCCCTATGCTCTCTAAGCTGTGTTTTTCAGATGTTTCAGGACTCACCGGACACTTCTCCAGAGTGGCTCTTGGCAATTTACATCCCGCCCATCAGTGTAGCAAGGCTCCCATTTCTCCATGGCCTGTCCTGCATTTCTGGTTTTGACACTTTTTTCAGCATGGCCCTTTTGACCGATGGGAAGCGAGACTTCTTTGTAGCGCTGATTTGCCTTTCCAGGTTGCTTGGTTGGCCAAAAAGGGCGTATGCGTTTTTTCCTGAATATATTCAGGAAAAAACGCATACGCCCTTTTTGGCCAAGGGCATCATTGTCAACGTTTTGCCGCTTTTCATGTGCTTTAAAGGCGATTCGTATCTACCTCCTGAAATCTGTTTCCTGCAATTCTGCCTTGATTTCAAATCCTCTTCTTTGCCTTCCCTCAATATATTTGTGGACGAGAGTTATCATTTATAACTCTGCAGGTTTGTGAATTGCAGTGCCCTGAACCTTCATTTTACAACTCGTTTTTATGGGAGCTGGCCGCAAAATCGCAGAATGGCTTCAGGCCCTGTTCTGGTTCCGGGGGGCAGGCTGAGCCTGTGGTTAATTCTTCTTCCTGATGGGAAAATAGAGTGACCTGTGCCTGTCCCAACACCAAGAGCTAGTCTCTCGTTGGTTCCACGTCTTCTCGTTTATCCTCAGGACAAATTACAACCTGTATGGAACAGGAGGTTAAAGGTGCTGATGCTCCAAGTAGGGAGCTTGCTAGTAAAGTGGCTGGAATGGCGAACCCGGGCACAAGGAGATGAGAAATGAGGTGCGTTTTAGAAACCTTTCCCCATCACACAGTGTACCATCTTCTGGGTTTCTCATGCATGTTTTTGATGTAGGAAGATGCCCTTGAACCTGGAGATTTGGGACCCATGCGATGGGTACCACGCAGTATTACTTTAAAGGGTCTGCGTTTGCTCACCCAACCTCACCAAACCTCTCAGCCCCAAGAGTGTCCACCCTTATGTCTCATCCAGCTGTGCGTCTAGATATGGTCAATCCAGGTTGCATCACAGCCCCTGAACGCATTGTGTAAGAATTTCTCTCTCTTTCACTGTCTTTGTTTCATGGGTGTTTCAAAGTAATTTATTTTTATAATGGGGTTTAGCTGCTTTTCACTGCTGTGTTTATGCCGCTTTACACCCACTTGACACACTAACAGAGAGATATCAATACATAGGTTTTACGATTATTATTAGTCAGATATATTCTTGTGCGGTGAATAGGGCGTTTTGAGTCCAGTTCTCTGAGCAAGGAGTAGGTCTTGTCTATTACATATTGGGTTTATGGAACGGTATCTGAGCTAATTTGATACCCTTGTTTTATGTATCACCCCACCTCACCTTTCCCGTTAAGCAGCCATAGTGTGTTTTCTGCATGTGTGACTCTGTTCTGTTTTGTAATTCAGTTCAAGTGTAACGGTTTTTACATTCCCTCTATCAGTGATACCTTATGAGAAGTGTCCTTTTCTGTGTGACTTATTTCACTTAGAATCGTTGTACCTAAATCCACTCATCATGCTGCTACTAACCTTACGACATTGATTTCATGGCTGAGTGATATTCCATTGTACATAAGGACCACAACTTCTTTATCCATTTTTCTCTTTCCTGGGATATTTAAGGTGGAATGAAGTGGAGGTCCTGGTCAACAGAGCAGCCCTAAACTTTGGGGTGCTTGTGTCTTGCTGATTTTTAATTTTCCCAATTTATACCCCCATGAGTGGAAGTGCCCTATGCTCTCTAAGCTGTGTTTTTCAGATGTTTCAGGACTCACCGGACACTTCTCCAGAGTGGCTCTTGGCAATTTACATCCCGCCCATCAGTGTAGCAAGGCTCCCATTTCTCCATGGCCTGTCCTGCATTTCTGGTTTTGACACTTTTTTCAGCATGGCCCTTTTGACCGATGGGAAGCGAGACTTCTTTGTAGCGCTGATTTGCCTTTCCAGGTTGCTTGGTTGGCCAAAAAGGGCGTATGCGTTTTTTCCTGAATATATTCAGGAAAAAACGCATACGCCCTTTTTGGCCAAGGGCATCATTGTCAACGTTTTGCCGCTTTTCATGTGCTTTAAAGGCGATTCGTATCTACCTCCTGAAATCTGTTTCCTGCAATTCTGCCTTGATTTCAAATCCTCTTCTTTGCCTTCCCTCAATATATTTGTGGACGAGAGTTATCATTTATAACTCTGCAGGTTTGTGAATTGCAGTGCTCTGAACCTCCATTCTACAACTCGTTTTTATGGGAGCTGGCCGCAAAATCGCAGAATGGCTTCAGGCCCTGTTCTGGTTCCGGAGGGCAGGCTGAGCCTGTGGTTAATTCTTCTTTCTGATGGGAAAATAGAGTGACCTGTGCCTGTCCCAACACCAAGAGCTAGTCTCTCGTTGGTTCCATGTCTTCTCGTTTATCCTCAGGACAAATTACAACCTGTATGGAACAGGAGGTTAAAGGTGCTGATGCTCCAAGTAGGGAGCTTGCTAGTAAAGTGGCTGGAATGGCGAACCCGGGCACAAGGAGATGAGAAATGAGGTGCGTTTTAGAAACCTTTCCCCATCACACAGTGTACCATCTTCTGGGTTTCTCATGCATGTTTTTGATGTAGGAAGATGCCCTTGAACCTGGAGATTTGGGACCAATGCGATGGGTACCACGCAGTATTACTTTAAAGGGTCTGCGTTTGCTCACCCAACCTCACCAAACCTCTCAGCCCCAAGAGTGTCCACCCTTATGTCTCATCCAGCTGTGCGTCTAGATATGGTCAATCCAGGTTGCATCACAGCCCCTGAACTCATTGTGTAAGAATTTCTCTCTCTTTCACTGTCTTTGTTTCATGGGTGTTTCAAAGTAATTTATTTTTATAATGGGGTTTAGCTGCTTTTCACTGCTGTGTTTATGCCGCTTTACACCCACTTGACACACTAACAGAGAGATATCAATACATAGGTTTTACGATTATTATTAGTCAGATATATTCTTGTGCGGTGAATAGGGCGTGTTGAGTCCAGTTCTCTGAGCAAGGAGTAGGTCTTGTCTATTACATATTGGGTTTATGGAACGGTATCTGAGCTAATTTGATACCCTTGTTTTATGTATCACCCCACCTCACCTTTCCCGTTAAGCAGCCATAGTGTGTTTTCTGCATGTGTGACTCTGTTCTGTTTTGTAATTCAGTTCAAGTGTAACGGTTTTTACATTGCCTCTATCAGTGATACCTTATGAGAAGTGTCCTTTTCTGTGTGACTTATTTCACTTAGAATCGTCGTACCTAAATCCACTCATCATGCTGCTACTAACCTTACGACATTGATTTCATGGCTGAGTGATATTCCATTGTACATATGGACCACAATTTCTTTATCCATTTTTCTCTTTCCTGGGATATTTAAGGTGGAATGAAGTGGAGGTCCTGGTCAACAGAGCAGCCCTAAACTTTGGGGTGCTTGTGTCTTGCTGATTTTTCATTTTCCCAATTTATACCCCCATGAGTGGAAGTGCCCTATGCTCTCTAAGCTGTGTTTTTCAGATGTTTCAGGACTCACCGGACACTTCTCCAGAGTGGCTCTTGGCAATTTACATCCCGCCCATCAGTGTAGCAAGGCTCCCATTTCTCCATGGCCTGTCCTGCATTTCTGGTTTTGACACTTTTTTCAGCATGGCCCTTTTGACCGATGGGAAGCGAGACTTCTTTGTAGCGCTGATTTGCCTTTCCAGGTTGCTTGGTTGGCCAAAAAGGGCGTATGCGTTTTTTCCTGAATATATTCAGGAAAAAACGCATACGCCCTTTTTGGCCAAGGGCATCATTGTCAACGTTTTGCCGCTTTTCATGTGCTTTAAAGGCGATTCGTATCTACCTCCTGAAATCTGTTTCGTGCAATTCTGCCTTGATTTCAAATCCTCTTCTTTGCCTTCCCTCAATATATTTGTGGACGAGAGTTATCATTTATAACTCTGCAGGTTTGTGAATTGCAGTGCCCTGAACCTCCATTCTACAACTCGTTTTTATGGGAGCTGGCCGCAAAATCGCAGAATGGCTTCAGGCCCTGTTCTGGTTCCGGGGGGCAGGCTGAGCCTGTGGTTAATTCTTCTTTCTGATGGGAAAATAGAGTGACCTGTGCCTGTCCCAACACCAAGAGCTAGTCTCTCGTTGGTTCCACGTCTTCCCGTTTATCCTCAGGACAAATTGCAACCTGTATGGAACAGGAGGTTAAAGGTGCTGATGCTCCAAGTAGGGAGCTTGCTAGTAAAGTGGCTGGAATGGCGAACCCGGGCACAAGGAGATGAGAAATGAGGTGCGTTTTAGAAACCTTTCCCCATGACACAGTGTACCATCTTCTGGGTTTCTCATGCATGTTTTTGATGTAGGAAGATGCCCTTGAACCTGGAGATTTGGGACCAATGCGATGGGTACCACGCAGTATTACTTTAAAGGGTCTGCGTTTGCTCACCCAACCTCACCAAACCTCTCAGCCCCAAGAGTGTCCACCCTTATGTCTCATCCAGCTGTGCGTCTAGATATGGTCAATCCAGGTTGCATCACAGCCCCTGAACGCATTGTGTAAGAATTTCTCTCTCTTTCACTGTCTTTGTTTCATGGGTGTTTCAAAGTAATTTATTTTTATAATGGGGTTTAGCTGATTTTCACTGCTGTGTTTATGCCGCTTTACACCCACTTGACACACTAACAGAGAGATATCAATACATAGGTTTTACGATTATTATTAGTCAGATATATTCTTGTGCGGTGAATAGGGCGTGTTGAGTCCAGTTCTCTGAGCAAGGAGTAGGTCTTGTCTATTACATATTGGGTTTATGGAACGGTATCTGAGCTAATTTGATACCCTTGTTTTATGTATCACCCCACCTCACCTTTCCCGTTAAGCAGCCATAGTGTGTTTTCTGCATGTGTGACTCTGTTCTGTTTTGTAATTCAGTTCAAGTGTAACGGTTTTTACATTCCCTCTATCAGTGATACCTTATGAGAAGTGTCCTTTTCTGTGTGACTTATTTCACTTAGAATCGTCGTACCTAAGTCCACTCATCATGCTGCTACTAACCTTACGACATTGATTTCATGGCTGAGTGATATTCCATTGTACATAAGGACCACAACTTCTTTATCCATTTTTCTCTTTCCTGGGATATTTAAGGTGGAATGAAGTGGAGGTCCTGGTCAACAGAGCAGCCCTAAACTTTGGGGTGCTTGTGTCTTGCTGATTTTTAATTTTCCCAATTTATACCCCCATGAGTGGAAGTGCCCTATGCTCTCTAAGCTGTGTTTTTCAGATGTTTCAGGACTCACCGGACACTTCTCCAGAGTGGCTCTTGGCAATTTACATCCCGCCCATCAGTGTAGCAAGGCTCCCATTTCTCCATGGCCTGTCCTGCATTTCTGGTTTTGACACTTTTTTCAGCATGGCCCTTTTGACCGATGGGAAGCGAGACTTCTTTGTAGCGCTGATTTGCCTTTCCAGGTTGCTTGGTTGGCCAAAAAGGGCGTATGCGTTTTCTCCTGAATATATTCAGGAAAAAACGCATACGCCCTTTTTGGCCAAGGGCATCATTGTCAACGTTTTGCCGCTTTTCATGTGCTTTAAAGGCGATTCGTATCTACCTCCTGAAATCTGTTTCGTGCAATTCTGCCTTGATTTCAAATCCTCTTCTTTGCCTTCCCTCAATATATTTGTGGACGAGAGTTATCATTTATAACTCTGCAGGTTTGTGAATTGCAGTGCTCTGAACCTCCATTCTACAACTCGTTTTTATGGGAGCTGGCCGCAAAATCGCAGAATGGCTTCAGGCCCTGTTCTGGTTCCGGGGGGCAGGCTGAGCCTGTGGTTAATTCTTCTTTCTGATGGGAAAATAGAGTGACCTGTGCCTGTCCCAACACCAAGAGCTAGTCTCACGTTGGTTCCACGTCTTCCCGTTTATCCTCAGGACAAATTACAACCTGTATGGAACAGGAGGTTAAAGGTGCTGATGCTCCAAGTAGGGAGCTTGCTAGTAAAGTGGCTGGAATGGCGAACCCGGGCACAAGGAGATGAGAAATGAGGTGCGTTTTAGAAACCTTTCCCCATCACACAGTGTACCATCTTCTGGGTTTCTCATGCATGTTTTTGATGTAGGAAGATGCCCTTGACCCTGGAGATTTGGGACCCATGCGATGGGTACCACGCAGTATTACTTTAAAGGGTCTGCGTTTGCTCACCCAACCTCACCAAACCTCTCAGCCCCAAGAGTGTCCACCCTTATGTCTCATCCAGCTGTGCGTCTAGATATGGTCAATCCAGGTTGCATCACAACCCCTGAACGCATTGTGTAAGAATTTCTCTCTCTTTCACTGTCTTTGTTTCATGGGTGTTTCAAAGTAATTTATTTTTATAATGGGGTTTAGCTGCTTTTCACTGCTGTGTTTATGCCGCTTTACACCCACTTGACACACTAACAGAGAGATATCAATACATAGGTTTTACGATTATTATTAGTCAGATATATTCTTGTGCGGTGAATAGGGCGTGTTGAGTCCAGTTCTCTGAGCAAGGAGTAGGTCTTGTCTATTACATATTGGGTTTATGGAACGGTATCTGAGCTAATTTGATACCCTTGTTTTATGTATCACCCCACCTCACCTTTCCCGTTAAGCAGCCATAGTGTGTTTTCTGCATGTGTGACTCTGTTCTGTTTTGTAATTCAGTTCAAGTGTAACGGTTTTTACATTGCCTCTATCAGTGATACCTTATGAGAAGTGTCCTTTTCTGTGTGACTTATTTCACTTAGAATCGTCGTACCTAAATCCACTCATCATGCTGCTACTAACCTTACGACATTGATTTCATGGCTGAGTGATATTCCATTGTACATATGGACCACAATTTCTTTATCCATTTTTCTCTTTCCTGGGATATTTAAGGTGGAATGAAGTGGAGGTCCTGGTCAACAGAGCAGCCCTAAACTTTGGGGTGCTTGTGTCTTGCTGATTTTTCATTTTCCCAATTTATACCCCCATGAGTGGAAGTGCCCTATGCTCTCTAAGCTGTGTTTTTCAGATGTTTCAGGACTCACCGGACACTTCTCCAGAGTGGCTCTTGGCAATTTACATCCCGCCCATCAGTGTAGCAAGGCTCCCATTTCTCCATGGCCTGTCCTGCATTTCTGGTTTTGACACTTTTTTCAGCATGGCCCTTTTGACCGATGGGAAGCGAGACTTCTTTGTAGCGCTGATTTGCCTTTCCAGGTTGCTTGGTTGGCCAAAAAGGGCGTATGCGTTTTTTCCTGAATATATTCAGGAAAAAACGCATACGCCCTTTTTGGCCAAGGGCATCATTGTCAACGTTTTGCCGCTTTTCATGTGCTTTAAAGGCGATTCGTATCTACCTCCTGAAATCTGTTTCGTGCAATTCTGCCTTGATTTCAAATCCTCTTCTTTGCCTTCCCTCAATATATTTGTGGACGAGAGTTATCATTTATAACTCTGCAGGTTTGTGAATTGCAGTGCCCTGAACCTCCATTCTACAACTCGTTTTTATGGGAGCTGGCCGCAAAATCGCAGAATGGCTTCAGGCCCTGTTCTGGTTCCGGGGGGCAGGCTGAGCCTGTGGTTAATTCTTCTTTCTGATGGGAAAATAGAGTGACCTGTGCCTGTCCCAACACCAAGAGCTAGTCTCTCGTTGGTTCCACGTCTTCCCGTTTATCCTCAGGACAAATTGCAACCTGTATGGAACAGGAGGTTAAAGGTGCTGATGCTCCAAGTAGGGAGCTTGCTAGTAAAGTGGCTGGAATGGCGAACCCGGGCACAAGGAGATGAGAAATGAGGTGCGTTTTAGAAACCTTTCCCCATGACACAGTGTACCATCTTCTGGGTTTCTCATGCATGTTTTTGATGTAGGAAGATGCCCTTGAACCTGGAGATTTGGGACCAATGCGATGGGTACCACGCAGTATTACTTTAAAGGGTCTGCGTTTGCTCACCCAACCTCACCAAACCTCTCAGCCCCAAGAGTGTCCACCCTTATGTCTCATCCAGCTGTGCGTCTAGATATGGTCAATCCAGGTTGCATCACAGCCCCTGAACGCATTGTGTAAGAATTTCTCTCTCTTTCACTGTCTTTGTTTCATGGGTGTTTCAAAGTAATTTATTTTTATAATGGGGTTTAGCTGATTTTCACTGCTGTGTTTATGCCGCTTTACACCCACTTGACACACTAACAGAGAGATATCAATACATAGGTTTTACGATTATTATTAGTCAGATATATTCTTGTGCGGTGAATAGGGCGTGTTGAGTCCAGTTCTCTGAGCAAGGAGTAGGTCTTGTCTATTACATATTGGGTTTATGGAACGGTATCTGAGCTAATTTGATACCCTTGTTTTATGTATCACCCCACCTCACCTTTCCCGTTAAGCAGCCATAGTGTGTTTTCTGCATGTGTGACTCTGTTCTGTTTTGTAATTCAGTTCAAGTGTAACGGTTTTTACATTCCCTCTATCAGTGATACCTTATGAGAAGTGTCCTTTTCTGTGTGACTTATTTCACTTAGAATCGTCGTACCTAAGTCCACTCATCATGCTGCTACTAACCTTACGACATTGATTTCATGGCTGAGTGATATTCCATTGTACATAAGGACCACAACTTCTTTATCCATTTTTCTCTTTCCTGGGATATTTAAGGTGGAATGAAGTGGAGGTCCTGGTCAACAGAGCAGCCCTAAACTTTGGGGTGCTTGTGTCTTGCTGATTTTTAATTTTCCCAATTTATACCCCCATGAGTGGAAGTGCCCTATGCTCTCTAAGCTGTGTTTTTCAGATGTTTCAGGACTCACCGGACACTTCTCCAGAGTGGCTCTTGGCAATTTACATCCCGCCCATCAGTGTAGCAAGGCTCCCATTTCTCCATGGCCTGTCCTGCATTTCTGGTTTTGACACTTTTTTCAGCATGGCCCTTTTGACCGATGGGAAGCGAGACTTCTTTGTAGCGCTGATTTGCCTTTCCAGGTTGCTTGGTTGGCCAAAAAGGGCGTATGCGTTTTCTCCTGAATATATTCAGGAAAAAACGCATACGCCCTTTTTGGCCAAGGGCATCATTGTCAACGTTTTGCCGCTTTTCATGTGCTTTAAAGGCGATTCGTATCTACCTCCTGAAATCTGTTTCGTGCAATTCTGCCTTGATTTCAAATCCTCTTCTTTGCCTTCCCTCAATATATTTGTGGACGAGAGTTATCATTTATAACTCTGCAGGTTTGTGAATTGCAGTGCTCTGAACCTCCATTCTACAACTCGTTTTTATGGGAGCTGGCCGCAAAATCGCAGAATGGCTTCAGGCCCTGTTCTGGTTCCGGGGGGCAGGCTGAGCCTGTGGTTAATTCTTCTTTCTGATGGGAAAATAGAGTGACCTGTGCCTGTCCCAACACCAAGAGCTAGTCTCACGTTGGTTCCACGTCTTCCCGTTTATCCTCAGGACAAATTACAACCTGTATGGAACAGGAGGTTAAAGGTGCTGATGCTCCAAGTAGGGAGCTTGCTAGTAAAGTGGCTGGAATGGCGAACCCGGGCACAAGGAGATGAGAAATGAGGTGCGTTTTAGAAACCTTTCCCCATCACACAGTGTACCATCTTCTGGGTTTCTCATGCATGTTTTTGATGTAGGAAGATGCCCTTGACCCTGGAGATTTGGGACCCATGCGATGGGTACCACGCAGTATTACTTTAAAGGGTCTGCGTTTGCTCACCCAACCTCACCAAACCTCTCAGCCCCAAGAGTGTCCACCCTTATGTCTCATCCAGCTGTGCGTCTAGATATGGTCAATCCAGGTTGCATCACAACCCCTGAACGCATTGTGTAAGAATTTCTCTCTCTTTCACTGTCTTTGTTTCATGGGTGTTTCAAAGTAATTTATTTTTATAATGGGGTTTAGCTGCTTTTCACTGCTGTCTTTATGCCGCTTTACACCCACTTGACACACTAACAGAGAGATATCAATACATAGGTTTTACGATTATTATTAGTCAGATATATTCTTGTGCGGTGAATAGGGCGTGTTGAGTCCAGTTCTCTGAGCAAGGAGTAGGTCTTGTCTATTACATATTGGGTTTATGGAACGGTATCTGAGCTAATTTGATACCCTTGTTTTATGTATCACCCCACCTCACCTTTCCCGTTAAGCAGCCATAGTGTGTTTTCTGCATGTGTGACTCTGTTCTGTTTTGTAATTCAGTTCAAGTGTAACGGTTTTTACATTCCCTCTATCAGTGATACCTTATGAGAAGTGTCCTTTTCTGTGTGACTTATTTCACTTAGAATCGTTGTACCTAAATCCACTCATCATGCTGCTACTAACCTTACGACATTGATTTCATGGCTGAGTGATATTCCATTGTACATATGGACCACAATTTCTTTATCCATTTTTCTCTTTCCTGGGATATTTAAGGTGCAATGAAGTGGAGGTCCTGGTCAACAGAGCAGCCCTAAACTTTGGGGTGCTTGTGTCTTGCTGATTTTTAATTTTCCCAATTTATACCCCCATGAGTGGAAGTGCCCTATGCTCTCTAAGCTGTGTTTTTCAGATGTTTCAGGACTCACCGGACACTTCTCCAGAGTGGCTCTTGGCAATTTACATCCCGCCCATCAGTGTAGCAAGGCTCCCATTTCTCCATGGCCTGTCCTGCATTTCTGGTTTTGACACTTTTTTCAGCATGGCCCTTTTGACCGATGGGAAGCGAGACTTCTTTGTAGCGCTGATTTGCCTTTCCAGGTTGCTTGGTTGGCCAAAAAGGGCGTATGCGTTTTTTCCTGAATATATTCAGGAAAAAACGCATACGCCCTTTTTGGCCAAGGGCATCATTGTCAACGTTTTGCCGCTTTTCATGTGCTTTAAAGGCGATTCGTATCTACCTCCTGAAATCTGTTTCCTGCAATTCTGCCTTGATTTCAAATCCTCTTCTTTGCCTTCCCTCAATATATTTGTGGACGAGAGTTATCATTTATAACTCTGCAGGTTTGTGAATTGCAGTGCCCTGAACCTCCATTTTACAACTCGTTTTTATGGGAGCTGGCCGCAAAATCGCAGAATGGCTTCAGGCCCTGTTCTGGTTCCGGGGTGCAGGCTGAGCCTGTGGTTAATTCTTCTTTCTGATGGGAAAATAGAGTGACCTGTGCCTGTCCCAACACCAAGAGCTAGTCTCTCGTTGGTTCCACGTCTTCTCGTTTATCCTCAGGACAAATTACAACCTGTATGGAACAGGAGGTTAAAGGTGCTGATGCTCCAAGTAGGGAGCTTGCTAATAAAGTGGCTGGAATGGCGAACCCGGGCACAAGGAGATGAGAAATGAGGTGCGTTTTAGAAACCTTTCCCCATCACACAGTGTACCATCTTCTGGGTTTCTCATGCATGTTTTTGATGTAGGAAGATGCCCTTGAACCTGGAGATTTGGGACCCATGCGATGGGTACCACGCAGTATTACTTTAAAGGGTCTGCGTTTGCTCACCCAACCTCACCAAACCTCTCAGCCCCAAGAGTGTCCACCCTTATGTCTCATCCAGCTGTGTGTCTAGATATGGTCAATCCAGGTTGCATCACAGCCCCTGAACGCATTGTGTAAGAATTTCTCTCTCTTTCACTGTCTTTGTTTCATGGGTGTTTCAAAGTAATTTATTTTTATAATGGGGTTTAGCTGCTTTTCACTGCTGTGTTTATGCCGCTTTACACCCACTTGACACACTAACAGAGAGATATCAATACATAGGTTTTACGATTATTATTAGTCAGATATATTCTTGTGCGGTGAATAGGGCGTGTTGAGTCCAGTTCTCTGAGCAAGGAGTAGGTCTTGTCTATTACATATTGGGTTTATGGAACGGTATCTGAGCTAATTTGATACCCTTGTTTTATGTATCACCCCACCTCACCTTTCCCGTTAAGCAGCCATAGTGTGTTTTCTGCATGTGTGACTCTGTTCTGTTTTGTAATTCAGTTCAAGTGTAACGGTTTTTACATTCCCTCTATCAGTGATACCTTATGAGAAGTGTCCTTTTCTGTGTGACTTATTTCACTTAGAATCGTCGTACCTAAATCCACTCATCATGCTGCTACTAACCTTACGACATTGATTTCCTGGCTGAGTGATATTCCATTGTACATAAGGACCACAACTTCTTTATCCATTTTTCTCTTTCCTGGGATATTTAAGGTGGAATGAAGTGGAGGTCCTGGTCAACAGAGCAGCCCTAAACTTTGGGGTGCTTGTGTCTTGCTGATTTTTAATTTTCCCAATTTATACCCCCATGAGTGGAAGTGCCCTATGCTCTCTACGCTGTGTTTTTCAGATGTTTCAGGACTCACCGGACACTTCTCCAGAGTGGCTCTTGGCAATTTACATCCCGCCCATCAGTGTAGCAAGGCTCCCATTTCTCCATGGCCTGTCCTGCATTTCTGGTTTTGACACTTTTTTCAGCATGGCCCTTTTGACCGATGGGAAGCGAGACTTCTTTGTAGCGCTGATTTGCCTTTCCAGGTTGCTTGGTTGGCCAAAAAGGGCGTATGCGTTTTTTCCTGAATATATTCAGGAAAAAACGCATACGCCCTTTTTGGCCAAGGGCATCATTGTCAACGTTTTGCCGCTTTTCATGTGCTTTAAAGGCGATTCGTATCTACCTCCTGAAATCTGTTTCCTGCAATTCTGCCTTGATTTCAAATCCTCTTCTTTGCCTTCCCTCAATATATTTGTGGACGAGAGTTATCATTTATAACTCTGCAGGTTTGTGAATTGCAGTGCCCTGAACCTCCATTCTACAACTCGTTTTTATGGGAGCTGGCCGCAAAATCGCAGAATGGCTTCAGGCCCTGTTCTGGTTCCGGGGGGCAGGCTGAGCCTGTGGTTAATTCTTCTTTCTGATGGGAAAATAGAGTGACCTGTGCCTGTCCCAACACCAAGAGCTAGTCTCTCGTTGGTTCCACGTCTTCCCGTTTATCCTCAGGACAAATTGCAACCTGTACGGAACAGGAGGTTAAAGGTGCTGATGCTCCAAGTAGGGAGCTTGCTAGTAAAGCGGCTGGAATGGCGAACCCGGGCACAAGGAGATGAGAAATGAGGTGCGTTTTAGAAACCTTTCCCCATCACACGGTGTACCATCTTCTGGGTTTCTCATGCATGTTTTTGATGTAGGAAGATGCCCTTGAACCTGGAGATTTGGGACCCATGCGATGGGTACCACGCAGTATTCCTTTAAAGGGTCTGCGTTTGCTCACCCAACCTCACCAAACCTCTCAGCCCCAAGAGTGTCCACCCTTATGTCTCATCCAGCTGTGCGTCTAGTTATGGTCAATCCAGGTTGCATCACAGCCCCTGAACGCATTGTGTAAGAATTTCTCTCTCTTTCACTGTCTTTGTTTCATGGGTGTTTCAAAGTAATTTATTTTTATAATGGGGTTTAGCTGCTTTTCACTGCTGTGTTTATGCCGCTTTACACCCACTTGACACACTAACAGAGAGATATCAACACATAGGTTTTACGATTATTATTAGTCAGATATATTCTTGTGCGGTGAATATGGCGTGTTGAGTCCAGTTCTTTGAGCAAGGAGTAGGTCTTGTCTATTACATATTGGGTTTATGGAACGGTATCTGAGCTAATTTGATACCCTTGTTTTATGTATCACCCCACCTCACCTTTCCCGTTAAGCAGCCATAGTGTGTTTTCTGCATGTGTGACTCTGTTCTGTTTTGTAATTCAGTTCAAGTGTAACGGTTTTTACATTCCCTCTATCAGTGATACCTTATGAGAAGTGTCCTTTTCTGTGACTTATTTCACTTAGAATCGTCGTACCTAAATCCACTCATCATGCTGCTACTAACCTTACGACATTGATTTCATGGCTGAGTGATATTCCATTGTACATAAGGACCACAACTTCTTTATCCATTTTTCTCTTTCCTGGGATATTTAAGGTGCAATGAAGTGGAGGTCCTGGTCAACAGAGCAGCCCTAAACTTTGGGGTGCTTGTGTCTTGCTGATTTTTAATTTTCCCAATTTATACCCCCATGAGTGGAAGTGCCCTATGCTCTCTAAGCTGTGTTTTTCAGATGTTTCAGGACTCACCGGACACTTCTCCAGAGTGGCTCTTGGCAATTTACATCCCGCCCATCAGTGTAGCAAGGCTCCCATTTCTCCATGGCCTGTCCTGCATTTCTGGTTTTGACACTTTTTTCAGCATGGCCCTTTTGACCGATGGGAAGCGAGACTTCTTTGTAGCGCTGATTTGCCTTTCCAGGTTGCTTGGTTGGCCAAAAAGGGCGTATGCGTTTTTTCCTGAATATATTCAGGAAAAAACGCATACGCCCTTTTTGGCCAAGGGCATCATTGTCAACGTTTTGCCGCTTTTCATGTGCTTTAAAGGCGATTCGTATCTACCTCCTGAAATCTGTTTCCTGCAATTCTGCCTTGATTTCAAATCCTCTTCTTTGCCTTCCCTCAATATATTTGTGGACGAGAGTTATCATTTATAACTCTGCAGGTTTGTGAATTGCAGTGCCCTGAACCTCCATTTTACAACTCGTTTTTATGGGAGCTGGCCGCAAAATCGCAGAATGGCTTCAGGCCCTGTTCTGGTTCCGGGGTGCAGGCTGAGCCTGTGGTTAATTCTTCTTTCTGATGGGAAAATAGAGTGACCTGTGCCTGTCCCAACACCAAGAGCTAGTCTCTCGTTGGTTCCACGTCTTCCCGTTTATCCTCAGGACAAATTGCAACCTGTATGGAACAGGAGGTTAAAGGTGCTGATGCTCCAAGTAGGGAGCTTGCTAGTAAAGTGGCTGGAATGGCGAACCCGGGCACAAGGAGATGAGAAATGAGGTGCGTTTTAGAAACCTTTCCCCATCACACAGTGTACCATCTTCTGGGTTTCTCATGCATGTTTTTGATGTAGGAAGATGCCCTTGAACCTGGAGATTTGGGACCCATGCGATGGGTACCACGCAGTATTACTTTAAAGGGTCTGCGTTTGCTCACCCAACCTCACCAAACCTCTCAGCCCCAAGAGTGTCCACCCTTATGTCTCATCCAGCTGTGCGTCTAGATATGGTCAATCCAGGTTGCATCACAGCCCCTGAACGCATTGTGTAAGAATTTCTCTCTCTTTCACTGTCTTTGTTTCATGGGTGTTTCAAAGTAATTTATTTTTATAATGGGGTTTAGCTGCTTTTCACTGCTGTGTTTATGCCGCTTTACACCCACTTGACACACTAACAGAGAGATATCAATACATAGGTTTTACGATTATTATTAGTCAGATATATTCTTGTGCGGTGAATAGGGCGTGTTGAGTCCAGTTCTCTGAGCAAGGAGTAGGTCTTGTCTATTACATATTGGGTTTATGGAACGGTATCTGAGCTAATTTGATACCCTTGTTTTATGTATCACCCCACCTCACCTTTCCCGTTAAGCAGCCATAGTGTGTTTTCTGCATGTGTGACTCTGTTCTGTTTTGTAATTCAGTTCAAGTGTAACGGTTTTTACATTCCCTCTATCAGTGATACCTTATGAGAAGTGTCCTTTTCTGTGTGACTTATTTCACTTAGAATCGTCGTACCTAAGTCCACTCATCATGCTGCTACTAACCTTACGACATTGATTTCATGGCTGAGTGATATTCCATTGTACATAAGGACCACAACTTCTTTATCCATTTTTCTCTTTCCTGGGATATTTAAGGTGGAATGAAGTGGAGGTCCTGGTCAACAGAGCAGCCCTAAACTTTGGGGTGCTTGTGTCTTGCTGATTTTTAATTTTCCCAATTTATACCCCCATGAGTGGAAGTGCCCTATGCTCTCTAAGCTGTGTTTTTCAGATGTTTCAGGACTCACCGGACACTTCTCCAGAGTGGCTCTTGGCAATTTACATCCCGCCCATCAGTGTAGCAAGGCTCCCATTTCTCCATGGCCTGTCCTGCATTTCTGGTTTTGACACTTTTTTCAGCATGGCCCTTTTGACCGATGGGAAGCGAGACTTCTTTGTAGCGCTGATTTGCCTTTCCAGGTTGCTTGGTTGGCCAAAAAGGGCGTATGCGTTTTCTCCTGAATATATTCAGGAAAAAACGCATACGCCCTTTTTGGCCAAGGGCATCATTGTCAACGTTTTGCCGCTTTTCATGTGCTTTAAAGGCGATTCGTATCTACCTCCTGAAATCTGTTTCGTGCAATTCTGCCTTGATTTCAAATCCTCTTCTTTGCCTTCCCTCAATATATTTGTGGACGAGAGTTATCATTTATAACTCTGCAGGTTTGTGAATTGCAGTGCTCTGAACCTCCATTCTACAACTCGTTTTTATGGGAGCTGGCCGCAAAATCGCAGAATGGCTTCAGGCCCTGTTCTGGTTCCGGGGGTCAGGCTGAGCCTGTGGTTAATTCTTCTTCCTGATGGGAAAATAGAGTGACATGTGCCTGTCCCAACACCAAGAGCTAGTCTCTCGTTGGTTCCACGTCTTCCCGTTTATCCTCAGGACAAATTGCAACCTGTACGGAACAGGAGGTTAAAGGTGCTGATGCTCCAAGTAGGGAGCTTACTAGTAAAGTGCCTGGAATGGCGAACCTGGGCACGAGGAGATGAGAAATGAGGTGCGTTTTAGAAACCTTTCCCCATCACACGGTGTACCATCTTCTGGGTTTCTCATGCATGTTTTTGATGTAGGAAGATGCCCTTGAACCTGGAGATATGGGACCCATGCGATGGGTACCACGCAGTATTACTTTAAAGGGTCTGCGTTTGCTCACCCAACCTCACCAAACCTCTCAGCCCCAAGAGTGTCCAGCCTTATGTCTCATCCAGCTGTGCGTCAAGATATGGTCAATCCAGGTTGCATCACAGCCCCTGAACGCATTGTGTAAGAATTTCTCTCTCTTTCACTGTCTTTGTTTCATGGGTGTTTCAAAGTAATTTATTTTTATAATGGGGTTTAGCTGCTTTTCACTGCTGTGTTTATGCCGCTTTACACCCACTTGACACACTAACAGAGAGATATCAATACATAGGTTTTACGATTATTATTAGTCAGATATATTCTTGTGCGGTGAATAGGGCGTGTTGAGTCCAGTTCTCTGAGCAAGGAGTAGGTCTTGTCTATTACATATTGGGTTTATGGAACGGTATCTGAGCTAATTTGATACCCTTGTTTTATGTATCACCCCACCTCACCTTTCCCGTTAAGCAGCCATAGTGTGTTTTCTGCATGTGTGACTCTGTTCTGTTTTGTAATTCAGTTCAAGTGTAACGGTTTTTACATTCCCTCTATCAGTGATACCTTATGAGAAGTGTCCTTTTCTGTGTGACTTATTTCACTTAGAATCGTCGTACCTAAGTCCACTCATCATGCTGCTACTAACCTTACGACATTGATTTCATGGCTGAGTGATATTCCATTGTACATAAGGACCACAACTTCTTTATCCATTTTTCTCTTTCCTGGGATATTTAAGGTGGAATGAAGTGGAGGTCCTGGTCAACAGAGCAGCCCTAAACTTTGGGGTGCTTGTGTCTTGCTGATTTTTAATTTTCCCAATTTATACCCCCATGAGTGGAAGTGCCCTATGCTCTCTAAGCTGTGTTTTTCAGATGTTTCAGGACTCACCGGACACTTCTCCAGAGTGGCTCTTGGCAATTTACATCCCGCCCATCAGTGTAGCAAGGCTCCCATTTCTCCATGGCCTGTCCTGCATTTCTGGTTTTGACACTTTTTTCAGCATGGCCCTTTTGACCGATGGGAAGCGAGACTTCTTTGTAGCGCTGATTTGCCTTTCCAGGTTGCTTGGTTGGCCAAAAAGGGCGTATGCGTTTTCTCCTGAATATATTCAGGAAAAAACGCATACGCCCTTTTTGGCCAAGGGCATCATTGTCAACGTTTTGCCGCTTTTCATGTGCTTTAAAGGCGATTCGTATCTACCTCCTGAAATCTGTTTCGTGCAATTCTGCCTTGATTTCAAATCCTCTTCTTTGCCTTCCCTCAATATATTTGTGGACGAGAGTTATCATTTATAACTCTGCAGGTTTGTGAATTGCAGTGCTCTGAACCTCCATTCTACAACTCGTTTTTATGGGAGCTGGCCGCAAAATCGCAGAATGGCTTCAGGCCCTGTTCTGGTTCCGGGGGTCAGGCTGAGCCTGTGGTTAATTCTTCTTCCTGATGGGAAAATAGAGTGACATGTGCCTGTCCCAACACCAAGAGCTAGTCTCTCGTTGGTTCCACGTCTTCCCGTTTATCCTCAGGACAAATTGCAACCTGTACGGAACAGGAGGTTAAAGGTGCTGATGCTCCAAGTAGGGAGCTTACTAGTAAAGTGCCTGGAATGGCGAACCTGGGCACGAGGAGATGAGAAATGAGGTGCGTTTTAGAAACCTTTCCCCATCACACGGTGTACCATCTTCTGGGTTTCTCATGCATGTTTTTGATGTAGGAAGATGCCCTTGAACCTGGAGATATGGGACCCATGCGATGGGTACCACGCAGTATTACTTTAAAGGGTCTGCGTTTGCTCACCCAACCTCACCAAACCTCTCAGCCCCAAGAGTGTCCAGCCTTATGTCTCATCCAGCTGTGCGTCTAGATATGGTCAATCCAGGTTGCATCACAGCCCCTGAACGCATTGTGTAAGAATTTCTCTCTCTTTCACTGTCTTTGTTTCATGGGTGTTTCAAAGTAATTTATTTTTATAATGGGGTTTAGCTGCTTTTCACTGCTGTGTTTATGCCGCTTTACACCCACTTGACACACTAACAGAGAGATATCAATACATAGGTTTTACGATTATTATTAGTCAGATATATTCTTGTGCGGTGAATAGGGCGTGTTGAGTCCAGTTCTCTGAGCAAGGAGTAGGTCTTGTCTATTACATATTGGGTTTATGGAACGGTATCTGAGCTAATTTGATACCCTTGTTTTATGTATCACCCCACCTCACCTTTCCCGTTAAGCAGCCATAGTGTGTTTTCTGCATGTGTGACTCTGTTCTGTTTTGTAATTCAGTTCAAGTGTAACGGTTTTTACATTCCCTCTATCAGTGATACCTTATGAGAAGTGTCCTTTTCTGTGTGACTTATTTCACTTAGAATCGTTGTACCTAAATCCACTCATCATGCTGCTACTAACCTTACGACATTGATTTCATGGCTGAGTGATATTCCATTGTACATATGGACCACAACTTCTTTATCCATTTTTCTCTTTCCTGGGATATTTAAGGTGGAATGAAGTGGAGGTCCTGGTCAACAGAGCAGCCCTAAACTTTGGGGTGCTTGTGTCTTGCTGATTTTTAATTTTCCCAATTTATACCCCCATGAGTGGAAGTGCCCTATGCTCTCTAAGCTGTGTTTTTCAGATGTTTCAGGACTCACCGGACACTTCTCCAGAGTGGCTCTTGGCAATTTACATCCCGCCCATCAGTGTAGCAAGGCTCCCATTTCTCCATGGCCTGTCCTGCATTTCTGGTTTTGACACTTTTTTCAGCATGGCCCTTTTGACCGATGGGAAGCGAGACTTCTTTGTAGCGCTGATTTGCCTTTCCAGGTTGCTTGGTTGGCCAAAAAGGGCGTATGCGTTTTTTCCTGAATATATTCAGGAAAAAACGCATACGCCCTTTTTGGCCAAGGGCATCATTGTCAACGTTTTGCCGCTTTTCATGTGCTTTAAAGGCGATTCGTATCTACCTCCTGAAATCTGTTTCCTGCAATTCTGCCTTGATTTCAAATCCTCTTCTTTGCCTTCCCTCAATATATTTGTGGACGAGAGTTATCATTTATAACTCTGCAGGTTTGTGAATTGCAGTGCCCTGAACCTCCATTTTACAACTCGTTTTTATGGGAGCTGGCCGCAAAATCGCAGAATGGCTTCAGGCCCTGTTCTGGTTCCTGGGGGCAGGCTGAGCCTGTGGTTAATTCTTCTTTCTGATGGGAAAATAGAGTGACCTGTGCCTGTCCCAACACCAAGAGCTAGTCTCTCGTTGGTTCCACGTCTTCTCGTTTATCCTCAGGACAAATTACAACCTGTATGGAACAGGAGGTTAAAGGTGCTGATGCTCCAAGTAGGGAGCTTGCTAGTAAAGCGGCTGGAATGGCGAACCCGGGCACAAGGAGATGAGAAATGAGGTGCGTTTTAGAAACCTTTCCCCATCACACGGTGTACCATCTTCTGGGTTTCTCATGCATGTTTTTGATGTAGGAAGATGCCCTTGAACCTGGAGATTTGGGACCCATGCGATGGGTACCACGCAGTATTACTTTAAAGGGTCTGCGTTTGCTCACCCAACCTCACCAAACCTCTCAGCCCCAAGAGTGTCCACCCTTATGTCTCATCCAGCTGTGCGTCTAGATATGGTCAATCCAGGTTGCATCACAGCCCCTGAACGCATTGTGTAAGAATTTCTCTCTCTTTCACTGTCTTTGTTTCATGGGTGTTTCAAAGTAATTTATTTTTATAATGGGGTTTAGCTGCTTTTCACTGCTGTGTTTATGCCGCTTTACACCCACTTGACACACTAACAGAGAGATATCAACACATAGGTTTTACGATTATTATTAGTCAGATATATTCTTGTGCGGTGAATAGGGCGTGTTGAGTCCAGTTCTTTGAGCAAGGAGTAGGTCTTGTCTATTACATATTGGGTTTATGGAACGGTATCTGAGCTAATTTGATACCCTTGTTTTATGTATCACCCCACCTCACCTTTCCCGTTAAGCAGCCATAGTGTGTTTTCTGCATGTGTGACTCTGTTCTGTTTTGTAATTCAGTTCAAGTGTAACGGTTTTTACATTCCCTCTATCAGTGATACCTTATGAGAAGTGTCCTTTTCTGTGACTTATTTCACTTAGAATCGTCGTACCTAAATCCACTCATCATGCTGCTACTAACCTTACGACATTGATTTCCTGGCTGAGTGATATTCCATTGTACATAAGGACCACAACTTCTTTATCCATTTTTCTCTTTCCTGGGATATTTAAGGTGCAATGAAGTGGAGGTCCTGGTCAACAGAGCAGCCCTAAACTTTGGGGTGCTTGTGTCTTGCTGATTTTTAATTTTCCCAATTTATACCCCCATGAGTGGAAGTGCCCTATGCTCTCTAAGCTGTGTTTTTCAGATGTTTCAGGACTCACCGGACACTTCTCCAGAGTGGCTCTTGGCAATTTACATCCCGCCCATCAGTGTAGCAAGGCTCCCATTTCTCCATGGCCTGTCCTGCATTTCTGGTTTTGACACTTTTTTCAGCATGGCCCTTTTGACCGATGGGAAGCGAGACTTCTTTGTAGCGCTGATTTGCCTTTCCAGGTTGCTTGGTTGGCCAAAAAGGGCGTATGCGTTTTTTCCTGAATATATTCAGGAAAAAACGCATACGCCCTTTTTGGCCAAGGGCATCATTGTCAACGTTTTGCCGCTTTTCATGTGCTTTAAAGGCGATTCGTATCTACCTCCTGAAATCTGTTTCCTGCAATTCTGCCTTGATTTCAAATCCTCTTCTTTGCCTTCCCTCAATATATTTGTGGACGAGAGTTATCATTTATAACTCTGCAGGTTTGTGAATTGCAGTGCCCTGAACCTCCATTTTACAACTCGTTTTTATGGGAGCTGGCCGCAAAATCGCAGAATGGCTTCAGGCCCTGTTCTGGTTCCGGGGTGCAGGCTGAGCCTGTGGTTAATTCTTCTTTCTGATGGGAAAATAGAGTGACCTGTGCCTGTCCCAACACCAAGAGCTAGTCTCTCGTTGGTTCCACGTCTTCTCGTTTATCCTCAGGACAAATTACAACCTGTATGGAACAGGAGGTTAAAGGTGCTGATGCTCCAAGTAGGGAGCTTGCTAATAAAGTGGCTGGAATGGCGAACCCGGGCACAAGGAGATGAGAAATGAGGTGCGTTTTAGAAACCTTTCCCCATCACACGGTGTACCATCTTCTGGGTTTCTCATGCATGTTTTTGATGTAGGAAGATGCCCTTGAACCTGGAGATTTGGGACCCATGCGATGGGTACCACGCAGTATTACTTTAAAGGGTCTGCGTTTGCTCACCCAACCTCACCAAACCTCTCAGCCCCAAGAGTGTCCACCCTTATGTCTCATCCAGCTGTGCGTCTAGATATGGTCAATCCAGGTTGCATCACAGCCCCTGAACGCATTGTGTAAGAATTTCTCTCTCTTTCACTGTCTTTGTTTCATGGGTGTTTCAAAGTAATTTATTTTTATAATGGGGTTTAGCTGCTTTTCACTGCTGTGTTTATGCCGCTTTACACCCACTTGACACACTAACAGAGAGATATCAATACATAGGTTTTACGATTATTATTAGTCAGATATATTCTTGTGCGGTGAATAGGGCGTGTTGAGTCCAGTTCTCTGAGCAAGGAGTAGGTCTTGTCTATTACATATTGGGTTTATGGAACGGTATCTGAGCTAATTTGATACCCTTGTTTTATGTATCACCCCACCTCACCTTTCCCGTTAAGCAGCCATAGTGTGTTTTCTGCATGTGTGACTCTGTTCTGTTTTGTAATTCAGTTCAAGTGTAACGGTTTTTACATTCCCTCTATCAGTGATACCTTATGAGAAGTGTCCTTTTCTGTGTGACTTATTTCACTTAGAATCGTCGTACCTAAATCCACTCATCATGCTGCTACTAACCTTACGACATTGATTTCCTGGCTGAGTGATATTCCATTGTACATAAGGACCACAACTTCTTTATCCATTTTTCTCTTTCCTGGGATATTTAAGGTGGAATGAAGTGGAGGTCCTGGTCAACAGAGCAGCCCTAAACTTTGGGGTGCTTGTGTCTTGCTGATTTTTAATTTTCCCAATTTATACCCCCATGAGTGGAAGTGCCCTATGCTCTCTACGCTGTGTTTTTCAGATGTTTCAGGACTCACCGGACACTTCTCCAGAGTGGCTCTTGGCAATTTACATCCCGCCCATCAGTGTAGCAAGGCTCCCATTTCTCCATGGCCTGTCCTGCATTTCTGGTTTTGACACTTTTTTCAGCATGGCCCTTTTGACCGATGGGAAGCGAGACTTCTTTGTAGCGCTGATTTGCCTTTCCAGGTTGCTTGGTTGGCCAAAAAGGGCGTATGCGTTTTTTCCTGAATATATTCAGGAAAAAACGCATACGCCCTTTTTGGCCAAGGGCATCATTGTCAACGTTTTGCCGCTTTTCATGTGCTTTAAAGGCGATTCGTATCTACCTCCTGAAATCTGTTTCCTGCAATTCTGCCTTGATTTCAAATCCTCTTCTTTGCCTTCCCTCAATATATTTGTGGACGAAAGTTATCATTTATAACTCTGCAGGTTTGTGAATTGCAGTGCCCTGAACCTCCATTCTACAACTCGTTTTTATGGGAGCTGGCCGCAAAATCGCAGAATGGCTTCAGGCCCTGTTCTGGTTCCGGGGGGCAGGCTGAGCCTGTGGTTAATTCTTCTTTCTGATGGGAAAATAGAGTGACCTGTGCCTGTCCCAACACCAAGAGCTAGTCTCTCGTTGGTTCCACGTCTTCCCGTTTATCCTCAGGACAAATTGCAACCTGTACGGAACAGGAGGTTAAAGGTGCTGATGCTCCAAGTAGGGAGCTTGCTAGTAAAGCGGCTGGAATGGCGAACCCGGGCACAAGGAGATGAGAAATGAGGTGCGTTTTAGAAACCTTTCCCCATCACACGGTGTACCATCTTCTGGGTTTCTCATGCATGTTTTTGATGTAGGAAGATGCCCTTGAACCTGGAGATTTGGGACCCATGCGATGGGTACCACGCAGTATTACTTTAAAGGGTCTGCGTTTGCTCACCCAACCTCACCAAACCTCTCAGCCCCAAGAGTGTCCACCCTTATGTCTCATCCAGCTGTGCGTCTAGATATGGTCAATCCAGGTTGCATCACAGCCCCTGAACGCATTGTGTAAGAATTTCTCTCTCTTTCACTGTCTTTGTTTCATGGGTGTTTCAAAGTAATTTATTTTTATAATGGGGTTTAGCTGCTTTTCACTGCTGTGTTTATGCCGCTTTACACCCACTTGACACACTAACAGAGAGATATCAATACATAGGTTTTACGATTATTATTAGTCAGATATATTCTTGTGCGGTGAATAGGGCGTGTTGAGTCCAGTTCTCTGAGCAAGGAGTAGGTCTTGTCTATTACATATTGGGTTTATGGAACGGTATCTGAGCTAATTTGATACCCTTGTTTTATGTATCACCCCACCTCACCTTTCCCGTTAAGCAGCCATAGTGTGTTTTCTGCATGTGTGACTCTGTTCTGTTTTGTAATTCAGTTCAAGTGTAACGGTTTTTACATTCCCTCTATCAGTGATACCTTATGAGAAGTGTCCTTTTCTGTGTGACTTATTTCACTTAGAATCGTCGTACCTAAATCCACTCATCATGCTGCTACTAACCTTACGACATTGATTTCCTGGCTGAGTGATATTCCATTGTACATAAGGACCACAACTTCTTTATCCATTTTTCTCTTTCCTGGGATATTTAAGGTGGAATGAAGTGGAGGTCCTGGTCAACAGAGCAGCCCTAAACTTTGGGGTGCTTGTGTCTTGCTGATTTTTAATTTTCCCAATTTATACCCCCATGAGTGGAAGTGCCCTATGCTCTCTACGCTGTGTTTTTCAGATGTTTCAGGACTCACCGGACACTTCTCCAGAGTGGCTCTTGGCAATTTACATCCCGCCCATCAGTGTAGCAAGGCTCCCATTTCTCCATGGCCTGTCCTGCATTTCTGGTTTTGACACTTTTTTCAGCATGGCCCTTTTGACCGATGGGAAGCGAGACTTCTTTGTAGCGCTGATTTGCCTTTCCAGGTTGCTTGGTTGGCCAAAAAGGGCGTATGCGTTTTTTCCTGAATATATTCAGGAAAAAACGCATACGCCCTTTTTGGCCAAGGGCATCATTGTCAACGTTTTGCCGCTTTTCATGTGCTTTAAAGGCGATTCGTATCTACCTCCTGAAATCTGTTTCCTGCAATTCTGCCTTGATTTCAAATCCTCTTCTTTGCCTTCCCTCAATATATTTGTGGACGAAAGTTATCATTTATAACTCTGCAGGTTTGTGAATTGCAGTGCCCTGAACCTCCATTCTACAACTCGTTTTTATGGGAGCTGGCCGCAAAATCGCAGAATGGCTTCAGGCCCTGTTCTGGTTCCGGGGGGCAGGCTGAGCCTGTGGTTAATTCTTCTTTCTGATGGGAAAATAGAGTGACCTGTGCCTGTCCCAACACCAAGAGCTAGTCTCTCGTTGGTTCCACGTCTTCCCGTTTATCCTCAGGACAAATTGCAACCTGTACGGAACAGGAGGTTAAAGGTGCTGATGCTCCAAGTAGGGAGCTTGCTAGTAAAGCGGCTGGAATGGCGAACCCGGGCACAAGGAGATGAGAAATGAGGTGCGTTTTAGAAACCTTTCCCCATCACACGGTGTACCATCTTCTGGGTTTCTCATGCATGTTTTTGATGTAGGAAGATGCCCTTGAACCTGGAGATTTGGGACCCATGCGATGGGTACCACGCAGTATTACTTTAAAGGGTCTGCGTTTGCTCACCCAACCTCACCAAACCTCTCAGCCCCAAGAGTGTCCACCCTTATGTCTCATCCAGCTGTGCGTCTAGATATGGTCAATCCAGGTTGCATCACAGCCCCTGAACGCATTGTGTAAGAATTTCTCTCTCTTTCACTGTCTTTGTTTCATGGGTGTTTCAAAGTAATTTATTTTTATAATGGGGTTTAGCTGCTTTTCACTGCTGTGTTTATGCCGCTTTACACCCACTTGACACACTAACAGAGAGATATCAATACATAGGTTTTACGATTATTATTAGTCAGATATATTCTTGTGCGGTGAATAGGGCGTGTTGAGTCCAGTTCTCTGAGCAAGGAGTAGGTCTTGTCTATTACATATTGGGTTTATGGAACGGTATCTGAGCTAATTTGATACCCTTGTTTTATGTATCACCCCACCTCACCTTTCCCGTTAAGCAGCCATAGTGTGTTTTCTGCATGTGTGACTCTGTTCTGTTTTGTAATTCAGTTCAAGTGTAACGGTTTTTACATTCCCTCTATCAGTGATACCTTATGAGAAGTGTCCTTTTCTGTGTGACTTATTTCACTTAGAATCGTCGTACCTAAATCCACTCATCATGCTGCTACTAACCTTACGACATTGATTTCCTGGCTGAGTGATATTCCATTGTACATAAGGACCACAACTTCTTTATCCATTTTTTCTCTTTCCTGGGATATTTAAGGTGGAATGAAGTGGAGGTCCTGGTCAACAGAGCAGCCCTAAACTTTGGGGTGCTTGTGTCTTGCTGATTTTTAATTTTCCCAATTTATACCCCCATGAGTGGAAGTGCCCTATGCTCTCTAAGCTGTGTTTTTCAGATGTTTCAGGACTCACCGGACACTTCTCCAGAGTGGCTCTTGGCAATTTACATCCCGCCCATCAGTGTAGCAAGGCTCCCATTTCTCCATGGCCTGTCCTGCATTTCTGGTTTTGACACTTTTTTCAGCATGGCCCTTTTGACCGATGGGAAGCGAGACTTCTTTGTAGCGCTGATTTGCCTTTCCAGGTTGCTTGGTTGGCCAAAAAGGGCGTATGCGTTTTTTCCTGAATATATTCAGGAAAAAACGCATACGCCCTTTTTGGCCAAGGGCATCATTGTCAACGTTTTGCCGCTTTTCATGTGCTTTAAAGGCGATTCGTATCTACCTCCTGAAATCTGTTTCCTGCAATTCTGCCTTGATTTCAAATCCTCTTCTTTGCCTTCCCTCAATATATTTGTGGACGAGAGTTATCATTTATAACTCTGCAGGTTTGTGAATTGCAGTGCCCTGAACCTCCATTCTACAACTCGTTTTTATGGGAGCTGGCCGCAAAATCGCAGAATGGCTTCAGGCCCTGTTCTGGTTCCGGGGGGCAGGCTGAGCCTGTGGTTAATTCTTCTTTCTGATGGGAAAATAGAGTGACCTGTGCCTGTCCCAACACCAAGAGCTAGTCTCTCGTTGGTTCCACGTCTTCCCGTTTATCCTCAGGACAAATTGCAACCTGTACGGAACAGGAGGTTAAAGGTGCTGATGCTCCAAGTAGGGAGCTTGCTAGTAAAGCGGCTGGAATGGCGAACCCGGGCACAAGGAGATGAGAAATGAGGTGCGTTTTAGAAACCTTTCCCCATCACACGGTGTACCATCTTCTGGGTTTCTCATGCATGTTTTTGATGTAGGAAGATGCCCTTGAACCTGGAGATTTGGGACCCATGCGATGGGTACCACGCAGTATTCCTTTAAAGGGTCTGCGTTTGCTCACCCAACCTCACCAAACCTCTCAGCCCCAAGAATGTCCACCCTTATGTCTCATGCAGCTGTGGGTCTAGATATGGTCAATCCAGGTTGCATCACAGCCCCTGAACGCATTGTGTAAGAATTTCTCTCTCTTTCACTGTCTTTGTTTCATGGGTGTTTCAAAGTAATTTATTTTTATAATGGGGTTTAGCTGCTTTTCACTGCTGTGCTTATGCCGCTTTACACCCACTTGACACACTAACAGAGAGATATCAATACATAGGTTTTACGATTATTATTAGTCAGATATATTCTTGTGCGGTGAATAGGGCGTGTTGAGTCCAGTTCTCTGAGCAAGGAGTAGGTCTTGTCTATTAAATATTGGGTTTATGGAATGGTATCTGAGCTAATTTGATACCCTTGTTTTATGTATCACCCCACCTCACCTTTCCCATTAAGCAGCCATAGTGTGTTTTCTGCATGTGTGACTCTGTTCTGTTTTGTAATTCAGTTCAAGTGTAACGGTTTTTACATTCCCTCTATCAGTGATACCTTATGAGAAGTGTCCTTTTCTGTGTGACTTATTTCACTTAGAATCGTCGTACCTAAATCCACTCATCATGCTGCTACTAACCTTACGACATTGATTTCATGGCTGAGTGATATTCCATTGTACATAAGGACCACAACTTCTTTATCCATTTTTCTCTTTCCTGGGATATTTAAGGTGCAATGAAGTGGAGGTCCTGGTCAACAGAGCAGCCCTAAACTTTGGGGTGCTTGTGTCTTGCTGATTTTTAATTTTCCCAATTTATACCCCCATGAGTGGAAGTGCCCTATGCTCTCTAAGCTGTGTTTTTCAGATGTTTCAGGACTCACCGGACACTTCTCCAGAGTGGCTCTTGGCAATTTACATCCCGCCCATCAGTGTAGCAAGGCTCCCATTTCTCCATGGCCTGTCCTGCATTTCTGGTTTTGACACTTTTTTCAGCATGGCCCTTTTGACCGATGGGAAGCGAGACTTCTTTGTAGCGCTGATTTGCCTTTCCAGGTTGCTTGGTTGGCCAAAAAGGGCGTATGCGTTTTTTCCTGAATATATTCAGGAAAAAACGCATACGCCCTTTTTGGCCAAGGGCATCATTGTCAACGTTTTGCCGCTTTTCATGTGCTTTAAAGGCGATTCGAATCTACCTCCTGAAATCTGTTTCCTGCAATTCTGCCTTGATTTCAAATCCTCTTCTTTGCCTTCCCTCAATATATTTGTGGACGAGAGTTATCATTTATAACTCTGCAGGTTTGTGAATTGCAGTGCCCTGAACCTCCATTTTACAACTCGTTTTTATGGGAGCTGGCCGCAAAATCGCAGAATGGCTTCAGGCCCTGTTCTGGTTCCGGGGTCAGGCTGAGCCTGTGGTTAATTCTTCTTCCTGATGGGAAAATAGAGTGACCTGTGCCTGTCCCAACACCAAGAGCTAGTCTCTCGTTGGTTCCACGTCTTCCCATTTATCCTCAGGACAAATTACAACCTGTATGGAACTGGAGGTTAAAGGTGCTGATGCTCCAAGTAGGGAGCTTGCTAGTAAAGTGGCTGGAATGGCGAACCCGGGCACAAGGAGATGAGAAATGAGGTGCGTTTTAGAAACCTTTCCCCATCACACAGTGTACCATCTTCTGGGTTTCTCATGCATGTTTTTGATGTAGGAAGATGCCCTTGAACCTGGAGATTTGGGACCCATGCGATGGGTACCACGCAGTATTACTTTAAAGGGTCTGCGTTTGCTCACCCAACCTCACCAAACCTCTCAGCCCCAAGAGTGTCCACCCTTATGTCTCATCCAGCTGTGGGTCTAGATATGGTCAATCCAGGTTGCATCACAGCCCCTGAACGCATTGTGTAAGAATTTCTCTCTCTTTCACTGTCTTTGTTTCATGGGTGTTTCAAAGTAATTTATTTTTATAATGGGGTTTAGCTGCTTTTCACTGCTGTGTTTATGCCGCTTTACACCCACTTGACACACTAACAGAGAGATATCAATACATAGGTTTTACGATTATTATTAGTCAGATATATTCTTGTGCGGTGAATAGGGCGTGTTGAGTCCAGTTCTCTGAGCAAGGAGTAGGTCTTGTCTATTACATATTGGGTTTATGGAACGGTATCTGAGCTAATTTGATACCCTTGTTTTATGTATCACCCCACCTCACCTTTCCCGTTAAGCAGCCATAGTGTGTTTTCTGCATGTGTGACTCTGTTCTGTTTTGTAATTCAGTTCAAGTGTAACGGTTTTTACATTCCCTCTATCAGTGATACCTTATGAGAAGTGTCCTTTTCTGTGTGACTTATTTCACTTAGAATCGTCGTACCTAAATCCACTCATCATGCTGCTACTAACCTTACGACATTGATTTCCTGGCTGAGTGATATTCCATTGTACATAAGGACCACAACTTCTTTATCCATTTTTCTCTTTCCTGGGATATTTAAGGTGGAATGAAGTGGAGGTCCTGGTCAACAGAGCAGCCCTAAACTTTGGGGTGCTTGTGTCTTGCTGATTTTTAATTTTCCCAATTTATACCCCCATGAGTGGAAGTGCCCTATGCTCTCTACGCTGTGTTTTTCAGATGTTTCAGGACTCACCGGACACTTCTCCAGAGTGGCTCTTGGCAATTTACATCCCGCCCATCAGTGTAGCAAGGCTCCCATTTCTCCATGGCCTGTCCTGCATTTCTGGTTTTGACACTTTTTTCAGCATGGCCCTTTTGACCGATGGGAAGCGAGACTTCTTTGTAGCGCTGATTTGCCTTTCCAGGTTGCTTGGTTGGCCAAAAAGGGCGTATGCGTTTTTTCCTGAATATATTCAGGAAAAAACGCATACGCCCTTTTTGGCCAAGGGCATCATTGTCAACGTTTTGCCGCTTTTCATGTGCTTTAAAGGCGATTCGTATCTACCTCCTGAAATCTGTTTCCTGCAATTCTGCCTTGATTTCAAATCCTCTTCTTTGCCTTCCCTCAATATATTTGTGGACGAGAGTTATCATTTATAACTCTGCAGGTTTGTGAATTGCAGTGCCCTGAACCTCCATTCTACAACTCGTTTTTATGGGAGCTGGCCGCAAAATCGCAGAATGGCTTCAGGCCCTGTTCTGGTTCCGGGGGGCAGGCTGAGCCTGTGGTTAATTCTTCTTTCTGATGGGAAAATAGAGTGACCTGTGCCTGTCCCAACACCAAGAGCTAGTCTCTCGTTGGTTCCACGTCTTCCCGTTTATCCTCAGGACAAATTGCAACCTGTACGGAACAGGAGGTTAAAGGTGCTGATGCTCCAAGTAGGGAGCTTGCTAGTAAAGCGGCTGGAATGGCGAACCCGGGCACAAGGAGATGAGAAATGAGGTGCGTTTTAGAAACCTTTCCCCATCACACGGTGTACCATCTTCTGGGTTTCTCATGCATGTTTTTGATGTAGGAAGATGCCCTTGAACCTGGAGATTTGGGACCCATGCGATGGGTACCACGCAGTATTCCTTTAAAGGGTCTGCGTTTGCTCACCCAACCTCACCAAACCTCTCAGCCCCAAGAATGTCCACCCTTATGTCTCATGCAGCTGTGGGTCTAGATATGGTCAATCCAGGTTGCATCACAGCCCCTGAACGCATTGTGTAAGAATTTCTCTCTCTTTCACTGTCTTTGTTTCATGGGTGTTTCAAAGTAATTTATTTTTATAATGGGGTTTAGCTGCTTTTCACTGCTGTGTTTATGCCGCTTTACACCCACTTGACACACTAACAGAGAGATATCAATACATAGGTTTTACGATTATTATTAGTCAGATATATTCTTGTGCGGTGAATAGGGCGTGTTGAGTCCAGTTCTCTGAGCAAGGAGTAGGTCTTGTCTATTAAATATTGGGTTTATGGAATGGTATCTGAGCTAATTTGATACCCTTGTTTTATGTATCACCCCACCTCACCTTTCCCATTAAGCAGCCATAGTGTGTTTTCTGCATGTGTGACTCTGTTCTGTTTTGTAATTCAGTTCAAGTGTAACGGTTTTTACATTCCCTCTATCAGTGATACCTTATGAGAAGTGTCCTTTTCTGTGTGACTTATTTCACTTAGAATCGTCGTACCTAAATCCACTCATCATGCTGCTACTAACCTTACGACATTGATTTCATGGCTGAGTGATATTCCATTGTACATAAGGACCACAACTTCTTTATCCATTTTTCTCTTTCCTGGGATATTTAAGGTGCAATGAAGTGGAGGTCCTGGTCAACAGAGCAGCCCTAAACTTTGGGGTGCTTGTGTCTTGCTGATTTTTAATTTTCCCAATTTATACCCCCATGAGTGGAAGTGCCCTATGCTCTCTAAGCTGTGTTTTTCAGATGTTTCAGGACTCACCGGACACTTCTCCAGAGTGGCTCTTGGCAATTTACATCCCGCCCATCAGTGTAGCAAGGCTCCCATTTCTCCATGGCCTGTCCTGCATTTCTGGTTTTGACACTTTTTTCAGCATGGCCCTTTTGACCGATGGGAAGCGAGACTTCTTTGTAGCGCTGATTTGCCTTTCCAGGTTGCTTGGTTGGCCAAAAAGGGCGTATGCGTTTTTTCCTGAATATATTCAGGAAAAAACGCATACGCCCTTTTTGGCCAAGGGCATCATTGTCAACGTTTTGCCGCTTTTCATGTGCTTTAAAGGCGATTCGAATCTACCTCCTGAAATCTGTTTCCTGCAATTCTGCCTTGATTTCAAATCCTCTTCTTTGCCTTCCCTCAATATATTTGTGGACGAGAGTTATCATTTATAACTCTGCAGGTTTGTGAATTGCAGTGCCCTGAACCTCCATTTTACAACTCGTTTTTATGGGAGCTGGCCGCAAAATCGCAGAATGGCTTCAGGCCCTGTTCTGGTTCCGGGGGGCAGGCTGAGCCTGTGGTTAATTCTTCTTCCTGATGGGAAAATAGAGTGACCTGTGCCTGTCCCAACACCAAGAGCTAGTCTCTCGTTGGTTCCACGTCTTCCCATTTATCCTCAGGACAAATTACAACCTGTATGGAACTGGAGGTTAAAGGTGCTGATGCTCCAAGTAGGGAGCTTGCTAGTAAAGTGGCTGGAATGGCGAACCCGGGCACAAGGAGATGAGAAATGAGGTGCGTTTTAGAAACCTTTCCCCATCACACAGTGTACCATCTTCTGGGTTTCTCATGCATGTTTTTGATGTAGGAAGATGCCCTTGAACCTGGAGATTTGGGACCCATGCGATGGGTACCACGCAGTATTACTTTAAAGGGTCTGCGTTTGCTCACCCAACCTCACCAAACCTCTCAGCCCCAAGAGTGTCCACCCTTATGTCTCATCCAGCTGTGGGTCTAGATATGGTCAATCCAGGTTGCATCACAGCCCCTGAACGCATTGTGTAAGAATTTCTCTCTCTTTCACTGTCTTTGTTTCATGGGTGTTTCAAAGTAATTTATTTTTATAATGGGGTTTAGCTGCTTTTCACTGCTGTGTTTATGCCGCTTTACACCCACTTGACACACTAACAGAGAGATATCAATACATAGGTTTTACGATTATTATTAGTCAGATATATTCTTGTGCGGTGAATAGGGCGTGTTGAGTCCAGTTCTCTGAGCAAGGAGTAGGTCTTGTCTATTACATATTGGGTTTATGGAACGGTATCTGAGCTAATTTGATACCCTTGTTTTATGTATCACCCCACCTCACCTTTCCCGTTAAGCAGCCATAGTGTGTTTTCTGCATGTGTGACTCTGTTCTGTTTTGTAATTCAGTTCAAGTGTAACGGTTTTTACATTCCCTCTATCAGTGATACCTTATGAGAAGTGTCCTTTTCTGTGTGACTTATTTCACTTAGAATCGTCGTACCTAAATCCACTCATCATGCTGCTACTAACCTTACGACATTGATTTCCTGGCTGAGTGATATTCCATTGTACATAAGGACCACAACTTCTTTATCCATTTTTCTCTTTCCTGGGATATTTAAGGTGGAATGAAGTGGAGGTCCTGGTCAACAGAGCAGCCCTAAACTTTGGGGTGCTTGTGTCTTGCTGATTTTTAATTTTCCCAATTTATACCCCCATGAGTGGAAGTGCCCTATGCTCTCTAAGCTGTGTTTTTCAGATGTTTCAGGACTCACCGGACACTTCTCCAGAGTGGCTCTTGGCAATTTACATCCCGCCCATCAGTGTAGCAAGGCTCCCATTTCTCCATGGCCTGTCCTGCATTTCTGGTTTGGACACTTTTTTCAGCATGGCCCTTTTGACCGATGGGAAGCGAGACTTCTTTGTAGCGCTGATTTGCCTTTCCAGGTTGCTTGGTTGGCCAAAAAGGGCGTATGCGTTTTTTCCTGAATATATTCAGGAAAAAACGCATACGCCCTTTTTGGCCAAGGGCATCATTGTCAACGTTTTGCCGCTTTTCATGTGCTTTAAAGGCGATTCGTATCTACCTCCTGAAATCTGTTTCCTGCAATTCTGCCTTGATTTCAAATCCTCTTCTTTGCCTTCCCTCAATATATTTGTGGACGAGAGTTATCATTTATAACTCTGCAGGTTTGTGAATTGCAGTGCCCTGAACCTCCATTCTACAACTCGTTTTTATGGGAGCTGGCCGCAAAATCGCAGAATGGCTTCAGGCCCTGTTCTGGTTCCGGGGGTCAGGCTGAGCCTGTGGTTAATTCTTCTTTCTGATGGGAAAATAGAGTGACCTGTGCCTGTCCCAACACCAAGAGCTAGTCTCTCGTTGGTTCCACGTCTTCCCGTTTATCCTCAGGACAAATTGCAACCTGTACGGAACAGGAGGTTAAAGGTGCTGATGCTCCAAGTAGGGAGCTTGCTAGTAAAGCGGCTGGAATGGCGAACCCGGGCACAAGGAGATGAGAAATGAGGTGCGTTTTAGAAACCTTTCCCCATCACACGGTGTACCATCTTCTGGGTTTCTCATGCATGTTTTTGATGTAGGAAGATGCCCTTGAACCTGGAGATTTGGGACCCATGCGATGGGTACCACGCAGTATTACTTTAAAGGGTCTGCGTTTGCTCACCCAACCTCACCAAACCTCTCAGCCCCAAGAGTGTCCACCCTTATGTCTCATCCAGCTGTGCGTCTAGATATGGTCAATCCAGGTTGCATCACAGCCCCTGAACGCATTGTGTAAGAATTTCTCTCTCTTTCACTGTCTTTGTTTCATGGGTGTTTCAAAGTAATTTATTTTTATAATGGGGTTTAGCTGCTTTTCACTGCTGTGTTTATGCCGCTTTACACCCACTTGACACACTAACAGAGAGATATCAATACATAGGTTTTACGATTATTATTAGTCAGATATATTCTTGTGCGGTGAATAGGGCGTGTTGAGTCCAGTTCTCTGAGCAAGGAGTAGGTCTTGTCTATTACATATTGGGTTTATGGAACGGTATCTGAGCTAATTTGATACCCTTGTTTTATGTATCACCCCACCTCACCTTTCCCGTTAAGCAGCCATAGTGTGTTTTCTGCATGTGTGACTCTGTTCTGTTTTGTAATTCAGTTCAAGTGTAACGGTTTTTACATTCCCTCTATCAGTGATACCTTATGAGAAGTGTCCTTTTCTGTGTGACTTATTTCACTTAGAATCGTCGTACCTAAATCCACTCATCATGCTGCTACTAACCTTACGACATTGATTTCATGGCTGAGTGATATTCCATTGTACATAAGGACCACAACTTCTTTATCCATTTTTTCTCTTTCCTGGGATATTTAAGGTGGAATGAAGTGGAGGTCCTGGTCAACAGAGCAGCCCTAAACTTTGGGGTGCTTGTGTCTTGCTGATTTTTAATTTTCCCAATTTATACCCCCATGAGTGGAAGTGCCCTATGCTCTCTAAGCTGTGTTTTTCAGATGTTTCAGGACTCACCGGACACTTCTCCAGAGTGGCTGTTGGCAATTTACATCCCGCCCATCAGTGTAGCAAGGCTCCCATTTCTCCATGGCCTGTCCTGCATTTCTGGTTTTGACACTTTTTTCAGCATGGCCCTTTTGACCGATGGGAAGCGAGACTTCTTTGTAGCGCTGATTTGCCTTTCCAGGTTGCTTGGTTGGCCAAAAAGGGCGTATGCGTTTTTTCCTGAATATATTCAGGAAAAAACGCATACGCCCTTTTTGGCCAAGGGCATCATTGTCAACGTTTTGCCGCTTTTCATGTGCTTTAAAGGCGATTCGTATCTACCTCCTGAAATCTGTTTCCTGCAATTCTGCCTTGATTTCAAATCCTCTTCTTTGCCTTCCCTCAATATATTTGTGGACGAGAGTTATCATTTATAACTCTGCAGGTTTGTGAATTGCAGTGCCCTGAACCTCCATTCTACAACTCGTTTTTATGGGAGCTGGCCGCAAAATCGCAGAATGGCTTCAGGCCCTGTTCTGGTTCCGGGGGGCAGGCTGAGCCTGTGGTTAATTCTTCTTTCTGATGGGAAAATAGAGTGACCTGTGCCTGTCCCAACACCAAGAGCTAGTCTCTCGTTGGTTCCACGTCTTCCCGTTTATCCTCAGGACAAATTGCAACCTGTACGGAACAGGAGGTTAAAGGTGCTGATGCTCCAAGTAGGGAGCTTGCTAGTAAAGCGGCTGGAATGGCGAACCCGGGCACAAGGAGATGAGAAATGAGGTGCGTTTTAGAAACCTTTCCCCATCACACGGTGTACCATCTTCTGGGTTTCTCATGCATGTTTTTGATGTAGGAAGATGCCCTTGAACCTGGAGATTTGGGACCCATGCGATGGGTACCACGCAGTATTCCTTTAAAGGGTCTGCGTTTGCTCACCCAACCTCACCAAACCTCTCAGCCCCAAGAATGTCCACCCTTATGTCTCATGCAGCTGTGGGTCTAGATATGGTCAATCCAGGTTGCATCACAGCCCCTGAACGCATTGTGTAAGAATTTCTCTCTCTTTCACTGTCTTTGTTTCATGGGTGTTTCAAAGTAATTTATTTTTATAATGGGGTTTAGCTGCTTTTCACTGCTGTGTTTATGCCGCTTTACACCCACTTGACACACTAACAGAGAGATATCAATACATAGGTTTTACGATTATTATTAGTCAGATATATTCTTGTGCGGTGAATAGGGCGTGTTGAGTCCAGTTCTCTGAGCAAGGAGTAGGTCTTGTCTATTAAATATTGGGTTTATGGAATGGTATCTGAGCTAATTTGATACCCTTGTTTTATGTATCACCCCACCTCACCTTTCCCATTAAGCAGCCATAGTGTGTTTTCTGCATGTGTGACTCTGTTCTGTTTTGTAATTCAGTTCAAGTGTAACGGTTTTTACATTCCCTCTATCAGTGATACCTTATGAGAAGTGTCCTTTTCTGTGTGACTTATTTCACTTAGAATCGTCGTACCTAAATCCACTCATCATGCTGCTACTAACCTTACGACATTGATTTCATGGCTGAGTGATATTCCATTGTACATAAGGACCACAACTTCTTTATCCATTTTTCTCTTTCCTGGGATATTTAAGGTGCAATGAAGTGGAGGTCCTGGTCAACAGAGCAGCCCTAAACTTTGGGGTGCTTGTGTCTTGCTGATTTTTAATTTTCCCAATTTATACCCCCATGAGTGGAAGTGCCCTATGCTCTCTAAGCTGTGTTTTTCAGATGTTTCAGGACTCACCGGACACTTCTCCAGAGTGGCTCTTGGCAATTTACATCCCGCCCATCAGTGTAGCAAGGCTCCCATTTCTCCATGGCCTGTCCTGCATTTCTGGTTTTGACACTTTTTTCAGCATGGCCCTTTTGACCGATGGGAAGCGAGACTTCTTTGTAGCGCTGATTTGCCTTTCCAGGTTGCTTGGTTGACCAAAAAGGGCGTATGCGTTTTTTCCTGAATATATTCAGGAAAAAACGCATACGCCCTTTTTGGCCAAGGGCATCATTGTCAACGTTTTGCCGCTTTTCATGTGCTTTAAAGGCGATTCGAATCTACCTCCTGAAATCTGTTTCCTGCAATTCTGCCTTGATTTCAAATCCTCTTCTTTGCCTTCCCTCAATATATTTGTGGACGAGAGTTATCATTTATAACTCTGCAGGTTTGTGAATTGCAGTGCCCTGAACCTCCATTTTACAACTCGTTTTTATGGGAGCTGGCCGCAAAATCGCAGAATGGCTTCAGGCCCTGTTCTGGTTCCGGGGGGCAGGCTGAGCCTGTGGTTAATTCTTCTTCCTGATGGGAAAATAGAGTGACCTGTGCCTGTCCCAACACCAAGAGCTAGTCTCTCGTTGGTTCCACGTCTTCCCATTTATCCTCAGGACAAATTACAACCTGTATGGAACTGGAGGTTAAAGGTGCTGATGCTCCAAGTAGGGAGCTTGCTAGTAAAGTGGCTGGAATGGCGAACCCGGGCACAAGGAGATGAGAAATGAGGTGCGTTTTAGAAACCTTTCCCCATCACACAGTGTACCATCTTCTGGGTTTCTCATGCATGTTTTTGATGTAGGAAGATGCCCTTGAACCTGGAGATTTGGGACCCATGCGATGGGTACCACGCAGTATTACTTTAAAGGGTCTGCGTTTGCTCACCCAACCTCACCAAACCTCTCAGCCCCAAGAGTGTCCACCCTTATGTCTCATCCAGCTGTGGGTCTAGATATGGTCAATCCAGGTTGCATCACAGCCCCTGAACGCATTGTGTAAGAATTTCTCTCTCTTTCACTGTCTTTGTTTCATGGGTGTTTCAAAGTAATTTATTTTTATAATGGGGTTTAGCTGCTTTTCACTGCTGTGTTTATGCCGCTTTACACCCACTTGACACACTAACAGAGAGATATCAATACATAGGTTTTACGATTATTATTAGTCAGATATATTCTTGTGCGGTGAATAGGGCGTGTTGAGTCCAGTTCTCTGAGCAAGGAGTAGGTCTTGTCTATTACATATTGGGTTTATGGAACGGTATCTGAGCTAATTTGATACCCTTGTTTTATGTATCACCCCACCTCACCTTTCCCGTTAAGCAGCCATAGTGTGTTTTCTGCATGTGTGACTCTGTTCTGTTTTGTAATTCAGTTCAAGTGTAACGGTTTTTACATTCCCTCTATCAGTGATACCTTATGAGAAGTGTCCTTTTCTGTGTGACTTATTTCACTTAGAATCGTCGTACCTAAATCCACTCATCATGCTGCTACTAACCTTACGACATTGATTTCATGGCTGAGTGATATTCCATTGTACATAAGGACCACAACTTCTTTATCCATTTTTCTCTTTCCTGGGATATTTAAGGTGCAATGAAGTGGAGGTCCTGGTCAACAGAGCAGCCCTAAACTTTGGGGTGCTTGTGTCTTGCTGATTTTTAATTTTCCCAATTTATACCCCCATGAGTGGAAGTGCCCTATGCTCTCTAAGCTGTGTTTTTCAGATGTTTCAGGACTCACCGGACACTTCTCCAGAGTGGCTCTTGGCAATTTACATCCCGCCCATCAGTGTAGCAAGGCTCCCATTTCTCCATGGCCTGTCCTGCATTTCTGGTTTTGACACTTTTTTCAGCATGGCCCTTTTGACCGATGGGAAGCGAGACTTCTTTGTAGCGCTGATTTGCCTTTCCAGGTTGCTTGGTTGACCAAAAAGGGCGTATGCGTTTTTTCCTGAATATATTCAGGAAAAAACGCATACGCCCTTTTTGGCCAAGGGCATCATTGTCAACGTTTTGCCGCTTTTCATGTGCTTTAAAGGCGATTCGAATCTACCTCCTGAAATCTGTTTCCTGCAATTCTGCCTTGATTTCAAATCCTCTTCTTTGCCTTCCCTCAATATATTTGTGGACGAGAGTTATCATTTATAACTCTGCAGGTTTGTGAATTGCAGTGCCCTGAACCTCCATTTTACAACTCGTTTTTATGGGAGCTGGCCGCAAAATCGCAGAATGGCTTCAGGCCCTGTTCTGGTTCCGGGGGGCAGGCTGAGCCTGTGGTTAATTCTTCTTCCTGATGGGAAAATAGAGTGACCTGTGCCTGTCCCAACACCAAGAGCTAGTCTCTCGTTGGTTCCACGTCTTCCCATTTATCCTCAGGACAAATTACAACCTGTATGGAACTGGAGGTTAAAGGTGCTGATGCTCCAAGTAGGGAGCTTGCTAGTAAAGTGGCTGGAATGGCGAACCCGGGCACAAGGAGATGAGAAATGAGGTGCGTTTTAGAAACCTTTCCCCATCACACAGTGTACCATCTTCTGGGTTTCTCATGCATGTTTTTGATGTAGGAAGATGCCCTTGAACCTGGAGATTTGGGACCCATGCGATGGGTACCACGCAGTATTACTTTAAAGGGTCTGCGTTTGCTCACCCAACCTCACCAAACCTCTCAGCCCCAAGAGTGTCCACCCTTATGTCTCATCCAGCTGTGGGTCTAGATATGGTCAATCCAGGTTGCATCACAGCCCCTGAACGCATTGTGTAAGAATTTCTCTCTCTTTCACTGTCTTTGTTTCATGGGTGTTTCAAAGTAATTTATTTTTATAATGGGGTTTAGCTGCTTTTCACTGCTGTGTTTATGCCGCTTTACACCCACTTGACACACTAACAGAGAGATATCAATACATAGGTTTTACGATTATTATTAGTCAGATATATTCTTGTGCGGTGAATAGGGCGTGTTGAGTCCAGTTCTCTGAGCAAGGAGTAGGTCTTGTCTATTACATATTGGGTTTATGGAACGGTATCTGAGCTAATTTGATACCCTTGTTTTATGTATCACCCCACCTCACCTTTCCCGTTAAGCAGCCATAGTGTGTTTTCTGCATGTGTGACTCTGTTCTGTTTTGTAATTCAGTTCAAGTGTAACGGTTTTTACATTCCCTCTATCAGTGATACCTTATGAGAAGTGTCCTTTTCTGTGTGACTTATTTCACTTAGAATCGTCGTACCTAAATCCACTCATCATGCTGCTACTAACCTTACGACATTGATTTCATGGCTGAGTGATATTCCATTGTACATAAGGACCACAACTTCTTTATCCATTTTTCTCTTTCCTGGGATATTTAAGGTGCAATGAAGTGGAGGTCCTGGTCAACAGAGCAGCCCTAAACTTTGGGGTGCTTGTGTCTTGCTGATTTTTAATTTTCCCAATTTATACCCCCATGAGTGGAAGTGCCCTATGCTCTCTAAGCTGTGTTTTTCAGATGTTTCAGGACTCACCGGACACTTCTCCAGAGTGGCTCTTGGCAATTTACATCCCGCCCATCAGTGTAGCAAGGCTCCCATTTCTCCATGGCCTGTCCTGCATTTCTGGTTTTGACACTTTTTTCAGCATGGCCCTTTTGACCGATGGGAAGCGAGACTTCTTTGTAGCGCTGATTTGCCTTTCCAGGTTGCTTGGTTGACCAAAAAGGGCGTATGCGTTTTTTCCTGAATATATTCAGGAAAAAACGCATACGCCCTTTTTGGCCAAGGGCATCATTGTCAACGTTTTGCCGCTTTTCATGTGCTTTAAAGGCGATTCGAATCTACCTCCTGAAATCTGTTTCCTGCAATTCTGCCTTGATTTCAAATCCTCTTCTTTGCCTTCCCTCAATATATTTGTGGACGAGAGTTATCATTTATAACTCTGCAGGTTTGTGAATTGCAGTGCCCTGAACCTCCATTTTACAACTCGTTTTTATGGGAGCTGGCCGCAAAATCGCAGAATGGCTTCAGGCCCTGTTCTGGTTCCGGGGGGCAGGCTGAGCCTGTGGTTAATTCTTCTTCCTGATGGGAAAATAGAGTGACCTGTGCCTGTCCCAACACCAAGAGCTAGTCTCTCGTTGGTTCCACGTCTTCCCATTTATCCTCAGGACAAATTACAACCTGTATGGAACTGGAGGTTAAAGGTGCTGATGCTCCAAGTAGGGAGCTTGCTAGTAAAGTGGCTGGAATGGCGAACCCGGGCACAAGGAGATGAGAAATGAGGTGCGTTTTAGAAACCTTTCCCCATCACACAGTGTACCATCTTCTGGGTTTCTCATGCATGTTTTTGATGTAGGAAGATGCCCTTGAACCTGGAGATTTGGGACCCATGCGATGGGTACCACGCAGTATTACTTTAAAGGGTCTGCGTTTGCTCACCCAACCTCACCAAACCTCTCAGCCCCAAGAGTGTCCACCCTTATGTCTCATCCAGCTGTGGGTCTAGATATGGTCAATCCAGGTTGCATCACAGCCCCTGAACGCATTGTGTAAGAATTTCTCTCTCTTTCACTGTCTTTGTTTCATGGGTGTTTCAAAGTAATTTATTTTTATAATGGGGTTTAGCTGCTTTTCACTGCTGTGTTTATGCCGCTTTACACCCACTTGACACACTAACAGAGAGATATCAATACATAGGTTTTACGATTATTATTAGTCAGATATATTCTTGTGCGGTGAATAGGGCGTGTTGAGTCCAGTTCTCTGAGCAAGGAGTAGGTCTTGTCTATTACATATTGGGTTTATGGAACGGTATCTGAGCTAATTTGATACCCTTGTTTTATGTATCACCCCACCTCACCTTTCCCGTTAAGCAGCCATAGTGTGTTTTCTGCATGTGTGACTCTGTTCTGTTTTGTAATTCAGTTCAAGTGTAACGGTTTTTACATTCCCTCTATCAGTGATACCTTATGAGAAGTGTCCTTTTCTGTGTGACTTATTTCACTTAGAATCGTCGTACCTAAATCCACTCATCATGCTGCTACTAACCTTACGACATTGATTTCCTGGCTGAGTGATATTCCATTGTACATAAGGACCACAACTTCTTTATCCATTTTTCTCTTTCCTGGGATATTTAAGGTGGAATGAAGTGGAGGTCCTGGTCAACAGAGCAGCCCTAAACTTTGGGGTGCTTGTGTCTTGCTGATTTTTAATTTTCCCAATTTATACCCCCATGAGTGGAAGTGCCCTATGCTCTCTACGCTGTGTTTTTCAGATGTTTCAGGACGCACCGGACACTTCTCCAGAGTGGCTCTTGGCAATTTACATCCCGCCCATCAGTGTAGCAAGGCTCCCATTTCTCCATGGCCTGTCCTGCATTTCTGGTTTTGACACTTTTTTCAGCATGGCCCTTTTGACCGATGGGAAGCGAGACTTCTTTGTAGCGCTGATTTGCCTTTCCAGGTTGCTTGGTTGGCCAAAAAGGGCGTATGCGTTTTTTCCTGAATATATTCAGGAAAAAACGCATACGCCCTTTTTGGCCAAGGGCATCATTGTCAACGTTTTGCCGCTTTTCATGTGCTTTAAAGGCGATTCGTATCTACCTCCTGAAATCTGTTTCCTGCAATTCTGCCTTGATTTCAAATCCTCTTCTTTGCCTTCCCTCAATATATTTGTGGACGAGAGTTATCATTTATAACTCTGCAGGTTTGTGAATTGCAGTGCCCTGAACCTCCATTCTACAACTCGTTTTTATGGGAGCTGGCCGCAAAATCGCAGAATGGCTTCAGGCCCTGTTCTGGTTCCGGGGGGCAGGCTGAGCCTGTGGTTAATTCTTCTTTCTGATGGGAAAATAGAGTGACCTGTGCCTGTCCCAACACCAAGAGCTAGTCTCTCGTTGGTTCCACGTCTTCCCGTTTATCCTCAGGACAAATTGCAACCTGTACGGAACAGGAGGTTAAAGGTGCTGATGCTCCAAGTAGGGAGCTTGCTAGTAAAGCGGCTGGAATGGCGAACCCGGGCACAAGGAGATGAGAAATGAGGTGCGTTTTAGAAACCTTTCCCCATCACACGGTGTACCATCTTCTGGGTTTCTCATGCATGTTTTTGATGTAGGAAGATGCCCTTGAACCTGGAGATTTGGGACCCATGCGATGGGTACCACGCAGTATTACTTTAAAGGGTCTGCGTTTGCTCACCCAACCTCACCAAACCTCTCAGCCCCAAGAGTGTCCACCCTTATGTCTCATCCAGCTGTGCGTCTAGATATGGTCAATCCAGGTTGCATCACAGCCCCTGAACGCATTGTGTAAGAATTTCTCTCTCTTTCACTGTCTTTGTTTCATGGGTGTTTCAAAGTAATTTATTTTTATAATGGGGTTTAGCTGCTTTTCACTGCTGTGTTTATGCCGCTTTACACCCACTTGACACACTAACAGAGAGATATCAATACATAGGTTTTACGATTATTATTAGTCAGATATATTCTTGTGCGGTGAATAGGGCGTGTTGAGTCCAGTTCTCTGAGCAAGGAGTAGGTCTTGTCTATTACATATTGGGTTTATGGAACGGTATCTGAGCTAATTTGATACCCTTGTTTTATGTATCACCCCACCTCACCTTTCCCGTTAAGCAGCCATAGTGTGTTTTCTGCATGTGTGACTCTGTTCTGTTTTGTAATTCAGTTCAAGTGTAACGGTTTTTACATTCCCTCTATCAGTGATACCTTATGAGAAGTGTCCTTTTCTGTGTGACTTATTTCACTTAGAATCGTCGTACCTAAATCCACTCATCATGCTGCTACTAACCTTACGACATTGATTTCCTGGCTGAGTGATATTCCATTGTACATAAGGACCACAACTTCTTTATCCATTTTTTCTCTTTCCTGGGATATTTAAGGTGGAATGAAGTGGAGGTCCTGGTCAACAGAGCAGCCCTAAACTTTGGGGTGCTTGTGTCTTGCTGATTTTTAATTTTCCCAATTTATACCCCCATGAGTGGAAGTGCCCTATGCTCTCTAAGCTGTGTTTTTCAGATGTTTCAGGACTCACCGGACACTTCTCCAGAGTGGCTGTTGGCAATTTACATCCCGCCCATCAGTGTAGCAAGGCTCCCATTTCTCCATGGCCTGTCCTGCATTTCTGGTTTTGACACTTTTTTCAGCATGGCCCTTTTGACCGATGGGAAGCGAGACTTCTTTGTAGCGCTGATTTGCCTTTCCAGGTTGCTTGGTTGGCCAAAAAGGGCGTATGCGTTTTTTCCTGAATATATTCAGGAAAAAACGCATACGCCCTTTTTGGCCAAGGGCATCATTGTCAACGTTTTGCCGCTTTTCATGTGCTTTAAAGGCGATTCGTATCTACCTCCTGAAATCTGTTTCCTGCAATTCTGCCTTGATTTCAAATCCTCTTCTTTGCCTTCCCTCAATATATTTGTGGACGAGAGTTATCATTTATAACTCTGCAGGTTTGTGAATTGCAGTGCCCTGAACCTCCATTCTACAACTCGTTTTTATGGGAGCTGGCCGCAAAATCGCAGAATGGCTTCAGGCCCTGTTCTGGTTCCGGGGGGCAGGCTGAGCCTGTGGTTAATTCTTCTTTCTGATGGGAAAATAGAGTGACCTGTGCCTGTCCCAACACCAAGAGCTAGTCTCTCGTTGGTTCCACGTCTTCCCGTTTATCCTCAGGACAAATTGCAACCTGTACGGAACAGGAGGTTAAAGGTGCTGATGCTCCAAGTAGGGAGCTTGCTAGTAAAGCGGCTGGAATGGCGAACCCGGGCACAAGGAGATGAGAAATGAGGTGCGTTTTAGAAACCTTTCCCCATCACACGGTGTACCATCTTCTGGGTTTCTCATGCATGTTTTTGATGTAGGAAGATGCCCTTGAACCTGGAGATTTGGGACCCATGCGATGGGTACCACGCAGTATTCCTTTAAAGGGTCTGCGTTTGCTCACCCAACCTCACCAAACCTCTCAGCCCCAAGAATGTCCACCCTTATGTCTCATGCAGCTGTGGGTCTAGATATGGTCAATCCAGGTTGCATCACAGCCCCTGAACGCATTGTGTAAGAATTTCTCTCTCTTTCACTGTCTTTGTTTCATGGGTGTTTCAAAGTAATTTATTTTTATAATGGGGTTTAGCTGCTTTTCACTGCTGTGTTTATGCCGCTTTACACCCACTTGACACACTAACAGAGAGATATCAATACATAGGTTTTACGATTATTATTAGTCAGATATATTCTTGTGCGGTGAATAGGGCGTGTTGAGTCCAGTTCTCTGAGCAAGGAGTAGGTCTTGTCTATTAAATATTGGGTTTATGGAATGGTATCTGAGCTAATTTGATACCCTTGTTTTATGTATCACCCCACCTCACCTTTCCCATTAAGCAGCCATAGTGTGTTTTCTGCATGTGTGACTCTGTTCTGTTTTGTAATTCAGTTCAAGTGTAACGGTTTTTACATTCCCTCTATCAGTGATACCTTATGAGAAGTGTCCTTTTCTGTGTGACTTATTTCACTTAGAATCGTCGTACCTAAATCCACTCATCATGCTGCTACTAACCTTACGACATTGATTTCATGGCTGAGTGATATTCCATTGTACATAAGGACCACAACTTCTTTATCCATTTTTCTCTTTCCTGGGATATTTAAGGTGCAATGAAGTGGAGGTCCTGGTCAACAGAGCAGCCCTAAACTTTGGGGTGCTTGTGTCTTGCTGATTTTTAATTTTCCCAATTTATACCCCCATGAGTGGAAGTGCCCTATGCTCTCTAAGCTGTGTTTTTCAGATGTTTCAGGACTCACCGGACACTTCTCCAGAGTGGCTCTTGGCAATTTACATCCCGCCCATCAGTGTAGCAAGGCTCCCATTTCTCCATGGCCTGTCCTGCATTTCTGGTTTTGACACTTTTTTCAGCATGGCCCTTTTGACCAATGGGAAGCGAGACTTCTTTGTAGCGCTGATTTGCCTTTCCAGGTTGCTTGGTTGGCCAAAAAGGGCGTATGCGTTTTTTCCTGAATATATTCAGGAAAAAACGCATACGCCCTTTTTGGCCAAGGGCATCATTGTCAACGTTTTGCCGCTTTTCATGTGCTTTAAAGGCGATTCGAATCTACCTCCTGAAATCTGTTTCCTGCAATTCTGCCTTGATTTCAAATCCTCTTCTTTGCCTTCCCTCAATATATTTGTGGACGAGAGTTATCATTTATAACTCTGCAGGTTTGTGAATTGCAGTGCCCTGAACCTCCATTTTACAACTCGTTTTTATGGGAGCTGGCCGCAAAATCGCAGAATGGCTTCAGGCCCTGTTCTGGTTCCGGGGGGCAGGCTGAGCCTGTGGTTAATTCTTCTTCCTGATGGGAAAATAGAGTGACCTGTGCCTGTCCCAACACCAAGAGCTAGTCTCTCGTTGGTTCCACGTCTTCCCATTTATCCTCAGGACAAATTACAACCTGTATGGAACTGGAGGTTAAAGGTGCTGATGCTCCAAGTAGGGAGCTTGCTAGTAAAGTGGCTGGAATGGCGAACCCGGGCACAAGGAGATGAGAAATGAGGTGCGTTTTAGAAACCTTTCCCCATCACACAGTGTACCATCTTCTGGGTTTCTCATGCATGTTTTTGATGTAGGAAGATGCCCTTGAACCTGGAGATTTGGGACCCATGCGATGGGTACCACGCAGTATTACTTTAAAGGGTCTGCGTTTGCTCACCCAACCTCACCAAACCTCTCAGCCCCAAGAGTGTCCACCCTTATGTCTCATCCAGCTGTGGGTCTAGATATGGTCAATCCAGGTTGCATCACAGCCCCTGAACGCATTGTGTAAGAATTTCTCTCTCTTTCACTGTCTTTGTTTCATGGGTGTTTCAAAGTAATTTATTTTTATAATGGGGTTTAGCTGCTTTTCACTGCTGTGTTTATGCCGCTTTACACCCACTTGACACACTAACAGAGAGATATCAATACATAGGTTTTACGATTATTATTAGTCAGATATATTCTTGTGCGGTGAATAGGGCGTGTTGAGTCCAGTTCTCTGAGCAAGGAGTAGGTCTTGTCTATTACATATTGGGTTTATGGAATGGTATCTGAGCTAATTTGATACCCTTGTTTTATGTATCACCCCACCTCACCTTTCCCGTTAAGCAGCCATAGTGTGTTTTCTGCATGTGTGACTCTGTTCTGTTTTGTAATTCAGTTCAAGTGTAACGGTTTTTACATTCCCTCTATCAGTGATACCTTATGAGAAGTGTCCTTTTCTGTGTGACTTATTTCACTTAGAATCGTCGTACCTAAATCCACTCATCATGCTGCTACTAACCTTACGACATTGATTTCATGGCTGAGTGATATTCCATTGTACATAAGGACCACAACTTCTTTATCCATTTTTCTCTTTCCTGGGATATTTAAGGTGGAATGAAGTGGAGGTCCTGGTCAACAGAGCAGCCCTAAACTTTGGGGTGCTTGTGTCTTGCTGATTTTTAATTTTCCCAATTTATACCCCCATGAGTGGAAGTGCCCTATGCTCTCTACGCTGTGTTTTTCAGATGTTTCAGGACTCACCGGACACTTCTCCAGAGTGGCTCTTGGCAATTTACATCCCGCCCATCAGTGTAGCAAGGCTCCCATTTCTCCATGGCCTGTCCTGCATTTCTGGTTTTGACACTTTTTTCAGCATGGCCCTTTTGACCGATGGGAAGCGAGACTTCTTTGTAGCGCTGATTTGCCTTTCCAGGTTGCTTGGTTGGCCAAAAAGGGCGTATGCGTTTTTTCCTGAATATATTCAGGAAAAAACGCATACGCCCTTTTTGGCCAAGGGCATCATTGTCAACGTTTTGCCGCTTTTCATGTGCTTTAAAGGCGATTCGTATCTACCTCCTGAAATCTGTTTCCTGCAATTCTGCCTTGATTTCAAATCCTCTTCTTTGCCTTCCCTCAATATATTTCTGGACGAGAGTTATCATTTATAACTCTGCAGGTTTGTGAATTGCAGTGCCCTGAACCTCCATTTTACAACTCGTTTTTATGGGAGCTGGCCGCAAAATCGCAGAATGGCTTCAGGCCCTGTTCTGGTTCCGGGGGGCAGGCTGAGCCTGTGGTTAATTCTTCTTTCTGATGGGAAAATAGAGTGACCTGTGCCTGTCCCAACACCAAGAGCTAGTCTCTCGTTGGTTCCATGTCTTCTCGTTTATCCTCAGGACAAATTACAACCTGTATGGAACAGGAGGTTAAAGGTGCTGATGCTCCAAGTAGGGAGCTTGCTAGTAAAGTGGCTGGAATGGCGAACCCGGGCACAAGGAGATGAGAAATGAGGTGTGTTTTAGAAACCTTTCCCCATCACACAGTGTACCATCTTCTGGGTTTCTCATGCATGTTTTTGATGTAGGAAGATGCCCTTGAACCTGGAGATTTGGGACCCATGCGATGGGTACCACGCAGTATTACTTTAAAGGGTCTGCGTTTGCTCACCCAACCCCACCAAACCTCTCAGCCCCAAGAGTGTCCACCCTTATGTCTCATCCAGCTGTGCGTCTAGATATGGTCAATCCAGGTTGCATCACAGCCCCTGAACGCATTGTGTAAGAATTTCTCTCTCTTTCACTGTCTTTGTTTCATGGGTGTTTCAAAGTAATTTATTTTTATAATGGGGTTTAGCTGATTTTCACTGCTGTGTTTATGCCGGTTTACACCCACTTGACACACTAACAGAGAGATATCAATACATAGGTTTTACGATTATTATTAGTCAGATATATTCTTGTGCGGTGAATAGGGCGTGTTGAGTCCAGTTCTCTGAGCAAGGAGTAGGTCTTGTCTATTACATATTGGGTTTATGGAACGGTATCTGAGCTAATTTGATACCCTTGTTTTATGTATCACCCCACCTCACCTTTCCCGTTAAGCAGCCATAGTGTGTTTTCTGCATGTGTGACTCTGTTCTGTTTTGTAATTCAGTTCAAGTGTAACGGTTTTTACATTCCCTCTATCAGTGATACTTTATGAGAAGTGTCCTTTTCTGTGTGACTTATTTCACTTAGAATCGTCGTACCTAAATCCACTCATCATGCTGCTACTAACCTAACGACATTGATTTCCTGGCTGAGTGATATTCCATTGTACATAAGGACCACAACTTCTTTATCCATTTTTCTCTTTCCTGGGATATTTAAGGTGGAATGAAGTGGAGGTCCTGGTCAACAGAGCAGCCCTAAACTTTGGGGTGCTTGTGTCTTGCTGATTTTTAATTTTCCCAATTTATACCCCCATGAGTGGAAGTGCCCTATGCTCTCTAAGCTGTGTTTTTCAGATGTTTCAGGACTCACCGGACACTTCTCCAGAGTGGCTCTTGGCAATTTACATCCCGCCCATCAGTGTAGCAAGGCTCCCATTTCTCCATGGCCTGTCCTGCATTTCTGGTTTTGACACTTTTTTCAGCATGGCCCTTTTGACCGATGGGAAGCGAGACTTCTTTGTAGCGCTGATTTGCCTTTCCAGGTTGCTTGGTTGGCCAAAAAGGGCGTATGCGTTTTTTCCTGAATATATTCAGGAAAAAACGCATACGCCCTTTTTGGCCAAGGGCATCATTGTCAACGTTTTGCCGCTTTTCATGTGCTTTAAAGGCGATTCGTATCTACCTCCTGAAATCTGTTTCCTGCAATTCTGCCTTGATTTCAAATCCTCTTCTTTGCCTTCCCTCAATATATTTGTGGACGAGAGTTATCATTTATAACTCTGCAGGTTTGTGAATTGCAGTGCCCTGAACCTCCATTTTACAACTCGTTTTTATGGGAGCTGGCCGCAAAATCGCAGAATGGCTTCAGGCCCTGTTCTGGTTCCGGGGGGCAGGCTGAGCCTGTGGTTAATTCTTCTTTCTGATGGGAAAATAGAGTGACCTGTGCCTGTCCCAACACCAAGAGCTAGTCTCTCGTTGGTTCCATGTCTTCTCGTTTATCCTCAGGACAAATTACAACGTGTATGGAACAGGAGGTTAAAGGTGCTGATGCTCCAAGTAGGGAGCTTGCTAGTAAAGTGGCTGGAATGGCGAACCCGGGCACAAGGAGATGAGAAATGAGGTGCGTTTTAGAAACCTTTCCCCATCACACAGTGTACCATCTTCTGGGTTTCTCATGCATGTTTTTGATGTAGGAAGATGCCCTTGAACCTGGAGATTTGGGACCAATGCGATGGGTACCACGCAGTATTACTTTAAAGGGTCTGCGTTTGCTCACCCAACCTCACCAAACCTCTCAGCCCCAAGAGTGTCCACCCTTATGTCTCATGCAGCTGTGGGTCTAGATATGGTCAATCCAGGTTGCATCACAGCCCCTGAACGCATTGTGTAAGAATTTCTCTCTCTTTCACTGTCTTTGTTTCATGGGTGTTTCAAAGTAATTTATTTTTATAATGGGGTTTAGCTGCTTTTCACTGCTGTGTTTATGCCGCTTTACACCCACTTGACACACTAACAGAGAGATATCAATACATAGGTTTTACGATTATTATTAGTCAGATATATTCTTGTGCGGTGAATAGGGCGTGTTGAGTCCAGTTCTCTGAGCAAGGAGTAGGTCTTGTCTATTACATATTGGGTTTATGGAACGGTATCTGAGCTAATTTGATACCCTTGTTTTATGTATCACCCCACCTCACCTTTCCCATTAAGCAGCCATAGTGTGTTTTCTGCATGTGTGACTCTGTTCTGTTTTGTAATTCAGTTCAAGTGTAACGGTTTTTACATTCCCTCTATCAGTGATACCTTATGAGAAGTGTCCTTTTCTGTGTGACTTATTTCACTTAGAATCGTCGTACCTAAATCCACTCATCATGCTGCTACTAACCTTACGACATTGATTTCATGGCTGAGTGATATTCCATTGTACATAAGGACCACAACTTCTTTATCCATTTTTCTCTTTCCTGGGATATTTAAGGTGCAATGAAGTGGAGGTCCTGGTCAACAGAGCAGCCCTAAACTTTGGGGTGCTTGTGTCTTGCTGATTTTTAATTTTCCCAATTTATACCCCCATGAGTGGAAGTGCCCTATGCTCTCTAAGCTGTGTTTTTCAGATGTTTCAGGACTCACCGGACACTTCTCCAGAGTGGCTCTTGGCAATTTACATCCCGCCCATCAGTGTAGCAAGGCTCCCATTTCTCCATGGCCTGTCCTGCATTTCTGGTTTTGACACTTTTTTCAGCATGGCCCTTTTGACCGATGGGAAGCGAGACTTCTTTGTAGCGCTGATTTGCCTTTCCAGGTTGCTTGGTTGGCCAAAAAGGGCGTATGCGTTTTTTCCTGAATATATTCAGGAAAAAACGCATACGCCCTTTTTGGCCAAGGGCATCATTGTCAACGTTTTGCCGCTTTTCATGTGCTTTAAAGGCGATTCGAATCTACCTCCTGAAATCTGTTTCCTGCAATTCTGCCTTGATTTCAAATCCTCTTCTTTGCCTTCCCTCAATATATTTGTGGACGAGAGTTATCATTTATAACTCTGCAGGTTTGTGAATTGCAGTGCCCTGAACCTCCATTTTACAACTCGTTTTTATGGGAGCTGGCCGCAAAATCGCAGAATGGCTTCAGGCCCTGTTCTGGTTCCGGGGGGCAGGCTGAGCCTGTGGTTAATTCTTCTTCCTGATGGGAAAATAGAGTGACCTGTGCCTGTCCCAACACCAAGAGCTAGTCTCTCGTTGGTTCCACGTCTTCCCATTTATCCTCAGGACAAATTACAACCTGTATGGAACTGGAGGTTAAAGGTGCTGATGCTCCAAGTAGGGAGCTTGCTAGTAAAGTGGCTGGAATGGCGAACCCGGGCACAAGGAGATGAGAAATGAGGTGCGTTTTAGAAACCTTTCCCCATCACACAGTGTACCATCTTCTGGGTTTCTCATGCATGTTTTTGATGTAGGAAGATGCCCTTGAACCTGGAGATTTGGGACCCATGCGATGGGTACCACGCAGTATTACTTTAAAGGGTCTGCGTTTGCTCACCCAACCTCACCAAACCTCTCAGCCCCAAGAGTGTCCACCCTTATGTCTCATCCAGCTGTGGGTCTAGATATGGTCAATCCAGGTTGCATCACAGCCCCTGAACGCATTGTGTAAGAATTTCTCTCTCTTTCACTGTCTTTGTTTCATGGGTGTTTCAAAGTAATTTATTTTTATAATGGGGTTTAGCTGCTTTTCACTGCTGTGTTTATGCCGCTTTACACCCACTTGACACACTAACAGAGAGATATCAATACATAGGTTTTACGATTATTATTAGTCAGATATATTCTTGTGCGGTGAATAGGGCGTGTTGAGTCCAGTTCTCTGAGCAAGGAGTAGGTCTTGTCTATTACATATTGGGTTTATGGAACGGTATCTGAGCTAATTTGATACCCTTGTTTTATGTATCACCCCACCTCACCTTTCCCGTTAAGCAGCCATAGTGTGTTTTCTGCATGTGTGACTCTGTTCTGTTTTGTAATTCAGTTCAAGTGTAACGGTTTTTACATTCCCTCTATCAGTGATACCTTATGAGAAGTGTCCTTTTCTGTGTGACTTATTTCACTTAGAATCGTCGTACCTAAATCCACTCATCATGCTGCTACTAACCTTACGACATTGATTTCATGGCTGAGTGATATTCCATTGTACATAAGGACCACAACTTCTTTATCCATTTTTCTCTTTCCTGGGATATTTAAGGTGGAATGAAGTGGAGGTCCTGGTCAACAGAGCAGCCCTAAACTTTGGGGTGCTTGTGTCTTGCTGATTTTTAATTTTCCCAATTTATACCCCCATGAGTGGAAGTGCCCTATGCTCTCTAAGCTGTGTTTTTCAGATGTTTCAGGACTCACCGGACACTTCTCCAGAGTGGCTCTTGGCAATTTACATCCCGCCCATCAGTGTAGCAAGGCTCCCATTTCTCCATGGCCTGTCCTGCATTTCTGGTTTTGACACTTTTTTCAGCATGGCCCTTTTGACCGATGGGAAGCGAGACTTCTTTGTAGCGCTGATTTGCCTTTCCAGGTTGCTTGGTTGGCCAAAAAGGGCGTATGCGTTTTTTCCTGAATATATTCAGGAAAAAACGCATACGCCCTTTTTGGCCAAGGGCATCATTGTCAACGTTTTGCCGCTTTTCATGTGCTTTAAAGGCGATTCGTATCTACCTCCTGAAATCTGTTTCCTGCAATTCTGCCTTGATTTCAAATCCTCTTCTTTGCCTTCCCTCAATATATTTCTGGACGAGAGTTATCATTTATAACTCTGCAGGTTTGTGAATTGCAGTGCCCTGAACCTCCATTTTACAACTCGTTTTTATGGGAGCTGGCCGCAAAATCGCAGAATGGCTTCAGGCCCTGTTCTGGTTCCGGGGGGCAGGCTGAGCCTGTGGTTAATTCTTCTTTCTGATGGGAAAATAGAGTGACCTGTGCCTGTCCCAACACCAAGAGCTAGTCTCTCGTTGGTTCCATGTCTTCTCGTTTATCCTCAGGACAAATTACAACCTGTATGGAACAGGAGGTTAAAGGTGCTGATGCTCCAAGTAGGGAGCTTGCTAGTAAAGTGGCTGGAATGGCGAACCCGGGCACAAGGAGATGAGAAATGAGGTGCGTTTTAGAAACCTTTCCCCATCACACAGTGTACCATCTTCTGGGTTTCTCATGCATGTTTTTGATGTAGGAAGATGCCCTTGAACCTGGAGATTTGGGACCCATGCGATGGGTACCACGCAGTATTACTTTAAAGGGTCTGCGTTTGCTCACCCAACCCCACCAAACCTCTCAGCCCCAAGAGTGTCCACCCTTATGTCTCATCCAGCTGTGCGTCTAGATATGGTCAATCCAGGTTGCATCACAGCCCCTGAACGCATTGTGTAAGAATTTCTCTCTCTTTCACTGTCTTTGTTTCATGGGTGTTTCAAAGTAATTTATTTTTATAATGGGGTTTAGCTGATTTTCACTGCTGTGTTTATGCCGGTTTACACCCACTTGACACACTAACAGAGAGATATCAATACATAGGTTTTACGATTATTATTAGTCAGATATATTCTTGTGCGGTGAATAGGGCGTGTTGAGTCCAGTTCTCTGAGCAAGGAGTAGGTCTTGTCTATTACATATTGGGTTTATGGAACGGTATCTGAGCTAATTTGATACCCTTGTTTTATGTATCACCCCACCTCACCTTTCCCGTTAAGCAGCCATAGTGTGTTTTCTGCATGTGTGACTCTGTTCTGTTTTGTAATTCAGTTCAAGTGTAACGGTTTTTACATTCCCTCTATCAGTGATACTTTATGAGAAGTGTCCTTTTCTGTGTGACTTATTTCACTTAGAATCGTCGTACCTAAATCCACTCATCATGCTGCTACTAACCTTACGACATTGATTTCCTGGCTGAGTGATATTCCATTGTACATAAGGACCACAACTTCTTTATCCATTTTTCTCTTTCCTGGGATATTTAAGGTGGAATGAAGTGGAGGTCCTGGTCAACAGAGCAGCCCTAAACTTTGGGGTGCTTGTGTCTTGCTGATTTTTAATTTTCCCAATTTATACCCCCATGAGTGGAAGTGCCCTATGCTCTCTAAGCTGTGTTTTTCAGATGTTTCAGGACTCACCGGACACTTCTCCAGAGTGGCTCTTGGCAATTTACATCCCGCCCATCAGTGTAGCAAGGCTCCCATTTCTCCATGGCCTGTCCTGCATTTCTGGTTTTGACACTTTTTTCAGCATGGCCCTTTTGACCGATGGGAAGCGAGACTTCTTTGTAGCGCTGATTTGCCTTTCCAGGTTGCTTGGTTGGCCAAAAAGGGCGTATGCGTTTTTTCCTGAATATATTCAGGAAAAAACGCATACGCCCTTTTTGGCCAAGGGCATCATTGTCAACGTTTTGCCGCTTTTCATGTGCTTTAAAGGCGATTCGTATCTACCTCCTGAAATCTGTTTCCTGCAATTCTGCCTTGATTTCAAATCCTCTTCTTTGCCTTCCCTCAATATATTTGTGGACGAGAGTTATCATTTATAACTCTGCAGGTTTGTGAATTGCAGTGCCCTGAACCTCCATTTTACAACTCGTTTTTATGGGAGCTGGCCGCAAAATCGCAGAATGGCTTCAGGCCCTGTTCTGGTTCCGGGGGGCAGGCTGAGCCTGTGGTTAATTCTTCTTTCTGATGGGAAAATAGAGTGACCTGTGCCTGTCCCAACACCAAGAGCTAGTCTCTCGTTGGTTCCATGTCTTCTCGTTTATCCTCAGGACAAATTACAACGTGTATGGAACAGGAGGTTAAAGGTGCTGATGCTCCAAGTAGGGAGCTTGCTAGTAAAGTGGCTGGAATGGCGAACCCGGGCACAAGGAGATGAGAAATGAGGTGCGTTTTAGAAACCTTTCCCCATCACACAGTGTACCATCTTCTGGGTTTCTCATGCATGTTTTTGATGTAGGAAGATGCCCTTGAACCTGGAGATTTGGGACCAATGCGATGGGTACCACGCAGTATTACTTTAAAGGGTCTGCGTTTGCTCACCCAACCTCACCAAACCTCTCAGCCCCAAGAGTGTCCACCCTTATGTCTCATCCAGCTGTGCGTCTAGATATGGTCAATCCAGGTTGCATCACAGCCCCTGAACGCATTGTGTAAGAATTTCTCTCTCTTTCACTGTCTTTGTTTCATGGGTGTTTCAAAGTAATTTATTTTTATAATGGGGTTTAGCTGCTTTTCACTGCTGTGTTTATGCCGCTTTACACCCACTTGACACACTAACAGAGAGATATCAATACATAGGTTTTACGATTATTATTAGTCAGATATATTCTTGTGCGGTGAATAGGGCCTGTTGAGTCCAGTTCTCTGAGCAAGGAGTAGGTCTTGTCTATTACATATTGGGTTTATGGAACGGTATCTGAGCTAATTTGATACCCTTGTTTTATGTATCACCCCACCTCACCTTTCCCGTTAAGCAGCCATAGTGTGTTTTCTGCATGTGTGACTCTGTTCTGTTTTGTAATTCAGTTCAAGTGTAACGGTTTTTACATTCCCTCTATCAGTGATACCTTATGAGAAGTGTCCTTTTCTGTGTGACTTATTTCACTTAGAATCGTCGTACCTAAATCCACTCATCATGCTGCTACTAACCTTACGACATTGATTTCATGGCTGAGTGATATTCCATTGTACATAAGGACCACAACTTCTTTATCCATTTTTCTCTTTCCTGGGATATTTAAGGTGGAATGAAGTGGAGGTCCTGGTCAACAGAGCAGCCCTAAACTTTGGGGTGCTTGTGTCTTGCTGATTTTTAATTTTCCCAATTTATACCCCCATGAGTGGAAGTGCCCTATGCTCTCTAAGCTGTGTTTTTCAGATGTTTCAGGACTCACCGGACACTTCTCCAGAGTGGCTCTTGGCAATTTACATCCCGCCCATCAGTGTAGCAAGGCTCCCATTTCTCCATGGCCTGTCCTGCATTTCTGGTTTTGACACTTTTTTCAGCCTGGCCCTTTTGACCGATGGGAAGCGAGACTTCTTTGTAGCGCTGATTTGCCTTTCCAGGTTGCTTGGTTGGCCAAAAAGGGCGTATGCGTTTTTTCCTGAATATATTCAGGAAAAAACGCATACGCCCTTTTTGGCCAAGGGCATCATTGTCAAAGTTTTGCCGCTTTTCATGTGCTTTAAAGGCGATTCGTATCTACCTCCTGAAATCTGTTTCCTGCAATTCTGCCTTGATTTCAAATCCTCTTCTTTGCCTTCCCTCAATATATTTGTGGACGAGAGTTATCATTTATAACTCTGCAGGTTTGTGAATTGCAGTGCTCTGAACCTCCATTCTACAACTCGTTTTTATGGGAGCTGGCCGCAAAATCGCAGAATGGCTTCAGGCCCTGTTCTGGTTCCGGGGGGCAGGCTGAGCCTGTGGTTAATTCTTCTTCCTGATGAGAAAATAGAGTGACCTGTGCCTGTCCCAACACCAAGAGCTAGTCTCTCGTTGGTTCCACGTCTTCCCGTTTATCCTCAGGACAAATTGCAACCTGTACGGAACAGGAGGTTAAAGGTGCTGATGCTCCAAGTAGGGAGCTTACTAGTAAAGTGCCTGGAATGGCGAACCTGGGCACAAGGAGATGAGAAATGAGGTGCGTTTTAGAAACCTTTCCCCATCACACGGTGTACCATCTTCTGGGTTTCTCATGCATGTTTTTGATGTAGGAAGATGCCCTTGAACCTGGAGATATGGGACCCATGCGATGGGTACCACGCAGTATTACTTTAAAGGGTCTGCGTTTGCTCACCTAACCTCACCAAACCTCTCAGCCCCAAGAGTGTCCACCCTTATGTCTCATCCAGCTGTGCGTCAAGATATGGTCAATCCAGGTTGCATCACAGCCCCTGAACGCATTGTGTAAGAATTTCTCTCTCTTTCACTGTCTTTGTTTCATGGGTGTTTCAAAGTAATTTATTTTTATAATGGGGTTTAGCTGCTTTTCACTGCTGTGTTTATGCCGCTTTACACCCACTTGACACACTAACAGAGAGATATCAATACATAGGTTTTACGATTATTATTAGTCAGATATATTCTTGTGCGGTGAATAGGGCGTGTTGAGTCCAGTTCTCTGAGCAAGGAGTAGGTCTTGTCTATTACATATTGGGTTTATGGAATGGTATCTGAGCTAATTTGATACCCTTGTTTTATGTATCACCCCACCTCACCTTTCCCGTTAAGCAGCCATAGTGTGTTTTCTGCATGTGTGACTCTGTTCTGTTTTGTAATTCAGTTCAAGTGTAATGGTTTTTACATTCCCTCTATCAGTGATACCTTATGAGAAGTGTCCTTTTCTGTGTGACTTATTTCACTTAGAATCGTCGTACCTAAATCCACTCATCATGCTGCTACTAACCTTACGACATTGATTTCCTGGCTGAGTGATATTCCATTGTACATAAGGACCACAACTTCTTTATCCATTTTTCTCTTTCCTGGGATATTTAAGGTGGAATGAAGTGGAGGTCCTGGTCAACAGAGCAGCCCTAAACTTTGGGGTGCTTGTGTCTTGCTGATTTTTCATTTTCCCAATTTATACCCCCATGAGTGGAAGTGCCCTATGCTCTCTAAGCTGTGTTTTTCAGATGTTTCAGGACTCACCGGACACTTCTCCAGAGTGGCTCTTGGCAATTTACATCCCGCCCATCAGTGTAGCAAGGCTCCCATTTCTCCATGGCCTGTCCTGCATTTCTGGTTTTGACACTTTTTTCAGCCTGGCCCTTTTGACCGATGGGAAGCGAGACTTCTTTGTAGCGCTGATTTGCCTTTCCAGGTTGCTTGGTTGGCCAAAAAGGGCGTATGCGTTTTTTCCTGAATATATTCAGGAAAAAACGCATACGCCCTTTTTGGCCAAGGGCATCATTGTCAACGTTTTGCCGCTTTTCATGTGCTTTAAAGGCGATTCGTATCTACGTCCTGAAATCTGTTTCCTGCAATTCTGCCTTGATTTCAAATCCTCTTCTTTGCCTTCCCTCAATATATTTGTGGACGAGAGTTATCATTTAAAACTCTGCAGGTTTGTGAATTGCAGTGCCCTGAACCTCCATTTTACAACTCGTTTTTATGGGAGCTGGCCGCAAAATTGCAGAATGGCTTCAGGCCCTGTTCTGGTTCCGGGGGGCAGGCTGAGCCTGTGGTTAATTCTTCTTTCTGATGGGAAAATAGAGTGACCTGTGCCTGTCCCAACACCAAGAGCTAGTCTCTCGTTGGTTCCACGTCTTCCCGTTTATCCTCAGGACAAATTGCAACCTGTACCGAACAGGAGGTTAAAGGTGCTGATGCTCCAAGTAGGGAGCTTGCTAGTAAAGCAGCTGGAATGGCGAACCCGGGCACAAGGAAATGAGAAATGAGGTGCGTTTTAGAAACCTTTCCCCATCACACAGTGTACCATCATCTGGGTTTCTCATGCATGTTTTTGATGTAGGAAGATGCCCTTGAACCTGGAGATTTGGGACCCATGCGATGGGTACCACGCAGTATTACTTTAAAGGGTCTGCGTTTGCTCACCCAACCTCACCAAACCTCTCAGCCCCAAGAGTGTCCACCCTTATGTCTCATCCAGCTGTGCGTCTAGATATGGTTAATCCAGGTTGCATCACAGCCCCTGAACGCATTGTGTAAGAGTTTCTCTCTCTTTCACTGTCTTTGTTTCATGGGTGTTTCAAAGTAATTTATTTTTATAATGGGGTTTAGCTGCTTTTCACTGCTGTGTTTATGCCGCTTTACACCCACTTGACACACTAACAGAGAGATATCAATACATAGGTTTTACGATTATTATTAGTCAGATATATTCTTGTGCGGTGAATAGGGCGTGTTGAGTCCAGTTCTCTGAGCAAGGAGTAGGTCTTGTCTATTACATATTGGGTTTATGGAACGGTATCTGAGCTAATTTGATACCCTTGTTTTATGTATCACCCCACCTCACCTTTCCCGTTAAGCAGCCATAGTGTGTTTTCTGCATGTGTGACTCTGTTCTGTTTTGTAATTCAGTTCAAGTGTAACGGTTTTTACATTCCCTCTATCAGTGATACCTTATGAGAAGTGTCCTTTTCTGTGACTTATTTCACTTAGAATCGTCGTACCTAAATCCACTCATCATGCTGCTACTAACCTTACGACATTGATTTCCTGGCTGAGTGATATTCCATTGTACATAAGGACCACAACTTCTTTATCCATTTTTCTCTTTCCTGGGATATTTAAGGTGGAATGAAGTGGAGGTCCTGGTCAACAGAGCAGCCCTAAACTTTGGGGTGCTTGTGTCTTGCTGATTTTTAATTTTCCCAATTTATACCCCCATGAGTGGAAGTGCCCTATGCTCTCTAAGCTGTGTTTTTCAGATGTTTCAGGACTCACCGGACACTTCTCCAGAGTGGCTCTTGGCAATTTACATCCCGCCCATCAGTGTAGCAAGGCTCCCATTTCTCCATGGCCTGTCCTGCATTTCTGGTTTTGACACTTTTTTCAGCATGGCCCTTTTGACCGATGGGAAGCGAGACTTCTTTGTAGCACTGATTTGCCTTTCCAGGTTGCTTGGTTGGCCAAAAAGGGCGTATGCGTTTTTTCCTGAATATATTCAGGAAAAAACGCATACGCCCTTTTTGGCCAAGGGCATCATTGTCAACGTTTTGCCGCTTTTCATGTGCTTTAAAGGCGATTCGTATCTACCTCCTGAAATCTGTTTCCTGCAATTCTGCCTTGATTTCAAATCCTCTTCTTTGCCTTCCCTCAATATATTTGTGGACGAGAGTTATCATTTATAACTCTGCAGGTTTGTGAATTGCAGTGCCCTGAACCTCCATTTTACAACTCGTTTTTATGGGAGCTGGCCGCAAAATCACAGAATGGCTTCAGGCCCTGTTCTGGTTCCGGGGGGCAGGCTGAGCCTGTGGTTAATTCTTCTTTCTGATGGGAAAATAGAGTGACCTGTGCCTGTCCCAACACCAAGAGCTAGTCTCTCGTTGGTTCCATGTCTTCTCGTTTATCCTCAGGACAAATTACAACCTGTATGGAACAGGAGGTTAAAGGTGCTGATGCTCCAAGTAGGGAGCTTGCTAGTAAAGTGGTTGGAATGGCGAACCCGGGCACAAGGAGATGAGAAATGAGGTGCGTTTTACAAACCTTTCCCCATCACACAGTGTACCATCTTCTGGGTTTCTCATGCATGTTTTTGATGTAGGAAGATGCCCTTGAACCTGGAGATTTGGGACCCATGCGATGGGTACCACGCAGTATTACTTTAAAGGGTCTGCGTTTGCTCACCCAACCTCACCAAACCTCTCAGCCCCAAGAGTGTCCACCCTTATGTCTCATCCAACTGTGCGTCTAGATATGGTCAATCCAGGTTGCATCACAGCCCCTGAACGCATTGTGTAAGAATTTCTCTCTCTTTCACTGTCTTTGTTTCATGGGTGTTTCAAAGTAATTTATTTTTATAATGGGGTTTAGCTGATTTTCACTGCTGTGTTTATGCCACTTTACACCCACTTGACACACTAACAGAGAGATATCAATACATAGGTTTTACGATTATTATTAGTCAGATATATTCTTGTGCGGTGAATAGGGCGTGTTGAGTCCAGTTCTCTGAGCAAGGAGTAGGTCTTGTCTATTACATATTGGGTTTATGGAACGGTATCTGAGCTAATTTGATACCCTTGTTTTATGTATCACCCCACCTCACCTTTCCCGTTAAGCAGCCATAGTGTGTTTTCTGCATGTGTGACTCTGTTCTGTTTTGTAATTCAGTTCAAGTGTAACGGTTTTTACATTCCCTCAATCAGTGATACCTTATGAGAAGTGTCCTTTTCTGTGTGACTTATTTCACTTAGAATCGTCGTACCTAAATCCACTCATCATGCTGCTACTAACCTTACGACATTGATTTCATGGCTGAGTGATATTCCATTGTACATAAGGACCACAACTTCTTTATCCATTTTTTCTCTTTCCTGGGATATTTAAGGTGGAATGAAGTGGAGGTCCTGGTCAACAGAGCAGCCCTAAACTTTGGGGTGCTTGTGTCTTGCTGATTTTTAATTTTCCCAATTTATACCCCCATGAGTGGAAGTGCCCTATGCTCTCTAAGCTGTGTTTTTCAGATGTTTCAGGACTCACCGGACACTTCTCCAGAGTGGCTCTTGGCAATTTACATCCCGCCCATCAGTGTAGCAAGGCTCCCATTTCTCCATGGCCTGTCCTGCATTTCTGGTTTTGACACTTTTTTCAGCATGGCCCTTTTGACCGATGGGAAGCGAGACTTCTTTGTAGCACTGATTTGCCTTTCCAGGTTGCTTGGTTGGCCAAAAAGGGCGTATGCGTTTTTTCCTGAATATATTCAGGAAAAAACGCATACGCCCTTTTTGGCCAAGGGCATCATTGTCAACGTTTTGCCGCTTTTCATGTGCTTTAAAGGCGATTCGTATCTACCTCCTGAAATCTGTTTCCTGCAATTCTGCCTTGATTTCAAATCCTCTTCTTTGCCTTCCCTCAATATATTTGTGGACGAGAGTTATCATTTATAACTCTGCAGGTTTGTGAATTGCAGTGCCCTGAACCTCCATTTTACAACTCGTTTTTATGGGAGCTGGCCGCAAAATCACAGAATGGCTTCAGGCCCTGTTCTGGTTCCGGGGGGCAGGCTGAGCCTGTGGTTAATTCTTCTTTCTGATGGGAAAATAGAGTGACCTGTGCCTGTCCCAACACCAAGAGCTAGTCTCTCGTTGGTTCCATGTCTTCTCGTTTATCCTCAGGACAAATTACAACCTGTATGGAACAGGAGGTTAAAGGTGCTGATGCTCCAAGTAGGGAGCTTGCTAGTAAAGTGGTTGGAATGGCGAACCCGGGCACAAGGAGATGAGAAATGAGGTGCGTTTTACAAACCTTTCCCCATCACACAGTGTACCATCTTCTGGGTTTCTCATGCATGTTTTTGATGTAGGAAGATGCCCTTGAACCTGGAGATTTGGGACCCATGCGATGGGTACCACGCAGTATTACTTTAAAGGGTCTGCGTTTGCTCACCCAACCTCACCAAACCTCTCAGCCCCAAGAGTGTCCACCCTTATGTCTCATCCAACTGTGCGTCTAGATATGGTCAATCCAGGTTGCATCACAGCCCCTGAACGCATTGTGTAAGAATTTCTCTCTCTTTCACTGTCTTTGTTTCATGGGTGTTTCAAAGTAATTTATTTTTATAATGGGGTTTAGCTGATTTTCACTGCTGTGTTTATGCCACTTTACACCCACTTGACACACTAACAGAGAGATATCAATACATAGGTTTTACGATTATTATTAGTCAGATATATTCTTGTGCGGTGAATAGGGCGTGTTGAGTCCAGTTCTCTGAGCAAGGAGTAGGTCTTGTCTATTACATATTGGGTTTATGGAACGGTATCTGAGCTAATTTGATACCCTTGTTTTATGTATCACCCCACCTCACCTTTCCCGTTAAGCAGCCATAGTGTGTTTTCTGCATGTGTGACTCTGTTCTGTTTTGTAATTCAGTTCAAGTGTAACGGTTTTTACATTCCCTCAATCAGTGATACCTTATGAGAAGTGTCCTTTTCTGTGTGACTTATTTCACTTAGAATCGTCGTACCTAAATCCACTCATCATGCTGCTACTAACCTTACGACATTGATTTCATGGCTGAGTGATATTCCATTGTACATAAGGACCACAACTTCTTTATCCATTTTTTCTCTTTCCTGGGATATTTAAGGTGGAATGAAGTGGAGGTCCTGGTCAACAGAGCAGCCCTAAACTTTGGGGTGCTTGTGTCTTGCTGATTTTTAATTTTCCCAATTTATACCCCCATGAGTGGAAGTGCCCTATGCTCTCTAAGCTGTGTTTTTCAGATGTTTCAGGACTCACCGGACACTTCTCCAGAGTGGCTCTTGGCAATTTACATCCCGCCCATCAGTGTAGCAAGGCTCCCATTTCTCCATGGCCTGTCCTGCATTTCTGGTTTTGACACTTTTTTCAGCATGGCCCTTTTGACCGATGGGAAGCGAGACTTCTTTGTAGCGCTGATTTGCCTTTCCAGGTTGCTTGGTTGGCCAAAAAGGGCGTATGCGTTTTCTCCTGAATATATTCAGGAGAAAACGCATACGCCCTTTTTGGCCAAGGGCATCATTGTCAACGTTTTGCCGCTTTTCATGTGCTTCAAAGGCGATTCGTATCTACCTCCTGAAATCTGTTTCCTGCAATTCTGCCTTGATTTCAAATCCTCTTCTTTGCCTTCCCTCAATATATTTGTGGACGAGAGTTATCATTTATAACTCTGCAGGTCTGTGAATTGCAGTGCCCTGAACCTCCATTTTACAACTCGTTTTTATGGGAGCTGGCCGCAAAATCGCAGAATGGCTTCAGGCCCTGTTCTGGTTCCGGGGGGCAGGCTGAGCCTGTGGTTAATTCTTCTTCCTGATGGGAAAATAGAGTGACCTGTGCCTGTCCCAACACCAAGAGCTAGTCTCTCGTTGGTTCCACGTCTTCCCGTTTATCCTCAGGACAAATTGCAACCTGTACGGAACAGGAGGTTAAAGGTGCTGATGCTCCAAGTAGGGAGCTTGCTAGTAAAGCGGCTGGAATAGCGAACCCGGGCACAAGGAGATGAGAAATGAGGTGCGTTTTAGAAACCTTTCCCCATCACACGGTGTACCATCTTCTGGGTTTCTCATGCATGTTTTTGATGTAGGAAGATGCCCTTGAACCTGGAGATTTGGGACCCATGCGATGGGTACCACGCAGTATTACTTTAAAGGGTCTGCGTTTGCTCACCCAACCTCACCAAACCGCTCAGCCCCAAGAGTGTCCACCCTTATGTCTCATGCAGCTGTGGGTCTAGATATGGTCAATCCAGGTTGCATCACAGCCCCTGAACGCATTGTGTAAGAATTTCTCTCTCTTTCACTGTCTTTGTTTCATGGTTGTTTCAAAGTAATTTATTTTTATAATGGGGTTTAGCTGCTTTTCACTGCTGTGTTTATGCCGCTTTACACCCACTTGACACACTAACAGAGAGATATCAATACATAGGTTTTACGATTATTATTAGTCAGATATATTCTTGTGCGGTGAATAGGGCGTGTTGAGTCCAGTTCTCTGAGCAAGGAGTAGGTCTTGTCTATTACATATTGGGTTTATGGAACGGTATCTGAGCTAATTTGATACCCTTGTTTTATGTATCACCCCACCTCACCTTTCCCGTTAAGCAGCCATAGTGTGTTTTCTGCATGTGTGACTCTGTTCTGTTTTGTAATTCAGTTCAAGTGTAACGGTTTTTACATTCCCTCTATCAGTGATACCTTATGAGAAGTGTCCTTTTCTGTGTGACTTATTTCACTTAGAATCGTCGTACCTAAATCCACTCATCATGCTGCTACTAACCTTACGACATTGATTTCCTGGCTGAGTGATATTCCATTGTACATAAGGACCACAACTTCTTTATCCATTTTTCTCTTTCCTGGGATATTTAAGGTGGAATGAAGTGGAGGTCCTGGTCAACAGAGCAGCCCTAAACTTTGGGGTGCTTGTGTCTTGCTGATTTTTAATTTTCCCAATTTATACCCCCATGAGTGGAAGTGCCCTATGCTCTCTAAGCTGTGTTTTTCAGATGTTTCAGAACTCACCGGACACTTCTCCAGAGTGGCTCTTGGCAATTTACATCCCGCCCATCAGTGTAGCAAGGCTCCCATTTCTCCATGGCCTGTCCTGCATTTCTGGTTTTGACACTTTTTTCAGCATGGCCCTTTTGACCGATGGGAAGCGAGACTTCTTTGTAGCACTGATTTGCCTTTCCAGGTTGCTTGGTTGGCCAAAAAGGGCGTATGCGTTTTTTCCTGAATATATTCAGGAAAAAACGCATACGCCCTTTTTGGCCAAGGGCATCATTGTCAACGTTTTGCCGCTTTTCATGTGCTTTAAAGGCGATTCGTATCTACCTCCTGAAATCTGTTTCCTGCAATTCTGCCTTGATTTCAAATCCTCTTCTTTGCCTTCCCTCAATATATTTGTGGACGAGAGTTATCATTTATAACTCTGCAGGTTTGTGAATTGCAGTGCCCTGAACCTCCATTTTACAACTCGTTTTTATGGGAGCTGGCCGCAAAATCACAGAATGGCTTCAGGCCCTGTTCTGGTTCCGGGGGGCAGGCTGAGCCTGTGGTTAATTCTTCTTTCTGATGGGAAAATAGAGTGACCTGTGCCTGTCCCAACACCAAGAGCTAGTCTCTCGTTGGTTCCATGTCTTCTCGTTTATCCTCAGGACAAATTACAACCTGTATGGAACAGGAGGTTAAAGGTGCTGATGCTCCAAGTAGGGAGCTTGCTAGTAAAGTGGTTGGAATGGCGAACCCGGGCACAAGGAGATGAGAAATGAGGTGCGTTTTAGAAACCTTTCCCCATCACACAGTGTACCATCTTCTGGGTTTCTCATGCATGTTTTTGATGTAGGAAGATGCCCTTGAACCTGGAGATTTGGGACCCATGCGATGGGTACCACGCAGTATTACTTTAAAGGGTCTGCGTTTGCTCACCCAACCTCACCAAACCTCTCAGCCCCAAGAGTGTCCACCCTTATGTCTCATCCAGCTGTGCGTCTAGATATGGTCAATCCAGGTTGCATCACAGCCCCTGAACGCATTGTGTAAGAATTTCTCTCTCTTTCACTGTCTTTGTTTCATGGGTGTTTCAAAGTAATTTATTTTTATAATGGGGTTTAGCTGCTTTTCACTGCTGTGTTTATGCCGCTTTACACCCACTTGACACACTAACAGAGAGATATCAATACATAGGTTTTACGATTATTATTAGTCAGATATATTCTTGTGCGGTGAATAGGGCGTGTTGAGTCCAGTTCTCTGAGCAAGGAGTAGGTCTTGTCTATTACATATTGGGTTTATGGAATGGTATCTGAGCTAATTTGATACCCTTGTTTTATGTATCACCCCACCTCACCTTTCCCGTTAAGCAGCCATAGTGTGTTTTCTGCATGTGTGACTCTGTTCTGTTTTGTAATTCAGTTCAAGTGTAATGGTTTTTACATTCCCTCTATCAGTGATACCTTATGAGAAGTGTCCTTTTCTGTGTGACTTATTTCACTTAGAATCGTCGTACCTAAATCCACTCATCATGCTGCTACTAACCTTACGACATTGATTTCCTGGCTGAGTGATATTCCATTGTACATAAGGACCACAACTTCTTTATCCATTTTTCTCTTTCCTGGGATATTTAAGGTGGAATGAAGTGGAGGTCCTGGTCAACAGAGCAGCCCTAAACTTTGGGGTGCTTGTGTCTTGCTGATTTTTAATTTTCCCAATTTATACCCCCATGAGTGGAAGTGCCCTATGCTCTCTAAGCTGTGTTTTTCAGATGTTTCAGGACTCACCGGACACTTCTCCAGAGTGGCTCTTGGCAATTTACATCCCGCCCATCAGTGTAGCAAGGCTCCCATTTCTCCATGGCCTGTCCTGCATTTCTGGTTTTGACACTTTTTTCAGCATGGCCCTTTTGACCGATGGGAAGCGAGACTTCTTTGTAGCGCTGATTTGCCTTTCCAGGTTGCTTGGTTGGCCAAAAAGGGCGTATGCGTTTTTTCCTGAATATATTCAGGAGAAAACGCATACGCCCTTTTTGGCCAAGGGCATCATTGTCAACATTTTGCCGCTTTTCATGTGCTTTAAAGGCGATTCGTATCTACGTCCTGAAATCTGTTTCCTGCAATTCTGCCTTGATTTCAAATCCTCTTCTTTGCCTTCCCTCAATATATTTGTGGACGAGAGTTATCATTTAAAACTCTGCAGGTTTGTGAATTGCAGTGCCCTGAACCTCCATTTTACAACTCGTTTTTATGGGAGCTGGCCGCAAAATCGCAGAATGGCTTCAGGCCCTGTTCTGGTTCCGGGGGGCAGGCTGAGCCTGTGGTTAATTCTTCTTTCTGATGGGAAAATAGAGTGACCTGTGCCTGTCCCAACACCAAGAGCTAGTCTCTCGTTGGTTCCACGTCTTCCCGTTTATCCTCAGGACAAATTGCAACCTGTACGGAACAGGAGGTTAAAGGTGCTGATGCTCCAAGTAGGGAGCTTGCTAGTAAAGCAGCTGGAATGGCGAACCCGGGCACAAGGAAATGAGAAATGAGGTGCGTTTTAGAAACCTTTCCCCATCACACAGTGTACAATCATCTGGGTTTCTCATGCATGTTTTTGATGTAGGAAGATGCCCTTGAACCTGGAGATTTGGGACCCATGCGATGGGTACCACGCAGTATTACTTTAAAGGGTCTGCGTTTGCTCACCCAACCTCACCAAACCTCTCAGCCCCAAGAGTGTCCACCCTTATGTCTCATCCAGCTGTGTGTCTAGATATGGTTAATCCAGGTTGCATCACAGCCCCTGAACGCATTGTGTAAGAGTTTCTCTCTCTTTCACTGTCTTTGTTTCATGGTTGTTTCAAAGTAATTTATTTTTATAATGGGGTTTAGCTGCTTTTCACTGCTGTGTTTATGCCGCTTTACACCCACTTGACACACTAACAGAGAGATATCAATACATAGGTTTTACGATTATTATTAGTCAGATATATTCTTGTGCGGTGAATAGGGCATGTTGAGTCCAGTTCTCTGAGCAAGGAGTAGGTCTTGTCTATTACATATTGGTTTTATGGAACGGTATCTGAGCTAATTTGATACCCTTGTTTTATGTATCACCCCACCTCACCTTTCCCGTTAAGCAGCCATAGTGTGTTTTCTGCATGTGTGACTCTGTTCTGTTTTGTAATTCAGTTCAAGTGTAACGGTTTTTACATTCCCTCTATCAGTGATACCTTATGAGAAGTGTCCTTTTCTGTGTGACTTATTTCACTTAGAATCGTCGTACCTACATCCACTCATCATGCTGCTACTAACCTTACGACATTGATTTCATGGCTGAGTGATATTCCATTGTACATAAGGACCACAACTTCTTTATCCATTTTTTCTCTTTCCTGGGATATTTAAGGTGGAATGAAGTGGAGGTCCTGGTCAACAGAGCAGCCCTAAACTTTGGGGTGCTTGTGTCTTGCTGATTTTTAATTTTCCCAATTTATACCCCCATGAGTGGAAGTGCCCTATGCTCTCTAAGCTGTGTTTTTCAGATGTTTCAGGACTCACCGGACACTTCTCCAGAGTGGCTCTTGGCAATTTACATCCCGCCCATCAGTGTAGCAAGGCTCCCATTTCTCCATGGCCTGTCCTGCATTTCTGGTTTTGACACTTTTTTCAGCATGGCCCTTTTGACCGATGGGAAGCGAGACTTCTTTGTAGCACTGATTTGCCTTTCCAGGTTGCTTGGTTGGCCAAAAAGGGCGTATGCGTTTTCTCCTGAATATATTCAGGAGAAAACGCATACGCCCTTTTTGGCCAAGGGCATCATTGTCAACGTTTTGCCGCTTTTCATGTGCTTCAAAGGCGATTCGTATCTACCTCCTGAAATCTGTTTCCTGCAATTCTGCCTTGATTTCAAATCCTCTTCTTTGCCTTCCCTCAATATATTTGTGGACGAGAGTTATCATTTATAACTCTGCAGGTCTGTGAATTGCAGTGCCCTGAACCTCCATTTTACAACTCGTTTTTATGGGAGCTGGCCGCAAAATCGCAGAATGGCTTCAGGCCCTGTTCTGGTTCCGGGGGGCAGGCTGAGCCTGTGGTTAATTCTTCTTTCTGATGGGAAAATAGAGTGACCTGTGCCTGTCCCAACACCAAGAGCTAGTCTCTCGTTGGTTCCACGTCTTCCCGTTTATCCTCAGGACAAATTGCAACCTGTACGGAACAGGAGGTTAAAGGTGCTGATGCTCCAAGTAGGGAGCTTGCTAGTAAAGCGGCTGGAATAGCGAACCCGGGCACAAGGAGATGAGAAATGAGGTGCGTTTTAGAAACCTTTCCCCATCACACGGTGTACCATCTTCTGGGTTTCTCATCCATGTTTTTGATGTAGGAAGATGCCCTTGAACCTGGAGATATGGGACCCATGCAATGGGTACCACGCAGTATTACTTTAAAGGGTCTGCGTTTGCTCACCCAACCTCACCAAACCTCTCAGCCCCAAGAGTGTCCACCCTTATGTCTCATCCAGCTGTGCGTCAAGATATGGTCAATCCAGGTTGCATCACAGCCCCTGAACGCATTGTGGAAGAATTTCTCTCTCTTTCACTGTCTTTGTTTCATGGGTGTTTCAAAGTAATTTATTTTTATAATGGGGTTTAGCTGCTTTTCACTGCTGTGTTTATGCCGCTTTACACCCACTTGACACACTAACAGAGAGATATCAATACATAGGTTTTACGATTATTATTAGTCAGATATATTCTTGTGCGGTGAATAGGGCGTGTTGAGTCCAGTTCTCTGAGCAAGGAGTAGGTCTTGTCTATTACATGTTGGGTTTATGGAATGGTATCTGAGCTAATTTGATACCCTTGTTTTATGTATCACCCCACCTCACCTTTCCCGTTAAGCAGCCATAGTGTGTTTTCTGCATGTGTGACTCTGTTCTGTTTTGTAATTCAGTTCAAGTGTAATGGTTTTTACATTCCCTCTATCAGTGATACCTTATGAGAAGTGTCCTTTTCTGTGTGACTTATTTCACTTAGAATCGTCGTACCTAAATCCACTCATCATGCTGCTGCTAACCTTACGACATTGATTTCCTGGCTGAGTGATATTCCATTGTACATAAGGACCACAACTTCTTTATCCATTTTTCTCTTTCCTGGGATATTTAAGGTGGAATGAAGTGGAGGTCCTGGTCAACAGAGCAGCCCTAAACTTTGGGGTGCTTGTGTCTTGCTGATTTTTAATTTTCCCAATTTATACCCCCATGAGTGGAAGTGCCCTATGCTCTCTAAGCTGTGTTTTTCAGATGTTTCAGGACTCACCGGACACTTCTCCAGAGTGGCTCTTGGCAATTTACATCCCGCCCATCAGTGTAGCAAGGCTCCCATTTCTCCATGGCCTGTCCTGCATTTCTGGTTTTGACACTTTTTTCAGCCTGGCCCTTTTGACCGATGGGAAGCGAGACTTCTTTGTAGCGCTGATTTGCCTTTCCAGGTTGCTTGGTTGGCCAAAAAGGGCGTATGCGTTTTTTCCTGAATATATTCAGGAAAAAACGCATACGCCCTTTTTGGCCAAGGGCATCATTGTCAACGTTTTGCCGCTTTTCATGTGCTTTAAAGGCGATTCGTATCTACGTCCTGAAATCTGTTTCCTGCAATTCTGCCTTGATTTCAAATCCTCTTCTTTGCCTTCCCTCAATATGTTTGTGGACGAGAGTTATCATTTAAAACTCTGCAGGTTTGTGAATTGCAGTGCCCTGAACCTCCATTTTACAACTCGTTTTTATGGGAGCTGGCCGCAAAATCGCAGAATGGCTTCAGGCCCTGTTCTGGTTCCGGGGGGCAGGCTGAGCCTGTGGTTAATTCTTCTTTCTGATGGGAAAATAGAGTGACCTGTGCCTGTCCCAACACCAAGAGCTAGTCTCTCGTTGGTGCCACGTCTTCCCGTTTATCCTCAGGACAAATTGCAACCTGTACGGAACAGGAGGTTAAAGGTGCTGATGCTCCAAGTAGGGAGCTTGCTAGTAAAGCAGCTGGAATGGCGAACCCGGGCACAAGGAAATGAGAAATGAGGTGCGTTTTAGAAACCTTTCCCCATCACACAGTGTACCATCATCTGGGTTTCTCATGCATGTTTTTGATGTAGGAAGATGCCCTTGAACCTGGAGATTTGGGACCCATGCGATGGGTACCACGCAGTATTTCTTTAAAGGGTCTGCGTTTGCTCACCCAACCTCACCAAACCTCTCAGCCCCAAGAGTGTCCACCCTTATGTCTCATCCAGCTGTGCGTCTAGATATGGTTAATCCAGGTTGCATCACAGCCCCTGAACGCATTGTGTAAGAGTTTCTCTCTCTTTCACTGTCTTTGTTTCATGGTTGTTTCAAAGTAATTTATTTTTATAATGGGGTTTAGCTGCTTTTCACTGCTGTGTTTATGCCGCTTTACACCCACTTGACACACTAACAGAGAGATATCAATACATAGGTTTTACGATTATTATTAGTCAGATATATTCTTGTGCGGTGAATAGGGCATGTTGAGTCCAGTTCTCTGAGCAAGGAGTAGGTCTTGTCTATTACATATTGGTTTTATGGAACGGTATCTGAGCTAATTTGATACCCTTGTTTTATGTATCACCCCACCTCACCTTTCCCGTTAAGCAGCCATAGTGTGTTTTCTGCATGTGTGACTCTGTTCTGTTTTGTAATTCAGTTCAAGTGTAACGGTTTTTACATTCCCTCTATCAGTGATACCTTATGAGAAGTGTCCTTTTCTGTGTGACTTATTTCACTTAGAATCGTCGTACCTACATCCACTCATCATGCTGCTACTAACCTTACGACATTGATTTCATGGCTGAGTGATATTCCATTGTACATAAGGACCACAACTTCTTTATCCATTTTTTCTCTTTCCTGGGATATTTAAGGTGGAATGAAGTGGAGGTCCTGGTCAACAGAGCAGCCCTAAACTTTGGGGTGCTTGTGTCTTGCTGATTTTTAATTTTCCCAATTTATACCCCCATGAGTGGAAGTGCCCTATGCTCTCTAAGCTGTGTTTTTCAGATGTTTCAGGACTCACCGGACACTTCTCCAGAGTGGCTCTTGGCAATTTACATCCCGCCCATCAGTGTAGCAAGGCTCCCATTTCTCCATGGCCTGTCCTGCATTTCTGGTTTTGACACTTTTTTCAGCATGGCCCTTTTGACCGATGGGAAGCGAGACTTCTTTGTAGCGCTGATTTGCCTTTCCAGGTTGCTTGGTTGGCCAAAAAGGGCGTATGCGTTTTTTCCTGAATATATTCAGGAAAAAACGCATACGCCCTTTTTGGCCAAGGGCATCATTGTCAACGTTTTGCCGCTTTTCATGTGCTTTAAAGGCGATTCGTATCTACGTCCTGAAATCTGTTTCCTGCAATTCTGCCTTGATTTCAAATCCTCTTCTTTGCCTTCCCTCAATATATTTGTGGACGAGAGTTATCATTTAAAACTCTGCAGGTTTGTGAATTGCAGTGCCCTGAACCTCCATTTTACAACTCGTTTTTATGGGAGCTGGCCGCAAAATCGCAGAATGGCTTCAGGCCCTGTTCTGGTTCCGGGGGGCAGGCTGAGCCTGTGGTTAATTCTTCTTTCTGATGGGAAAATAGAGTGACCTGTGCCTGTCCCAACACCAAGAGCTAGTCTCTCGTTGGTGCCACGTCTTCCCGTTTATCCTCAGGACAAATTGCAACCTGTACGGAACAGGAGGTTAAAGGTGCTGATGCTCCAAGTAGGGAGCTTGCTAGTAAAGCAGCTGGAATGGCGAACCCGGGCACAAGGAAATGAGAAATGAGGTGCGTTTTAGAAACCTTTCCCCATCACACAGTGTACCATCATCTGGGTTTCTCATGCATGTTTTTGATGTAGGAAGATGCCCTTGAACCTGGAGATTTGGGACCCATGCGATGGGTACCACGCAGTATTACTTTAAAGGGTCTGCGTTTGCTCACCCAACCTCACCAAACCTCTCAGCCCCAAGAGTGTCCACCCTTATGTCTCATCCAGCTGTGCGTCTAGATATGGTCAATCCAGGTTGCATCACAGCCCCTGAACGCATTGTGTAAGAGTTTCTCTCTCTTTCACTGTCTTTGTTTCATGGGTGTTTCAAAGTAATTTATTTTTATAATGGGGTTTAGCTGCTTTTCACTGCTGTGTTTATGCCGCTTTACACCCACTTGACACACTAACAGAGAGATATCAATACATAGGTTTTACGATTATTATTAGTCAGATATATTCTTGTGCGGTGAATAGGGCATGTTGAGTCCAGTTCTCTGAGCAAGGAGTAGGTCTTGTCTATTACATATTGGTTTTATGGAACGGTATCTGAGCTAATTTGATACCCTTGTTTTATGTATCACCCCACCTCACCTTTCCCGTTAAGCAGCCATAGTGTGTTTTCTGCATGTGTGACTCTGTTCTGTTTTGTAATTCAGTTCAAGTGTAACGGTTTTTACATTCCCTCTATCAGTGATACCTTATGAGAAGTGTCCTTTTCTGTGTGACTTATTTCACTTAGAATCGTCGTACCTACATCCACTCATCATGCTGCTACTAACCTTACGACATTGATTTCATGGCTGAGTGATATTCCATTGTACATAAGGACCACAACTTCTTTATCCATTTTTTCTCTTTCCTGGGATATTTAAGGTGGAATGAAGTGGAGGTCCTGGTCAACAGAGCAGCCCTAAACTTTGGGGTGCTTGTGTCTTGCTGATTTTTAATTTTCCCAATTTATACCCCCATGAGTGGAAGTGCCCTATGCTCTCTAAGCTGTGTTTTTCAGATGTTTCAGGACTCACCGGACACTTCTCCAGAGTGGCTCTTGGCAATTTACATCCCGCCCATCAGTGTAGCAAGGCTCCCATTTCTCCATGGCCTGTCCTGCATTTCTGGTTTTGACACTTTTTTCAGCATGGCCCTTTTGACCGATGGGAAGCGAGACTTCTTTGTAGCGCTGATTTGCCTTTCCAGGTTGCTTGGTTGGCCAAAAAGGGCGTATGCGTTTTCTCCTGAATATATTCAGGAGAAAACGCATACGCCCTTTTTGGCCAAGGGCATCATTGTCAACGTTTTGCCGCTTTTCATGTGCTTTAAAGGCGATTCGTATCTACCTCCTGAAATCTGTTTCCTGCAATTCTGCCTTGATTTCAAATCCTCTTCTTTGCCTTCCCTCAATATATTTGTGGACGAGAGTTATCATTTATAACTCTGCAGGTTTGTGAATTGCAGTGCCCTGAACCTCCATTTTACAGCTCGTTTTTATGGGAGCTGGCCGCAAAATTGCAGAATGGCTTCAGGCCCTGTTCTGGTTCCGGGGGGCAGGCTGAGCCTGTGGTTAATTCTTCTTTCTGATGGGAAAATAGAGTGACCTGTGCCTGTCCCAACACCAAGAGCTAGTCTCTCGTTGGTTCCATGTCTTCTCGTTTATCCTCAGGACAAATTACAACCTGTATGGAACAGGAGGTTAAAGGTGCTGATGCTCCAAGTAGGGAGCTTGCTAATAAAGTGGCTGGAATGGCGAACCCGGGCACAAGGAGATGAGAAATGAGGTGCGTTTTAGAAACCTTTCCCCATCACACAGTGTACCATCTTCTGGGTTTCTCATGCATGTTTTTGATGTAGGAAGATGCCCTTGAACCTGGAGATTTGGGACCCATGCGATGGGTACCACGCAGTATTACTTTAAAGGGTCTGCGTTTGCTCACCCAACCTCACCAAACCTCTCAGCCCCAAGAGTGTCCACCCTTATGTCTCATCCAGCTGTGCGTCTAGATATGGTCAATCCAGGTTGCATCACAGCCCCTGAACGCATTGTGTAAGAATTTCTCTCTCTTTCACTGTCTTTGTTTCATGGGTGTTTCAAAGTAATTTATTTTTATAATGGGGTTTAGCTGCTTTTCACTGCTGTGTTTATGCCGCTTTACACCCACTTGACACACTAACAGAGAGATATCAATACATAGGTTTTACGATTATTATTAGTCAGATATATTCTTGTGCGGTGAATAGGGCGTGTTGAGTCCAGTTCTCTGAGCAAGGAGTAGGTCTTGTCTATTACATATTGGGTTTATGGAACGGTATCTGAGCTAATTTGATACCCTTGTTTTATGTATCACCCCACCTCACCTTTCCCGTTAAGCAGCCATAGTGTGTTTTCTGCATGTGTGACTCTGTTCTGTTTTGTAATTCAGTTCAAGTGTAACGGTTTTTACATTCCCTCTATCAGTGATACCTTATGAGAAGTGTCCTTTTCTGTGTGACTTATTTCACTTAGAATCGTCGTACCTAAATCCACTCATCATGCTGCTACTAACCTTACGACATTGATTTCATGGCTGAGTGATATTCCATTGTACATAAGGACCACAACTTCTTTATCCATTTTTCTCTTTCCTGGGATATTTAAGGTGGAATGAAGTGGAGGTCCTGGTCAACAGAGCAGCCCTAAACTTTGGGGTGCTTGTGTCTTGCTGATTTTTAATTTTCCCAATTTATACCCCCATGAGTGGAAGTGCCCTATGCTCTCTAAGCTGTGTTTTTCAGATGTTTCAGGACTCACCGGACACTTCTCCAGAGTGGCTCTTGGCAATTTACATCCCGCCCATCAGTGTAGCAAGGCTCCCATTTCTCCATGGCCTGTCCTGCATTTCTGGTTTTGACACTTTTTTCAGCATGGCCCTTTTGACCGATGGGAAGCGAGACTTCTTTGTAGCGCTGATTTGCCTTTCCAGGTTGCTTGGTTGGCCAAAAAGGGCGTATGCGTTTTCTCCTGAATATATTCAGGAAAAAACGCATACGCCCTTTTTGGCCAAGGGCATCATTGTCAACGTTTTGCCGCTTTTCATGTGCTTTAAAGGCGATTCGTATCTACCTCCTGAAATCTGTTTCCTGCAATTCTGCCTTGATTTCAAATCCTCTTCTTTGCCTTCCCTCAATATATTTGTGGACGAGAGTTATCATTTATAACTCTGCAGGTTTGTGAATTGCAGTGCCCTGAACCTCCATTCTACAACTCGTTTTTATGGGAGCTGGCCGCAAAATCGCAGAATGGCTTCAGGCCCTGTTCTGGTTCCGGGGGGCAGGCTGAGCCTGTGGTTAATTCTTATTCCTGATGGGAAAATAGAGTGACCTGTGCCTGTCCCAACACCAAGAGCTAGTCTCTCGTTGGTTCCACGTCTTCCCGTTTATCCTCAGGACAAATTGCAACCTGTACGGAACAGGAGGTTAAAGGTGCTGATGCTCCAAGTAGGGAGCTTACTAGTAAAGTGCCTGGAATGGCGAACCTGGGCACAAGGAGATGAGAAATGAGGTGCGTTTTAGAAACCTTTCCCCATCACACGGTGTACCATCTTCTGGGTTTCTCATGCATGTTTTTGATGTAGGAAGATGCCCTTGAACCTGGAGATTTGGGACCCATGCGATGGGTACCACGCAGTATTACTTTAAAGGGTCTGCGTTTGCTCACCCAACCTCACCAAACCTCTCAGCCCCAAGAGTGTCCACCCTTATGTCTCATCCAGCTGTGCGTCAAGATATGGTCAATCCAGGTTGCATCACAGCCCCTGAACGCATTGTGTAAGAATTTCTCTCTCTTTCACTGTCTTTGTTTCATGGGTGTTTCAAAGTAATTTATTTTTATAATGGGGTTTAGCTGCTTTTCACTGCTGTGTTTATGCCGCTTTACACCCACTTGACACACTAACAGAGAGATATCAATACATAGGTTTTACGATTATTATTAGTCAGATATATTCTTGTGCGGTGAATAGGGCGTGTTGAGTCCAGTTCTCTGAGCAAGGAGTAGGTCTTGTCTATTACATATTGGGTTTATGGAATGGTATCTGAGCTAATTTGATACCCTTGTTTTATGTATCACCCCACCTCACCTTTCCCGTTAAGCAGCCATAGTGTGTTTTCTGCATGTGTGACTCTGTTCTGTTTTGTAATTCAGTTCAAGTGTAACGGTTTTTACATTCCCTCTATCAGTGATACCTTATGAGAAGTGTCCTTTTCTGTGTGACTTATTTCACTTAGAATCGTCGTACCTAAATCCACTCATCATGCTGCTACTAACCTTACGACATTGATTTCCTGGCTGAGTGATATTCCATTGTACATAAGGACCACAACTTCTTTATCCATTTTTCTCTTTCCTGGGATATTTAAGGTGGAATGAAGTGGAGGTCCTGGTCAACAGAGCAGCCCTAAACTTTGGGGTGCTTGTGTCTTGCTGATTTTTAATTTTCCCAATTTATACCCCCATGAGTGGAAGTGCCCTATGCTCTCTAAGCTGTGTTTTTCAGATGTTTCAGGACTCACCGGACACTTCTCCAGAGTGGCTCTTGGCAATTTACATCCCGCCCATCAGTGTAGCAAGGCTCCCATTTCTCCATGGCCTGTCCTGCATTTTTGGTTTTGACACTTTTTTCAGCCTGGCCCTTTTGACCGATGGGAAGCGAGACTTCTTTGTAGCGCTGATTTGCCTTTCCAGGTTGCTTGGTTGGCCAAAAAGGGCGTATGCGTTTTTTCCTGAATATATTCAGGAAAAAACGCATACGCCCTTTTTGGCCAAGGGCATCATTGTCAACGTTTTGCCGCTTTTCATGTGCTTTAAAGGCGATTCGTATCTACCTCCTGAAATCTGTTTCCTGCAATTCTGCCTTGATTTCAAATCCTCTTCTTTGCCTTCCCTCAATATATTTGTGGACGAGAGTTATCATTTAAAACTCTGCAGGTTTGTGAATTGCAGTGCCCTGAACCTCCATTTTACAACTCGTTTTTATGGGAGCTGGCCGCAAAATCACAGAATGGCTTCAGGCCCTGTTCTGGTTCCGGGGGGCAGGCTGAGCCTGTGGTTAATTCTTCTTTCTGATGGGAAAATAGAGTGACCTGTGCCTGTCCCAACACCAAGAGCTAGTCTCTCGTTGGTTCCACGTCTTCCCGTTTATCCTCAGGACAAATTGCAACCTGTACGGAACAGGAGGTTAAAGGTGCTGATGCTCCAAGTAGGGAGCTTGCTAGTAAAGCAGCTAGAATGGCGAACCCTGGCACAAGGAAATGAGAAATGAGGTGCGTTTTAGAAACCTTTCCCCATCACACAGTGTACCATCATCTGGTTTCTCATGCATGTTTTTGATGTAGGAAGATGCCCTTGAACCTGGAGATTTGGGACCCATGCGATGGGTACCACGCAGTATTACTTTAAAGGGTCTGCGTTTGCTCACCCAACCTCACCAAACCTCTCAGCCCCAAGAGTGTCCACCCTTATGTCTCATCCAGCTGTGCGTCTAGATATGGTTAATCCAGGTTGCATCACAGCCCCTGAACGCATTGTGTAAGAGTTTCTCTCTCTTTCACTGTCTTTGTTTCATGGGTGTTTCAAAGTAATTTATTTTTATAATGGGGTTTAGCTGCTTTTCACTGCTGTGTTTATGCCGCTTTACACCCACTTGACACACTAACAGAGAGATATCAATACATAGGTTTTACGATTATTATTAGTCAGATATATTCTTGTGCGGTGAATAGGGCATGTTGAGTCCAGTTCTCTGAGCAAGGAGTAGGTCTTGTCTATTACATATTGGTTTTATGGAACGGTATCTGAGCTAATTTGATACCCTTGTTTTATGTATCACCCCACCTCACCTTTCCCGTTAAGCAGCCATAGTGTGTTTTCTGCATGTGTGACTCTGTTCTGTTTTGTAATTCAGTTCAAGTGTAAGGGTTTTTACATTCCCTCTATCAGTGATACCTTATGAGAAGTGTCCTTTTCTGTGTGACTTATTTCACTTAGAATCGTCGTACCTAAATCCACTAATCATGCTGCTACTAACCTTACGACATTGATTTCATGGCTGAGTGATATTCCATTGTACATAAGGACCACAACTTCTTTATCCATTTTTCTCTTTCCTGGGATATTTAAGGTGGAATGAAGTGGAGGTCCTGGTCAACAGAGCAGCCCTAAACTTTGGGGTGCTTGTGTCTTGCTGATTTTTAATTTTCCCAATTTATACCCCCATGAGTGGAAGTGCCCTATGCTCTCTAAGCTGTGTTTTTCAGATGTTTCAGGACACACCGTACACTTCTCCAGAGTGGCTGTTGGCAATTTACATCCCGCCCATCAGTGTAGCAAGGCTCTCATTTCTCCATGGCCTGTCCTGCATTTCTGGTTTTGACACTTTTTTCAGCATGGCCCTTTTGACCGATGGGAAGCGAGACTTCTTTGTAGCGCTGATTTGCCTTTCCAGGTTGCTTGGTTGGCCAAAAAGGGCGTATGCGTTTTTTCCTGAATATATTCAGGAAAAAACGCATACGCCCTTTTTGGCCAAGGGCATCATTGTCAACGTTTTGCCGCTTTTCATGTGCTTTAAAGGCGATTCGTATCTACCTCCTGAAATCTGTTTCCTGCAATTCTGCCTTGATTTCAAATCCTCTTCTTTGCCTTCCCTCAATATATTTGTGGACGAGAGTTATCATTTATAACTCTGCAGGTTTGTGAATTGCAGTGCCCTGAACCTCCATTTTACAGCTCGTTTTTATGGGAGCTGGCCGCAAAATTGCAGAATGGCTTCAGGCCCTGTTCTGGTTCCGGGGGGCAGGCTGAGCCTGTGGTTAATTCTTCTTTCTGATGGGAAAATAGAGTGACCTGTGCCTGTCCCAACACCAAGAGCTAGTCTCTCGTTGGTTCCATGTCTTCTCGTTTATCCTCAGGACAAATTACAACCTGTATGGAACAGGATGTTAAAGGTGCTGATGCTCCAAGTAGGGAGCTTGCTAATAAAGTGGCTGGAATGGCGAACCCGGGCACAAGGAGATGAGAAATGAGGTGCGTTTTAGAAACCTTTCCCCATCACACAGTGTACCATCTTCTGGGTTTCTCATGCATGTTTTTGATGTAGGAAGATGCCCTTGAACCTGGAGATTTGGGACCCATGCGATGGGTACCACGCAGTATTACTTTAAAGGGTCTGCGTTTGCTCACCCAACCTCACCAAACCTCTCAGCCCCAAGAGTGTCCACCCTTATGTCTCATCCAGCTGTGCGTCTAGATATGGTCAATCCAGGTTGCATCACAGCCCCTGAACGCATTGTGTAAGAATTTCTCTCTCTTTCACTGTCTTTGTTTCATGGGTGTTTCAAAGTAATTTATTTTTATAATGGGGTTTAGCTGCTTTTCACTGCTGTGTTTATGCCGCTTTACACCCACTTGACACACTAACAGAGAGATATCAATACATAGGTTTTACGATTATTATTAGTCAGATATATTCTTGTGCGGTGAATAGGGCGTGTTGAGTCCAGTTCTCTGAGCAAGGAGTAGGTCTTGTCTATTACATATTGGGTTTATGGAACGGTATCTGAGCTAATTTGATACCCTTGTTTTATGTATCACCCCACCTCACCTTTCCCGTTAAGCAGCCATAGTGTGTTTTCTGCATGTGTGACTCTGTTCTGTTTTGTAATTCAGTTCAAGTGTAACGGTTTTTACATTCCCTCTATCAGTGATACCTTATGAGAAGTGTCCTTTTCTGTGTGACTTATTTCACTTAGAATCGTCGTACCTAAATCCACTCATCATGCTGCTACTAACCTTACGACATTGATTTCCTGGCTGAGTGATATTCCATTGTACATAAGGACCACAACTTCTTTATCCATTTTTCTCTTTCCTGGGATATTTAAGGTGGAATGAAGTGGAGGTCCTGGTCAACAGAGCAGCCCTAAACTTTGGGGTGCTTGTGTCTTGCTGATTTTTAATTTTCCCAATTTATACCCCCATGAGTGGAAGTGCCCTATGCTCTCTAAGCTGTGTTTTTCAGATGTTTCAGGACTCACCGGACACTTCTCCAGAGTGGCTCTTGGCAATTTACATCCCGCCCATCAGTGTAGCAAGGCTCCCATTTCTCCATGGCCTGTCCTGCATTTTTGGTTTTGACACTTTTTTCAGCCTGGCCCTTTTGACCGATGGGAAGCGAGACTTCTTTGTAGCGCTGATTTGCCTTTCCAGGTTGCTTGGTTGGCCAAAAAGGGCGTATGCGTTTTTTCCTGAATATATTCAGGAAAAAACGCATACGCCCTTTTTGGCCAAGGGCATCATTGTCAACGTTTTGCCGCTTTTCATGTGCTTTAAAGGCGATTCGTATCTACCTCCTGAAATCTGTTTCCTGCAATTCTGCCTTGATTTCAAATCCTCTTCTTTGCCTTCCCTCAATATATTTGTGGACGAGAGTTATCATTTATAACTCTGCAGGTTTGTGAATTGCAGTGCCCTGAACCTCCATTTTACAACTCGTTTTTATGGGAGCTGGCCGCAAAATCACAGAATGGCTTCAGGCCCTGTTCTGGTTCCGGGGGGCAGGCTGAGCCTGTGGTTAATTCTTCTTTCTGATGGGAAAATAGAGTGACCTGTGCCTGTCCCAACACCAAGAGCTAGTCTCTCGTTGGTTCCACGTCTTCCCGTTTATCCTCAGGACAAATTGCAACCTGTACGGAACAGGAGGTTAAAGGTGCTGATGCTCCAAGTAGGGAGCTTGCTAGTAAAGCAGCTAGAATGGCGAACCCTGGCACAAGGAAATGAGAAATGAGGTGCGTTTTAGAAACCTTTCCCCATCACACAGTGTACCATCATCTGGTTTCTCATGCATGTTTTTGATGTAGGAAGATGCCCTTGAACCTGGAGATTTGGGACCCATGCGATGGGTACCACGCAGTATTACTTTAAAGGGTCTGCGTTTGCTCACCCAACCTCACCAAACCTCTCAGCCCCAAGAGTGTCCACCCTTATGTCTCATCCAGCTGTGCGTCTAGATATGGTTAATCCAGGTTGCATCACAGCCCCTGAACGCATTGTGTAAGAGTTTCTCTCTCTTTCACTGTCTTTGTTTCATGGGTGTTTCAAAGTAATTTATTTTTATAATGGGGTTTAGCTGCTTTTCACTGCTGTGTTTATGCCGCTTTACACCCACTTGACACACTAACAGAGAGATATCAATACATAGGTTTTACGATTATTATTAGTCAGATATATTCTTGTGCGGTGAATAGGGCATGTTGAGTCCAGTTCTCTGAGCAAGGAGTAGGTCTTGTCTATTACATATTGGTTTTATGGAACGGTATCTGAGCTAATTTGATACCCTTGTTTTATGTATCACCCCACCTCACCTTTCCCGTTAAGCAGCCATAGTGTGTTTTCTGCATGTGTGACTCTGTTCTGTTTTGTAATTCAGTTCAAGTGTAAGGGTTTTTACATTCCCTCTATCAGTGATACCTTATGAGAAGTGTCCTTTTCTGTGTGACTTATTTCACTTAGAATCGTCGTACCTAAATCCACTAATCATGCTGCTACTAACCTTACGACATTGATTTCATGGCTGAGTGATATTCCATTGTACATAAGGACCACAACTTCTTTATCCATTTTTCTCTTTCCTGGGATATTTAAGGTGGAATGAAGTGGAGGTCCTGGTCAACAGAGCAGCCCTAAACTTTGGGGTGCTTGTGTCTTGCTGATTTTTAATTTTCCCAATTTATACCCCCATGAGTGGAAGTGCCCTATGCTCTCTAAGCTGTGTTTTTCAGATGTTTCAGGACTCACCGGACACTTCTCCAGAGTGGCTCTTGGCAATTTACATCCCGCCCATCAGTGTAGCAAGGCTCCCATTTCTCCATGGCCTGTCCTGCATTTCTGGTTTTGACACTTTTTTCAGCATGGCCCTTTTGACCGATGGGAAGCGAGACTTCTTTGTAGCGCTGATTTGCCTTTCCAGGTTGCTTGGTTGGCCAAAAAGGGCGTATGCGTTTTTTCCTGAATATATTCAGGAAAAAACGCATACGCCCTTTTTGGCCAAGGGCATCATTGTCAACGTTTTGCCGCTTTTCATGTGCTTTAAAGGCGATTCGAATCTACCTCCTGAAATCTGTTTCCTGCAATTCTGCCTTGATTTCAAATCCTCTTCTTTGCCTTCCCTCAATATATTTGTGGACGAGAGTTATCATTTATAACTCTGCAGGTTTGTGAATTGCAGTGCCCTGAACCTCCATTTTACAACTCGTTTTTATGGGAGCTGGCCGCAAAATCGCAGAATGGCTTCAGGCCCTGTTCTGGTTCCGGGAGGCAGGCTGAGCCTGTGGTTAATTCTTCTTCCTGATGGGAAAATAGAGTGACCTGTGCCTGTCCCAACACCAAGAGCTAGTCTCTCCTTGGTTCCACGTCTTCCCATTTATCCTCAGGACAAATTACAACCTGTATGGAACTGGAGGTTAAAGGTGCTGATGCTCCAAGTAGGGAGCTTGCTAGTAAAGTGGCTGGAATGGCGAACCCAGGCACAAGGAGATGAGAAATGAGGTGCGTTTTAGAAACCTTTCCCCATCACACAGTGTACCATCTTCTGGGTTTCTCATGCATGTTTTTGATGTAGGAAGATGCCCTTGAACCTGGAGATTTGGGACCCATGCGATGGGTACCACGCAGTATTACTTTAAAGGGTCTGCGTTTGCTCACCCAACCTCACCAAACCTCTCAGCCCCAAGAGTGTCCACCCTTATGTCTCATCCAGCTGTGCGTCAAGATATGGTCAATCCAGGTTGCATCACAGCCCCTGAACGCATTGTGTAAGAATTTCTCTCTCTTTCACTGTCTTTGTTTCATGGGTGTTTCAAAGTAATTTATTTTTATAATGGGGTTTAGCTGCTTTTCACTGCTGTGTTTATGCCGCTTTACACCCACTTGACACACTAACAGAGAGATATCAATACATAGGTTTTACGATTATTATTAGTCAGATATATTCTTGTGCAGTGAATAGGGCGTGTTGAGTCCAGTTCTCTGAGCAAGGAGTAGGTCTTGTCTATTACATATTGGGTTTATGGAACGGTATGTGAGCTAATTTGATACCCTTGTTTTATGTATCACCCCACCTCACCTTTCCCGTTAAGCAGCCATAGTGTGTTTTCTGCATGTGTGACTCTGTTCTGTTTTGTAATTCAGTTCAAGTGTAACGGTTTTTACATTCCCTCTATCAGTGATACCTTATGAGAAGTGTCCTTTTCTGTGTGACTTATTTCACTTAGAATCGTCGTACCTAAATCCACTCATCATGCTGCTACTAACCTTACGACATTGATTTCCTGGCTGAGTGATATTCCATTGTACATAAGGACCACAACTTCTTTATCCATTTTTCTCTTTCCCGGGATATTTAAGGTGGAATGAAGTGGAGGTCCTGGTCAACAGAGCAGCCCTAAACTTTGGGGTGCTTGTGTCTTGCTGATTTTTAATTTTCCCAATTTATACCCCCATGAGTGGAAGTGCCCTATGCTCTCTAAGCTGTGTTTTTCAGATGTTTCAGGACTCACCGGACACTTCTCCAGAGTGGCTCTTGGCAATTTACATCCCGCCCATCAGTGTAGCAAGGCTCCCATTTCTCCATGGCCTGTCCTGCATTTCTGGTTTTGACACTTTTTTCAGCATGGCCCTTTTGACCGATGGGAAGCGAGACTTCTTTGTAGCGCTGATTTGCCTTTCCAGGTTGCTTGGTTGGCCAAAAAGGGCGTATGCGTTTTTTCCTGAATATATTCAGGAAAAAACGCATACGCCCTTTTTGGCCAAGGGCATCATTGTCAACGTTTTGCCGCTTTTCATGTGCTTTAAAGGCGATTCGTATCTACCTCCTGAAATCTGTTTCCTGCAATTCTGCCTTGATTTCAAATCCTCTTCTTTGCCTTCCCTCAATATATTTGTGGACGAGAGTTATCATTTATAACTCTGCAGGTTTGTGAATTGCAGTGCCCTGAACCTCCATTTTACAACTCGTTTTTATGGGAGCTGGCCGCAAAATCGCAGAATGGCTTCAGGCCCTGTTCTGGTTCCGGGGGGCAGGCTGAGCCTGTGGTTAATTCTTCTTTCTGATGGGAAAATAGAGTGACCTGTGCCTGTCCCAACACCAAGAGCTAGTCTCTCGTTGGTTCCATGTCTTCTCGTTTATCCTCAGGACAAATTACAACCTGTATGGAACAGGAGGTTAAAGGTGCTGATGCTCCAAGTAGGGAGCTTGCTAGTAAAGTGGCTGGAATGGCGAACCCGGGCACAAGGAGATGAGAAATGAGGTGCGTTTTAGAAACCTTTCCCCATCACACAGTGTACCATCTTCTGGGTTTCTCATGCATGTTTTTGATGTAGGAAGATGCCCTTGAACCTGGAGATTTGGGACCAATGCGATGGGTACCACGCAGTATTACTTTAAAGGGTCTGCGTTTGCTCACCCAACCTCACCAAACCTCTCAGCCCCAAGAGTGTCCACCCTTATGTCTCATCCAGCTGTGCGTCTAGATATGGTCTATCCAGGTTGCATCACAGCCCCTGAACGCATTGTGTAAGAATTTCTCTCTCTTTCACTGTCTTTGTTTCATGGGTGTTTCAAAGTAATTTATTTTTATAATGGGGTTTAGCTGATTTTCACTGCTGTGTTTATGCCGCTTTACACCCACTTGACACACTAACAGAGAGATATCAATACATAGGTTTTACGATTATTATTAGTCAGATATATTCTTGTGCGGTGAATAGGGCGTGTTGAGTCCAGTTGTCTGAGCAAGGAGTAGGTCTTGTCTATAACATATTGGGTTTATGGAACGGTATCTGAGCTAATTTGATACCCTTGTTTTATGTATCACCCCACCTCACCTTTCCCGTTAAGCAGCCATAGTGTGTTTTCTGCATGTGTGACTCTGTTCTGTTTTGTAATTCAGTTCAAGTGTAACGGTTTTTACATTCCCTCTATCAGTGATACCTTATGAGAAGTGTCCTTTTCTGTGTGACTTATTTCACTTAGAATCGTTGTACCTAAATCCACTCATCATGCTGCTACTAACCTTATGACATTGATTTCATGGCTGAGTGATATTACATTGTACATATGGACCACAACTTCTTTATCCATTTTTCTCTTTCCTGGGATATTTAAGGTGGAATGAAGTGGAGGTCCTGGTCAACAGAGCAGCCCTAAACTTTGGGGTGCTTGTGTCTTGCTGATTTTTAATTTTCCCAATTTATACCCCCATGAGTGGAAGTGCCCTATGCTCTCTAAGCTGTGTTTTTCAGATGTTTCAGGACTCACCGGACACTTCTCCAGAGTGGCTCTTGGCAATTTACATCCCGCCCATCAGTGTAGCAAGGCTCCCATTTCTCCATGGCCTGTCCTGCATTTCTGGTTTTGACACTTTTTTCAGCATGGCCCTTTTGACCGATGGGAAGCGAGACTTCTTTGTAGCGCTGATTTGCCTTTCCAGTTTGCTTGGTTGGCCAAAAAGGGCGTATGCGTTTTTTCCTGAATATATTCAGGAAAAAACGCATACGCCCTTTTTGGCCAAGGGCATCATTGTCAACGTTTTGCCGCTTTTCATGTGCTTTAAAGGCGATTCGTATCTACCTCCTGAAATCTGTTTCCTGCAATTCTGCCTTGATTTCAAATCCTCTTCTTTGCCTTCCCTCAATATATTTGTGGACGAGAGTTATCATTTAAAACTCTGCAGGTTTGTGAATTGCAGTGCCCTGAACCTCCATTTTACAACTCGTTTTTATGGGAGCTGGCCGCAAAATCGCAGAATGGCTTCAGGCCCTGTTCTGGTTCCGGGGGGCAGGCTGAGCCTGTGGTTAATTCTTCTTTCTGATGGGAAAATAGAGTGACCTGTGCCTGTCCCAACACCAAGAGCTAGTCTCTCGTTGGTTCCACGTCTTCCCGTTTATCCTCAGGACAAATTGCAACCTGTACGGAACAGGAGGTTAAAGGTGCTGATGCTCCAAGTAGGGAGCTTGCTAGTAAAGCAGCTGGAATGGCGAACCCGGGCACAAGGAAATGAGAAATGAGGTGCGTTTTAGAAACCTTTCCCCATCACACAGTGTACCATCATCTGGTTTCTCATGCATGTTTTTGATGTAGGAAGATGCCCTTGAACCTGGAGATTTGGGACCCATGCGATGGGTACCACGCAGTATTACTTTAAAGGGTCTGCGTTTGCTCACCCAACCTCACCAAACCTCTCAGCCCCAAGAGTGTCCACCCTTATGTCTCATCCAGCTGTGCGTCTATATATGGTTAATCCAGGTTGCATCACATCCCCTGAACGCATTGTGTAAGAGTTTCTCTCTCTTTCACTGTCTTTGTTTCATGGGTGTTTCAAAGTAATTTATTTTTATAATGGGGTTTAGCTGCTTTTCACTGCTGTGTTTATGCCGCTTTACACCCACTTGACACACTAACAGAGAGATATCAATACATAGGTTTTACGATTATTATTAGTCAGATATATTCTTGTGCGGTGAATAGGGCGTGTTGAGTCCAGTTGTCTGAGCAAGGAGTAGGTCTTGTCTATAACATATTGGGTTTATGGAACGGTATCTGAGCTAATTTGATACCCTTGTTTTATGTATCACCCCACCTCACCTTTCCCGTTAAGCAGCCATAGTGTGTTTTCTGCATGTGTGACTCTGTTCTGTTTTGTAATTCAGTTCAAGTGTAACGGTTTTTACATTCCCTCTATCAGTGATACCTTATGAGAAGTGTCCTTTTCTGTGTGACTTATTTCACTTAGAATCGTTGTACCTAAATCCACTCATCATGCTGCTACTAACCTTATGACATTGATTTCATGGCTGAGTGATATTACATTGTACATATGGACCACAACTTCTTTATCCATTTTTCTCTTTCCTGGGATATTTAAGGTGGAATGAAGTGGAGGTCCTGGTCAACAGAGCAGCCCTAAACTTTGGGGTGCTTGTGTCTTGCTGATTTTTAATTTTCCCAATTTATACCCCCATGAGTGGAAGTGCCCTATGCTCTCTAAGCTGTGTTTTTCAGATGTTTCAGGACTCACCGGACACTTCTCCAGAGTGGCTCTTGGCAATTTACATCCCGCCCATCAGTGTAGCAAGGCTCCCATTTCTCCATGGCCTGTCCTGCATTTCTGGTTTTGACACTTTTTTCAGCATGGCCCTTTTGACCGATGGGAAGCGAGACTTCTTTGTAGCGCTGATTTGCCTTTCCAGTTTGCTTGGTTGGCCAAAAAGGGCGTATGCGTTTTTTCCTGAATATATTCAGGAAAAAACGCATACGCCCTTTTTGGCCAAGGGCATCATTGTCAACGTTTTGCCGCTTTTCATGTGCTTTAAAGGCGATTCGTATCTACCTCCTGAAATCTGTTTCCTGCAATTCTGCCTTGATTTCAAATCCTCTTCTTTGCCTTCCCTCAATATATTTGTGGACGAGAGTTATCATTTAAAACTCTGCAGGTTTGTGAATTGCAGTGCCCTGAACCTCCATTTTACAACTCGTTTTTATGGGAGCTGGCCGCAAAATCGCAGAATGGCTTCAGGCCCTGTTCTGGTTCCGGGGGGCAGGCTGAGCCTGTGGTTAATTCTTCTTTCTGATGGGAAAATAGAGTGACCTGTGCCTGTCCCAACACCAAGAGCTAGTCTCTCGTTGGTTCCACGTCTTCCCGTTTATCCTCAGGACAAATTGCAACCTGTACGGAACAGGAGGTTAAAGGTGCTGATGCTCCAAGTAGGGAGCTTGCTAGTAAAGCAGCTGGAATGGCGAACCCGGGCACAAGGAAATGAGAAATGAGGTGCGTTTTAGAAACCTTTCCCCATCACACAGTGTACCATCATCTGGTTTCTCATGCATGTTTTTGATGTAGGAAGATGCCCTTGAACCTGGAGATTTGGGACCCATGCGATGGGTACCACGCAGTATTACTTTAAAGGGTCTGCGTTTGCTCACCCAACCTCACCAAACCTCTCAGCCCCAAGAGTGTCCACCCTTATGTCTCATCCAGCTGTGCGTCTATATATGGTTAATCCAGGTTGCATCACATCCCCTGAACGCATTGTGTAAGAGTTTCTCTCTCTTTCACTGTCTTTGTTTCATGGGTGTTTCAAAGTAATTTATTTTTATAATGGGGTTTAGCTGCTTTTCACTGCTGTGTTTATGCCGCTTTACACCCACTTGACACACTAACAGAGAGATATCAATACATAGGTTTTACGATTATTATTAGTCAGATATATTCTTGTGCGGTGAATAGGGCATGTTGAGTCCAGTTCTCTGAGCAAGGAGTAGGTCTTGTCTATTACATATTGGTTTTATGGAACGGTATCTGAGCTAATTTGATACCCTTGTTTTATGTATCACCCCACCTCACCTTTCCCGTTAAGCAGCCATAGTGTGTTTTCTGCATGTGTGACTCTGTTCTGTTTTGTAATTCAGTTCAAGTGTAACGGTTTTTACATTCCCTCTATCAGTGATACCTTATGAGAAGTGTCCTTTTCTGTGTGACTTATTTCACTTAGAATCGTCGTACCTAAATCCACTAATCATGCTGCTACTAACCTTACGACATTGATTTCCTGGCTGAGTGATATTCCATTGTACATAAGGACCACAACTTCTTTATCCATTTTTCTCTTTCCTGGGATATTTAAGGTGGAATGAAGTGGAGGTCCTGGTCAACAGAGCAGCCCTAAACTTTGGGGTGCTTGTGTCTTGCTGATTTTTAATTTTCCCAATTTATACCCCCATGAGTGGAAGTGCCCTATGCTCTCTAAGCTGTGTTTTTCAGATGTTTCAGGACTCACCGGACACTTCTCCAGAGTGGCTCTTGGCAATTTACATCCCGCCCATCAGTGTAGCAAGGCTCCCATTTCTCCATGGCCTGTCCTGCATTTCTGGTTTTGACACTTTTTTCAGCATGGCCCTTTTGACCGATGGGAAGCGAGACTTCTTTGTAGCGCTGATTTGCCTTTCCAGGTTGCTTGGTTGGCCAAAAAGGGCGTATGCGTTTTTTCCTGAATATATTCAGGAAAAAACGCATACGCCCTTTTTGGCCAAGGGCATCATTGTCAACGTTTTGCCGCTTTTCATGTGCTTTAAAGGCGATTCGAATCTACCTCCTGAAATCTGTTTCCTGCAATTCTGCCTTGATTTCAAATCCTCTTCTTTGCCTTCCCTCAATATATTTGTGGACGAGAGTTATCATTTATAACTCTGCAGGTTTGTGAATTGCAGTGCCCTGAACCTCCATTTTACAACTCGTTTTTATGGGAGCTGGCCGCAAAATCGCAGAATGGCTTCAGGCCCTGTTCTGGTTCCGGGGGGCAGGCTGAGCCTGTGGTTAATTCTTCTTCCTGATGGGAAAATAGAGTGACCTGTGCCTGTCCCAACACCAAGAGCTAGTCTCTCGTTGGTTCCATGTCTTTTCGTTTATCCTCAGGACAAATTACAACCTGTATGGAACAGGAGGTTAAAGGTGCTGATGCTCCAAGTAGGGAGCTTGCTAGTAAAGTGGCTGGAATGGCGAACCCGGGCACAAGGAGATGAGAAATGAGGTGCGTTTTAGAAACCTTTCCCCATCACACAGTGTACCATCTTCTGGGTTTCTCATGCATGTTTTTGATGTAGGAAGATGCCCTTGAACCTGGAGATTTGGGACCAATGCGATGGGTACCACGCAGTATTACTTTAAAGGGTCTGCGTTTGCTCACCCAACCTCACCAAACCTCTCAGCCCCAAGAGTGTCCACCCTTATGTCTCATCCAGCTGTGCGTCTAGATATGGTCTATCCAGGTTGCATCACAGCCCCTGAACGCATTGTGTAAGAATTTCTCTCTCTTTCACTGTCTTTGTTTCATGGGTGTTTCAAAGTAATTTATTTTTATAATGGGGTTTACCTGATTTTCACTGCTGTGTTTATGCCGCTTTACACCCACTTGACACACTAACAGAGAGATATCAATACATAGGTTTTACGATTATTATTAGTCAGATATATTCTTGTGCGGTGAATAGGGCGTGTTGAGTCCAGTTCTCTGAGCAAGGAGTAGGTCTTGTCTATAACATATTGGGTTTATGGAACGGTATCTGAGCTAATTTGATACCCTTGTTTTATGTATCACCCCACCTCACCTTTCCCGTTAAGCAGCCATAGTGTGTTTTCTGCATGTGTGACTCTGTTCTGTTTTGTAATTCAGTTCAAGTGTAACGGTTTTTACATTCCCTCTATCAGTGATACCTTATGAGAAGTGTCCTTTTCTGTGTGACTTATTTCACTTAGAATCGTTGTACCTAAATCCACTCATCATGCTGCTACTAACCTTATGACATTGATTTCATGGCTGAGTGATATTACATTGTACATATGGACCACAACTTCTTTATCCATTTTTCTCTTTCCTGGGATATTTAAGGTGGAATGAAGTGGAGGTCCTGGTCAACAGAGCAGCCCTAAACTTTGGGGTGCTTGTGTCTTGCTGATTTTTAATTTTCCCAATTTATACCCCCATGAGTGGAAGTGCCCTATGCTCTCTAAGCTGTGTTTTTCAGATGTTTCAGGACTCACCGGACACTTCTCCAGAGTGGCTCTTGGCAATTTACATCCCGCCCATCAGTGTAGCAAGGCTCCCATTTCTCCATGGCCTGTCCTGCATTTCTGGTTTTGACACTTTTTTCAGCATGGCCCTTTTGACCGATGGGAAGCGAGACTTCTTTGTAGCGCTGATTTGCCTTTCCAGTTTGCTTGGTTGGCCAAAAAGGGCGTATGCGTTTTTTCCTGAATATATTCAGGAAAAAACGCATACGCCCTTTTTGGCCAAGGGCATCATTGTCAACGTTTTGCCGCTTTTCATGTGCTTTAAAGGCGATTCGTATCTACCTCCTGAAATCTGTTTCCTGCAATTCTGCCTTGATTTCAAATCCTCTTCTTTGCCTTCCCTCAATATATTTGTGGACGAGAGTTATCATTTAAAACTCTGCAGGTTTGTGAATTGCAGTGCCCTGAACCTCCATTTTACAACTCGTTTTTATGGGAGCTGGCCGCAAAATCGCAGAATGGCTTCAGGCCCTGTTCTGGTTCCGGGGGGCAGGCTGAGCCTGTGGTTAATTCTTCTTTCTGATGGGAAAATAGAGTGACCTGTGCCTGTCCCAACACCAAGAGCTAGTCTCTCGTTGGTTCCACGTCTTCCCGTTTATCCTCAGGACAAATTGCAACCTGTACGGAACAGGAGGTTAAAGGTGCTGATGCTCCAAGTAGGGAGCTTGCTAGTAAAGCAGCTGGAATGGCGAACCCGGGCACAAGGAAATGAGAAATGAGGTGCGTTTTAGAAACCTTTCCCCATCACACAGTGTACCATCATCTGGTTTCTCATGCATGTTTTTGATGTAGGAAGATGCCCTTGAACCTGGAGATTTGGGACCCATGCGATGGGTACCACGCAGTATTACTTTAAAGGGTCTGCGTTTGCTCACCCAACCTCACCAAACCTCTCAGCCCCAAGAGTGTCCACCCTTATGTCTCATCCAGCTGTGCGTCTATATATGGTTAATCCAGGTTGCATCACATCCCCTGAACGCATTGTGTAAGAGTTTCTCTCTCTTTCACTGTCTTTGTTTCATGGGTGTTTCAAAGTAATTTATTTTTATAATGGGGTTTAGCTGCTTTTCACTGCTGTGTTTATGCCGCTTTACACCCACTTGACACACTAACAGAGAGATATCAATACATAGGTTTTACGATTATTATTAGTCAGATATATTCTTGTGCGGTGAATAGGGCATGTTGAGTCCAGTTCTCTGAGCAAGGAGTAGGTCTTGTCTATTACATATTGGTTTTATGGAACGGTATCTGAGCTAATTTGATACCCTTGTTTTATGTATCACCCCACCTCACCTTTCCCGTTAAGCAGCCATAGTGTGTTTTCTGCATGTGTGACTCTGTTCTGTTTTGTAATTCAGTTCAAGTGTAACGGTTTTTACATTCCCTCTATCAGTGATACCTTATGAGAAGTGTCCTTTTCTGTGTGACTTATTTCACTTAGAATCGTCGTACCTAAATCCACTAATCATGCTGCTACTAACCTTACGACATTGATTTCCTGGCTGAGTGATATTCCATTGTACATAAGGACCACAACTTCTTTATCCATTTTTCTCTTTCCTGGGATATTTAAGGTGGAATGAAGTGGAGGTCCTGGTCAACAGAGCAGCCCTAAACTTTGGGGTGCTTGTGTCTTGCTGATTTTTAATTTTCCCAATTTATACCCCCATGAGTGGAAGTGCCCTATGCTCTCTAAGCTGTGTTTTTCAGATGTTTCAGGACTCACCGGACACTTCTCCAGAGTGGCTCTTGGCAATTTACATCCCGCCCATCAGTGTAGCAAGGCTCCCATTTCTCCATGGCCTGTCCTGCATTTCTGGTTTTGACACTTTTTTCAGCATGGCCCTTTTGACCGATGGGAAGCGAGACTTCTTTGTAGCGCTGATTTGCCTTTCCAGGTTGCTTGGTTGGCCAAAAAGGGCGTATGCGTTTTTTCCTGAATATATTCAGGAAAAAACGCATACGCCCTTTTTGGCCAAGGGCATCATTGTCAACGTTTTGCCGCTTTTCATGTGCTTTAAAGGCGATTCGAATCTACCTCCTGAAATCTGTTTCCTGCAATTCTGCCTTGATTTCAAATCCTCTTCTTTGCCTTCCCTCAATATATTTGTGGACGAGAGTTATCATTTATAACTCTGCAGGTTTGTGAATTGCAGTGCCCTGAACCTCCATTTTACAACTCGTTTTTATGGGAGCTGGCCGCAAAATCGCAGAATGGCTTCAGGCCCTGTTCTGGTTCCGGGGGGCAGGCTGAGCCTGTGGTTAATTCTTCTTCCTGATGGGAAAATAGAGTGACCTGTGCCTGTCCCAACACCAAGAGCTAGTCTCTCGTTGGTTCCATGTCTTTTCGTTTATCCTCAGGACAAATTACAACCTGTATGGAACAGGAGGTTAAAGGTGCTGATGCTCCAAGTAGGGAGCTTGCTAGTAAAGTGGCTGGAATGGCGAACCCGGGCACAAGGAGATGAGAAATGAGGTGCGTTTTAGAAACCTTTCCCCATCACACAGTGTACCATCTTCTGGGTTTCTCATGCATGTTTTTGATGTAGGAAGATGCCCTTGAACCTGGAGATTTGGGACCCATGCGATGGGTACCACGCAGTATTACTTTAAAGGGTCTGCGTTTGCTCACCCAACCTCACCAAACCTCTCAGCCCCAAGAGTGTCTAACCTTATGTCTCATCCAGCTGTGCGTCTAGATATGGTCAATCCAGGTTGCCTCACAGCCCCTGAACGCATTGTGTAAGAATTTCTCTCTCTTTCACTGTCTTTGTTTCATGGTTGTTTCAAAGTAATTTATTTTTATAATGGGGTTTAGCTGCTTTTCACTGCTGTGTTTATGCCGCTTTACACCCACTTGACACACTAACAGAGAGATATCAATACATAGGTTTTACAATTATTATTAGTCAGATATATTCTTGTGCGGTGAATAGGGCGTGTTGAGTCCAGTTCTCTGAGCAAGGAGTAGGTCTTGTCTATTACATATTGGGTTTATGGAATGGTATCTGAGCTAATTTGATACCCTTGTTTTATGTATCACCCCACCTCACCTTTCCCGTTAAGCAGCCATAGTGTGTTTTCTGCATGTGTGACTCTGTTCTGTTTTGTAATTCAGTTCAAGTGTAAGGGTTTTTACATTCCCTCTATCAGTGATACCTTATGAGAAGTGTCCTTTTCTGTGTGACTTATTTCACTTAGAATCGTCGTACCTAAATCCACTCATCATGCTGCTACTAACCTTACGACATTGATTTCATGGCTGAGTGATATTCCATTGTACATAAGGACCACAACTTCTTTATCCATTTTTCTCTTTCCTGGGATATTTAAGGTGGAATGAAGTGGAGGTCCTGGTCAACAGAGCAGCCCTAAACTTTGGGGTGCTTGTGTCTTGCTGATTTTTCATTTTCCCAATTTATACCCCCATGAGTGGAAGTGCCCTATGCTCTCTAAGCTGTGTTTTTCAGATGTTTCAGGACTCACCGGACACTTCTCCAGAGTGGCTCTTGGCAATTTACATCCCGCCCATCAGTGTAGCAAGGCTCCCATTTCTCCATGGCCTGTCCTGCATTTCTGGTTTTGACACTTTTTTCAGCATGGCCCTTTTGACCGATGGGAAGCGAGACTTCTTTGTAGCGCTGATTTGCCTTTCCAGGTTGCTTGGTTGGCCAAAAAGGGCGTATGCGTTTTTTCCTGAATATATTCAGGAAAAAACGCATACGCCCTTTTTGGCCAAGGGCATCATTGTCAACGTTTTGCCGCTTTTCATGTGCTTTAAAGGCGATTCGTATCTACCTCCTGAAATCTGTTTCCTGCAATTCTGCCTTGATTTCAAATCCTCTTCTTTGCCTTCCCTCAATATATTTGTGGACGAGAGTTATCATTTATAACTCTGCAGGTTTGTGAATTGCAGTGCCCTGAACCTCCATTTTACAACTCGTTTTTATGGGAGCTGGCCGTAAAATCGCAGAATGGCTTCAGGCCCTGTTCTGGTTCCGGGGGGCAGGCTGAGCCTGTGGTTAATTCTTCTTTCTGATGGGAAAATAGAGTGACCTGTGCCTGTCCCAACACCAAGAGCTAGTCTCTCCTTGGTTCCACGTCTTCCCATTTATCCTCAGGACAAATTACAACCTGTATGGAACAGGAGGTTAAAGGTGCTGATGCTCCAAGTAGGGAGCTTGCTAGTAAAGTGGCTGGAATGGCGAACCCGGGCACAAGGAGATGAGAAATGAGGTGCGTTTTAGAAACCTTTCCCCATCACACAGTGTACCATCTTCTGGGTTTCTCATGCATGTTTTTGATGTAGGAAGATGCCCTTGAACCTGGAGATTTGGGACCCATGCGATGGGTACCACGCAGTATTACTTTAAAGGGTCTGCGTTTGCTCACCCAACCTCACCAAACCTCTCAGCCCCAAGAGTGTCCACCCTTATGTCTCATCCAGCTGTGCGTCTAGATATGGTCAATCCAGGTTGCATCACAGCCCATGAACGCATTGTGTAAGAATTTCTCTCTCTTTCACTGTCTTTGTTTCATGGTTGTTTCAAAGTAATTTATTTTTATAATGGGGTTTAGCTGCTTTTCACTGCTGTGTTTATGCCGCTTTACACCCACTTGACACACTAACAGAGAGATATCAATACATAGGTTTTACGATTATTATTAGTCAGATATATTCTTGTGCGGTGAATAGGGCGTGTTGAGTCCAGTTCTCTGAGCAAGGAGTAGGTCTTGTCTATTACATATTGGGTTTATGGAATGGTATCTGAGCTAATTTGATACCCTTGTTTTATGTATCACCCCACCTCACCTTTCCCGTTAAGCAGCCATAGTGTGTTTTCTGCATGTGTGACTCTGTTCTGTTTTGTAATTCAGTTCAAGTGTAACGGTTTTTACATTCCCTCTATCAGTGATACCTTATGAGAAGTGTCCTTTTCTGTGTGACTTATTTCACTTAGAATCGTCGTACCTAAATCCACTCATCATGCTGCTACTAACCTTACGACATTGATTTCATGGCTGAGTGATATTCCATTGTACATAAGGACCACAACTTCTTTATCCATTTTTCTCTTTCCTGGGATATTTACGGTGGAATGAAGTGGAGGTCCTGGTCAACAGAGCAGCCCTAAACTTTGGGGTGCTTGTGTCTTGCTGATTTTTCATTTTCCCAATTTATACCCCCATGAGTGGAAGTGCCCTATGCTCTCTAAGCTGTGTTTTTCAGATGTTTCAGGACTCACCGGACACTTCTCCAGAGTGGCTCTTGGCAATTTACATCCCGCCCATCAGTGTAGCAAGGCTCCCATTTCTCCATGGCCTGTCCTGCATTTCTGGTTTAGACACTTTTTTCAGCATGGCCCTTTTGACCGATGGGAAGCGAGACTTCTTTGTAGCGCTGATTTGCCTTTCCAGGTTGCTTGGTTGGCCAAAAAGGGCGTATGCGTTTTTTCCTGAATATATTCAGGAAAAAACGCATACGCCCTTTTTGGCCAAGGGCATCATTGTCAACGTTTTGCCGCTTTTCATGTGCTTTAAAGGCGATTCGTATCTACCTCCTGAAATCTGTTTCCTGCAATTCTGCCTTGATTTCAAATCCTCTTCTTTGCCTTCCCTCAATATATTTGTGGACGAGAGTTATCATTTATAACTCTGCAGGTTTGTGAATTGCAGTGCCCTGAACCTCCATTTTACAACTCGTTTTTATGGGAGCTGGCCGCAAAATCGCAGAATGGCTTCAGGCCCTGTTCTGGTTCCGGGGGGCAGGCTGAGCCTGTGGTTAATTCTTCTTTCTGATGGGAAAATAGAGTGACCTGTGCCTGTCCCAACACCAAGAGCTAGTCTCTCGTTGGTTCCACGTCTTCCCGTTTATCCTCAGGACAAATTGCAACCTGTACGGAACAGGAGGTTAAAGGTGCTGATGCTCCAAGTAGGGAGCTTGCTAGTAAAGCGGCTGGAATGGCGAACCCGGGCACAAGGAGATGAGAAATGAGGTGCGTTTTAGAAACCTTTCCCCATCACACAGTGTACCATCTTCTGGGTTTCTCATGCATGTTTTTGATGTAGGAAGATGCCCTTGAACCTGGAGATTTGGGACCCATGCGATGGGTACCACGCAGTATTACTTTAAAGGGTCTGCGTTTGCTCACCCAACCTCACCAAACCTCTCAGCCCCAAGAGTGTCCACCCTTATGTCTCATCCAGCTGTGCGTCTAGATATGGTCAATCCAGGTTGCATCACAGCCCCTGAACGCATTGTGTAAGAGTTTCTCTCTCTTTCACTGTCTTTGTTTCATGGTTGTTTCAAAGTAATTTATTTTTATAATGGGGTTTAGCTGCTTTTCACTGCTGTGTTTATGCCGCTTTACACCCACTTGACACACTAACAGAGAGATATCAATACATAGGTTTTACGATTATTATTAGTCAGATATATTCTTGTGCAGTGAATAGGGCGTGTTGAGTCCAGTTCTCTGAGCAAGGAGTAGGTCTTGTCTATTACATATTGGGTTTATGGAACGGTATGTGAGCTAATTTGATACCCTTGTTTTATGTATCACCCCACCTCACCTTTCCCGTTAAGCAGCCATAGTGTGTTTTCTGCATGTGTGACTCTGTTCTGTTTTGTAATTCAGTTCAAGTGTAATGGTTTTTACATTCCCTCTATCAGTGATACCTTATGAGAAGTGTCCTTTTCTGTGTGACTTATTTCACTTAGAATCGTCGTACCTAAATCCACTCATCATGCTGCTACTAACCTTACGACATTGATTTCCTGGCTGAGTGATATTCCATTGTACATAAGGACCACAACTTCTTTATCCATTTTTCTCTTTCCTGGGATATTTAAGGTGGAATGAAGTGGAGGTCCTGGTCAACAGAGCAGCCCTAAACTTTGGGGTGCTTGTGTCTTGCTGATTTTTAATTTTCCCAATTTATACCCCCATGAGTGGAAGTGCCCTATGCTCTCTAAGCTGTGTTTTTCAGATGTTTCAGGACTCACCGGACACTTCTCCAGAGTGGCTCTTGGCAATTTACATCCCGCCCATCAGTGTAGCAAGGCTCCCATTTCTCCATGGCCTGTCCTGCATTTCTGGTTTTGACACTTTTTTCAGCATGGCCCTTTTGACCGATGGGAAGCGAGACTTCTTTGTAGCGCTGATTTGCCTTTCCAGGTTGCTTGGTTGGCCAAAAAGGGCGTATGCGTTTTTTCCTGAATATATTCAGGAAAAAACGCATACGCCCTTTTTGGCCAAGGGCATCATTGTCAACGTTTTGCCGCTTTTCATGTGCTTTAAAGGCGATTCGTATCTACCTCCTGAAATCTGTTTCCTGCAATTCTGCCTTGATTTCAAATCCTCTTCTTTGCCTTCCCTCAATATATTTGTGGACGAGAGTTATCATTTATAACTCTGCAGGTTTGTGAATTGCAGTGCCCTGAACCTCCATTTTACAACTCGTTTTTATGGGAGCTGGCCGTAAAATCGCAGAATGGCTTCAGGCCCTGTTCTGGTTCCGGGGGGCAGGCTGAGCCTGTGGTTAATTCTTCTTTCTGATGGGAAAATAGAGTGACCTGTGCCTGTCCCAACACCAAGAGCTAGTCTCTCCTTGGTTCCACGTCTTCCCATTTATCCTCAGGACAAATTACAACCTGTATGGAACAGGAGGTTAAAGGTGCTGATGCTCCAAGTAGGGAGCTTGCTAGTAAAGTGGCTGGAATGGCGAACCCGGGCACAAGGAGATGAGAAATGAGGTGCGTTTTAGAAACCTTTCCCCATCACACAGTGTACCATCTTCTGGGTTTCTCATGCATGTTTTTGATGTAGGAAGATGCCCTTGAACCTGGAGATTTGGGACCCATGCGATGGGTACCACGCAGTATTACTTTAAAGGGTCTGCGTTTGCTCACCCAACCTCACCAAACCTCTCAGCCCCAAGAGTGTCCACCCTTATGTCTCATCCAGCTGTGCGTCTAGATATGGTCAATCCAGGTTGCATCACAGCCCATGAACGCATTGTGTAAGAATTTCTCTCTCTTTCACTGTCTTTGTTTCATGGTTGTTTCAAAGTAATTTATTTTTATAATGGGGTTTAGCTGCTTTTCACTGCTGTGTTTATGCCGCTTTACACCCACTTGACACACTAACAGAGAGATATCAATACATAGGTTTTACGATTATTATTAGTCAGATATATTCTTGTGCGGTGAATAGGGCGTGTTGAGTCCAGTTCTCTGAGCAAGGAGTAGGTCTTGTCTATTACATATTGGGTTTATGGAATGGTATCTGAGCTAATTTGATACCCTTGTTTTATGTATCACCCCACCTCACCTTTCCCGTTAAGCAGCCATAGTGTGTTTTCTGCATGTGTGACTCTGTTCTGTTTTGTAATTCAGTTCAAGTGTAACGGTTTTTACATTCCCTCTATCAGTGATACCTTATGAGAAGTGTCCTTTTCTGTGTGACTTATTTCACTTAGAATCGTCGTACCTAAATCCACTCATCATGCTGCTACTAACCTTACGACATTGATTTCATGGCTGAGTGATATTCCATTGTACATAAGGACCACAACTTCTTTATCCATTTTTCTCTTTCCTGGGATATTTACGGTGGAATGAAGTGGAGGTCCTGGTCAACAGAGCAGCCCTAAACTTTGGGGTGCTTGTGTCTTGCTGATTTTTCATTTTCCCAATTTATACCCCCATGAGTGGAAGTGCCCTATGCTCTCTAAGCTGTGTTTTTCAGATGTTTCAGGACTCACCGGACACTTCTCCAGAGTGGCTCTTGGCAATTTACATCCCGCCCATCAGTGTAGCAAGGCTCCCATTTCTCCATGGCCTGTCCTGCATTTCTGGTTTAGACACTTTTTTCAGCATGGCCCTTTTGACCGATGGGAAGCGAGACTTCTTTGTAGCGCTGATTTGCCTTTCCAGGTTGCTTGGTTGGCCAAAAAGGGCGTATGCGTTTTTTCCTGAATATATTCAGGAAAAAACGCATACGCCCTTTTTGGCCAAGGGCATCATTGTCAACGTTTTGCCGCTTTTCATGTGCTTTAAAGGCGATTCGTATCTACCTCCTGAAATCTGTTTCCTGCAATTCTGCCTTGATTTCAAATCCTCTTCTTTGCCTTCCCTCAATATATTTGTGGACGAGAGTTATCATTTATAACTCTGCAGGTTTGTGAATTGCAGTGCCCTGAACCTCCATTTTACAACTCGTTTTTATGGGAGCTGGCCGCAAAATCGCAGAATGGCTTCAGGCCCTGTTCTGGTTCCGGGGGGCAGGCTGAGCCTGTGGTTAATTCTTCTTTCTGATGGGAAAATAGAGTGACCTGTGCCTGTCCCAACACCAAGAGCTAGTCTCTCGTTGGTTCCACGTCTTCCCGTTTATCCTCAGGACAAATTGCAACCTGTACGGAACAGGAGGTTAAAGGTGCTGATGCTCCAAGTAGGGAGCTTGCTAGTAAAGCGGCTGGAATGGCGAACCCGGGCACAAGGAGATGAGAAATGAGGTGCGTTTTAGAAACCTTTCCCCATCACACAGTGTACCATCTTCTGGGTTTCTCATGCATGTTTTTGATGTAGGAAGATGCCCTTGAACCTGGAGATTTGGGACCCATGCGATGGGTACCACGCAGTATTACTTTAAAGGGTCTGCGTTTGCTCACCCAACCTCACCAAACCTCTCAGCCCCAAGAGTGTCCACCCTTATGTCTCATCCAGCTGTGCGTCTAGATATGGTCAATCCAGGTTGCATCACAGCCCCTGAACGCATTGTGTAAGAGTTTCTCTCTCTTTCACTGTCTTTGTTTCATGGTTGTTTCAAAGTAATTTATTTTTATAATGGGGTTTAGCTGCTTTTCACTGCTGTGTTTATGCCGCTTTACACCCACTTGACACACTAACAGAGAGATATCAATACATAGGTTTTACGATTATTATTAGTCAGATATATTCTTGTGCAGTGAATAGGGCGTGTTGAGTCCAGTTCTCTGAGCAAGGAGTAGGTCTTGTCTATTACATATTGGGTTTATGGAACGGTATGTGAGCTAATTTGATACCCTTGTTTTATGTATCACCCCACCTCACCTTTCCCGTTAAGCAGCCATAGTGTGTTTTCTGCATGTGTGACTCTGTTCTGTTTTGTAATTCAGTTCAAGTGTAATGGTTTTTACATTCCCTCTATCAGTGATACCTTATGAGAAGTGTCCTTTTCTGTGTGACTTATTTCACTTAGAATCGTCGTACCTAAATCCACTCATCATGCTGCTACTAACCTTACGACATTGATTTCCTGGCTGAGTGATATTCCATTGTACATAAGGACCACAACTTCTTTATCCATTTTTCTCTTTCCTGGGATATTTAAGGTGGAATGAAGTGGAGGTCCTGGTCAACAGAGCAGCCCTAAACTTTGGGGTGCTTGTGTCTTGCTGATTTTTAATTTTCCCAATTTATACCCCCATGAGTGGAAGTGCCCTATGCTCTCTAAGCTGTGTTTTTCAGATGTTTCAGGACTCACCGGACACTTCTCCAGAGTGGCTCTTGGCAATTTACATCCCGCCCATCAGTGTAGCAAGGCTCCCATTTCTCCATGGCCTGTCCTGCATTTCTGGTTTTGACACTTTTTTCAGCATGGCCCTTTTGACCGATGGGAAGCGAGACTTCTTTGTAGCGCTGATTTGCCTTTCCAGGTTGCTTGGTTGGCCAAAAAGGGCGTATGCGTTTTTTCCTGAATATATTCAGGAAAAAACGCATACGCCCTTTTTGGCCAAGGGCATCATTGTCAACGTTTTGCCGCTTTTCATGTGCTTTAAAGGCGATTCGTATCTACCTCCTGAAATCTGTTTCCTGCAATTCTGCCTTGATTTCAAATCCTCTTCTTTGCCTTCCCTCAATATATTTGTGGACGAGAGTTATCATTTATAACTCTGCAGGTTTGTGAATTGCAGTGCCCTGAACCTCCATTTTACAACTCGTTTTTATGGGAGCTGGCCGCAAAATCGCAGAATGGCTTCAGGCCCTGTTCTGGTTCCGGGGGGCAGGCTGAGCCTGTGGTTAATTCTTCTTTCTGATGGGAAAATAGAGTGACCTGTGCCTGTCCCAACACCAAGAGCTAGTCTCTCGTTGGTTCCATGTCTTCTCGTTTATCCTCAGGACAAATTACAACCTGTATGGAACAGGAGGTTAAAGGTGCTGATGCTCTAAGTAGGGAGCTTGCTAGTAAAGTGGCTGGAATGGCGAACCCGGGCACAAGGAGATGAGAAATGAGGTGCGTTTTAGAAACCTTTCCCCATCACACAGTGTACCATCTTCTGGGTTTCTCATGCATGTTTTTGATGTAGGAAGATGCCCTTGAACCTAGAGATTTGGGACCAATGCGATGGGTACCACGCAGTATTACTTTAAAGGGTCTGCGTTTGCTCACCCAACCTCACCAAACCTCTCAGCCCCAAGAGTGTCCACCCTTATGTCTCATCCAGCTGTGCGTCTATATATGGTCAATCCAGGTTGCATCACAGCCCCTGAACGCATTGTGTAAGAATTTCTCTCTCTTTCACTGTCTTTGTTTCATGGGTGTTTCAAAGTAATTTATTTTTATAATGGGGTTTAGCTGCTTTTCACTGCTGTGTTTATGCCGCTTTACACCCACTTGACACACTAACAGAGAGATATCAATACATAGGTTTTACGATTATTATTAGTCAGATATATTCTTGTGCGGTGAATAGGGCGTGTTGAGTCCAGTTCTCTGAGCAAGGAGTAGGTCTTGTCTATTACATATTGGGTTTATGGAACGGTATCTGAGCTAATTTGATACCCTTGTTTTATGTATCACCCCACCTCACCTTTCCCGTTAAGCAGCCATAGTGTGTTTTCTGCATGTGTGACTCTGTTCTGTTTTGTAATTCAGTTCAAGTGTAACGGTTTTTACATTCCCTCTATCAGTGATACCTTATGAGAAGTGTCCTTTTCTGTGTGACTTATTTCACTTAGAATCGTTGTACCTAAATCCACTCATCATGCTGCTACTAACCTTACGACATTGATTTCATGGCTGAGTGATATTTCATTGTACATATGGACCACAACTTCTTTATCCATTTTTCTCTTTCCTGGGATATTTAAGGTGGAATGAAGTGGAGGTCCTGGTCAACAGAGCAGCCCTAAACTTTGGGGTGCTTGTGTCTTGCTGATTTTTAATTTTCCCAATTTATACCCCCATGAGTGGAAGTGCCCTATGCTCTCTAAGCTGTGTTTTTCAGATGTTTCAGGACTCACCGGACACTTCTCCAGAGTGGCTCTTGGCAATTTACATCCCGCCCATCAGTGTAGCAAGGCTCCCATTTCTCCATGGCCTGTCCTGCATTTCTGGTTTTGACACTTTTTTCAGCATGGCCCTTTTGACCGATGGGAAGCGAGACTTCTTTGTAGTGCTGATTTGCCTTTCCAGGTTGCTTGGTTGGCCAAAAAGGGCGTATGCGTTTTTTCCTGAATATATTCAGGAAAAAACGCATACGCCCTTTTTGGCCAAGGGCATCATTGTCAACGTTTTGCCGCTTTTCATGTGCTTTAAAGGCGATTCGTATCTACCTCCTGAAATCTGTTTCCTGCAATTCTGCCTTGATTTCAAATCCTCTTCTTTGCCTTCCCTCAATATATTTGTGGACGAGAGTTATCATTTATAACTCTGCAGGTTTGTGAATTGCAGTGCCCTGAACCTCCATTTTACAACTCGTTTTTATGGGAGCTGGCCGCAAAATCGCAGAATGGCTTCAGGCCCTGTTCTGGTTCCTGGGGGCAGGCTGAGCCTGTGGTTAATTCTTCTTTCTGATGGGAAAATAGAGTGACCTGTGCCTGTCCCAACACCAAGAGCTAGTCTCTCGTTGGTTCCACGTCTTCTCGTTTATCCTCAGGACAAATTACAACCTGTATGGAACAGGAGGTTAAAGGTGCTGATGCTCCAAGTAGGGAGCTTGCTAGTAAAGTGGCTGGAATGGCGAACCCAGGCACAAGGAGATGAGAAATGAGGTGCGTTTTAGAAACCTTTCCCCATCACACGGTGTACCATCTTCTGGGTTTCTCATGCATGTTTTTGATGTAGGAAGGTGCCCTTGAACCTGGAGATTTGGGACCCATGCGATGGGTACCACGCAGTATTACTTTAAAGGGTCTGCATTTGCTCACCCAACCTCACCAAACCTCTCAGCCCCAAGAGTCTCCACCCTTATGTCTCATCCAGCTGTGCGTCTAGATATGGTCAATCCAGGTTGCATCACAGCCCCTGAACGCATTGTGTAAGAATTTCTCTCTCTTTCACTGTCTTTGTTTCATGGGTGTTTCAAAGTAATTTATTTTCATAATGGGGTTTAGCTGCTTTTCACTGCTGTGTTTATGCCGCTTTTCACCCACTTGACACACTAACAGAGAGATATCAACACATAGGTTTTACGATTATTATTAGTCAGATATATTCTTGTGCGGTGAATAGGGCGTGTTGAGTCCAGTTCTTTGAGCAAGGAGTAGGTCTTCTCTATTACATATTGGGTTTATGGAACGGTATCTGAGCTAATTTGATACCCTTGTTTTATGTATCACCCCACCTCACCTTTCCCGTTAAGCAGCCATAGTGTGTTTTCTGCATGTGTGACTCTGTTCTGTTTTGTAATTCAGTTCAATTGTAACGGTTTTTACATTCCCTCTATCAGTGATACCTTATGAGAAGTGTCCTTTTCTGTGACTTATTTCACTTAGAATCGTCGTACCTAAATCCACTCATCATGCTGCTACTAACCTTACGACATTGATTTCATGGCTGAGTGATATTCCATTGTACATAAGGACCACAACTTCTTTATCCATTTTTCTCTTTCCTGGGATATTTAAGGTGGAATGAAGTGGAGGTCCTGGTCAACAGAGCAGACCTAAACTTTGGGGTGCTTGTGTCTTGCTGATTTTTCATTTTCCCAATTTATACCCCCATGAGTGGAAGTGCCCTATGCTCTCTAAGCTGTGTTTTTCAGATGTTTCAGGACTCACCGGACACTTCTCCGGAGTGGCTCTTGGCAATTTACATCCCGCCCATCAGTGTAGCAAGGCTCCCATTTCTCCATGGCCTGTCCTGCATTTCTGGTTTTGACACATTTTTCAGCATGGCCCTTTTGACCGATGGGAAGCGAGACTTCTTTGTAGCGCTGATTTGCCTTTCCAGGTTGCTTGGTTGGCCAAAAAGGGCGTATGCGTTTTTTCCTGAATATATTCAGGAAAAAACGCATACGCCCTTTTTGGCCAAGGGCATCATTGTCAACGTTTTGCCGCTTTTCATGTGCTTTAAAGGCGATTCGTATCTACCTCCTGAAATCTGTTTCCTGCAATTCTGCCTTGATTTCAAATCCTCTTCTTTGCCTTCCCTCAATATATTTGTGGACGAGAGTTATCATTTATAACTCTGCAGGTTTGTGAATTGCAGTGCCCTGAACCTCCATTTTACAACTCGTTTTTATGGGAGCTGGCCGCAAAATCGCAGAATGGCTTCAGGCCCTGTTCTGGTTCCGGGGGGCAGGCTGAGCCTGTGGTTAATTCTTCTTTCTGATGGGAAAATAGAGTGACCTGTGCCTGTCCCAACACCAAGAGCTAGTCTCTCGTTGGTTCCACGTCTTCCCGTTTATCCTCAGGACAAATTGCAACCTGTACGGAACAGGAGGTTAAAGGTGCTGATGCTCCAAGTAGGGAGCTTGCTAGTAAAGCAGCTGGAATGGCGAACCCGGGCACAAGGAAATGAGAAATGAGGTGCGTTTTAGAAACCTTTCCCCATCACACAGTGTACCATCATCTGGTTTCTCATGCATGTTTTTGATGTAGGAAGATGCCCTTGAACCTGGAGATTTGGGACCCATGCGATGGGTACCACGCAGTATTACTTTAAAGGGTCTGCGTTTGCTCACCCAACCTCACCAAACCTCTCAGCCCCAAGAGTGTCCACCCTTATGTCTCATCCAGCTGTGCGTCTAGATATGGTCAATCCAGGTTGCATCACAGCCCCTGAACGCATTGTGTAAGAATTTCTCTCTCTTTCACTGTCTTTGTTTCATGGGTGTTTCAAAGTAATTTATTTTTATAATGGGGTTTAGCTGCTTTTCACTGCTGTGTTTATGCCGCTTTACACCCACTTGACACACTAACAGAGAGATATCAATACATAGGTTTTACGATTATTATTAGTCAGATATATTCTTGTGCGGTGAATAGGGCGTGTTGAGTCCAGTTCTCTGAGCAAGGAGTAGGTCTTGTCTATTACATATTGGGTTTATGGAACGGTATCTGAGCTAATTTGATACCCTTGTTTTATGTATCACCCCACCTCACCTTTCCCGTTAAGCAGCCATAGTGTGTTTTCTGCATGTGTGACTCTGTTCTGTTTTGTAATTCAGTTCAAGTGTAACGGTTTTTACATTCCCTCTATCAGTGATACCTTATGAGAAGTGTCCTTTTCTGTGTGACTTATTTCACTTAGAATCGTTGTACCTAAATCCACTCATCATGCTGCTACTAACCTTACGACATTGATTTCATGGCTGAGTGATATTTCATTGTACATATGGACCACAACTTCTTTATCCATTTTTCTCTTTCCTGGGATATTTAAGGTGGAATGAAGTGGAGGTCCTGGTCAACAGAGCAGCCCTAAACTTTGGGGTGCTTGTGTCTTGCTGATTTTTAATTTTCCCAATTTATACCCCCATGAGTGGAAGTGCCCTATGCTCTCTAAGCTGTGTTTTTCAGATGTTTCAGGACTCACCGGACACTTCTCCAGAGTGGCTCTTGGCAATTTACATCCCGCCCATCAGTGTAGCAAGGCTCCCATTTCTCCATGGCCTGTCCTGCATTTCTGGTTTTGACACTTTTTTCAGCATGGCCCTTTTGACCGATGGGAAGCGAGACTTCTTTGTAGTGCTGATTTGCCTTTCCAGGTTGCTTGGTTGGCCAAAAAGGGCGTATGCGTTTTTTCCTGAATATATTCAGGAAAAAACGCATACGCCCTTTTTGGCCAAGGGCATCATTGTCAACGTTTTGCCGCTTTTCATGTGCTTTAAAGGCGATTCGTATCTACCTCCTGAAATCTGTTTCCTGCAATTCTGCCTTGATTTCAAATCCTCTTCTTTGCCTTCCCTCAATATATTTGTGGACGAGAGTTATCATTTATAACTCTGCAGGTTTGTGAATTGCAGTGCCCTGAACCTCCATTTTACAACTCGTTTTTATGGGAGCTGGCCGCAAAATCGCAGAATGGCTTCAGGCCCTGTTCTGGTTCCTGGGGGCAGGCTGAGCCTGTGGTTAATTCTTCTTTCTGATGGGAAAATAGAGTGACCTGTGCCTGTCCCAACACCAAGAGCTAGTCTCTCGTTGGTTCCACGTCTTCTCGTTTATCCTCAGGACAAATTACAACCTGTATGGAACAGGAGGTTAAAGGTGCTGATGCTCCAAGTAGGGAGCTTGCTAGTAAAGCGGCTGGAATGGCGAACCCAGGCACAAGGAGATGAGAAATGAGGTGCGTTTTAGAAACCTTTCCCCATCACACGGTGTACCATCTTCTGGGTTTCTCATGCATGTTTTTGATGTAGGAAGGTGCCCTTGAACCTGGAGATTTGGGACCCATGCGATGGGTACCACGCAGTATTACTTTAAAGGGTCTGCATTTGCTCACCCAACCTCACCAAACCTCTCAGCCCCAAGAGTCTCCACCCTTATGTCTCATCCAGCTGTGCGTCTAGATATGGTCAATCCAGGTTGCATCACAGCCCCTGAACGCATTGTGTAAGAATTTCTCTCTCTTTCACTGTCTTTGTTTCATGGGTGTTTCAAAGTAATTTATTTTCATAATGGGGTTTAGCTGCTTTTCACTGCTGTGTTTATGCCGCTTTTCACCCACTTGACACACTAACAGAGAGATATCAACACATAGGTTTTACGATTATTATTAGTCAGATATATTCTTGTGCGGTGAATAGGGCGTGTTGAGTCCAGTTCTTTGAGCAAGGAGTAGGTCTTCTCTATTACATATTGGGTTTATGGAACGGTATCTGAGCTAATTTGATACCCTTGTTTTATGTATCACCCCACCTCACCTTTCCCGTTAAGCAGCCATAGTGTGTTTTCTGCATGTGTGACTCTGTTCTGTTTTGTAATTCAGTTCAATTGTAACGGTTTTTACATTCCCTCTATCAGTGATACCTTATGAGAAGTGTCCTTTTCTGTGACTTATTTCACTTAGAATCGTCGTACCTAAATCCACTCATCATGCTGCTACTAACCTTACGACATTGATTTCATGGCTGAGTGATATTCCATTGTACATAAGGACCACAACTTCTTTATCCATTTTTCTCTTTCCTGGGATATTTAAGGTGGAATGAAGTGGAGGTCCTGGTCAACAGAGCAGCCCTAAACTTTGGGGTGCTTGTGTCTTGCTGATTTTTCATTTTCCCAATTTATACCCCCATGAGTGGAAGTGCCCTATGCTCTCTAAGCTGTGTTTTTCAGATGTTTCAGGACTCACCGGACACTTCTCCGGAGTGGCTCTTGGCAATTTACATCCCGCCCATCAGTGTAGCAAGGCTCCCATTTCTCCATGGCCTGTCCTGCATTTCTGGTTTTGACACATTTTTCAGCATGGCCCTTTTGACCGATGGGAAGCGAGACTTCTTTGTAGCGCTGATTTGCCTTTCCAGGTTGCTTGGTTGGCCAAAAAGGGCGTATGCGTTTTTTCCTGAATATATTCAGGAAAAAACGCATACGCCCTTTTTGGCCAAGGGCATCATTGTCAACGTTTTGCCGCTTTTCATGTGCTTTAAAGGCGATTCGTATCTACCTCCTGAAATCTGTTTCCTGCAATTCTGCCTTGATTTCAAATCCTCTTCTTTGCCTTCCCTCAATATATTTGTGGACGAGAGTTATCATTTATAACTCTGCAGGTTTGTGAATTGCAGTGCCCTGAACCTCCATTTTACAACTCGTTTTTATGGGAGCTGGCCGCAAAATCGCAGAATGGCTTCAGGCCCTGTTCTGGTTCCGGGGGGCAGGCTGAGCCTGTGGTTAATTCTTCTTTCTGATGGGAAAATAGAGTGACCTGTGCCTGTCCCAACACCAAGAGCTAGTCTCTCGTTGGTTCCACGTCTTCCCGTTTATCCTCAGGACAAATTGCAACCTGTACGGAACAGGAGGTTAAAGGTGCTGATGCTCCAAGTAGGGAGCTTGCTAGTAAAGCAGCTGGAATGGCGAACCCGGGCACAAGGAAATGAGAAATGAGGTGCGTTTTAGAAACCTTTCCCCATCACACAGTGTACCATCATCTGGTTTCTCATGCATGTTTTTGATGTAGGAAGATGCCCTTGAACCTGGAGATTTGGGACCCATGCGATGGGTACCACGCAGTATTACTTTAAAGGGTCTGCGTTTGCTCACCCAACCTCACCAAACCTCTCAGCCCCAAGAGTGTCCACCCTTATGTCTCATCCAGCTGTGCGTCTAGATATGGTTAATCCAGGTTGCATCACAGCCCCTGAACGCATTGTGTAAGAGTTTCTCTCTCTTTCACTGTCTTTGTTTCATGGGTGTTTCAAAGTAATTTATTTTTATAATGGGGTTTAGCTGCTTTTCACTGCTGTGTTTATGCCGCTTTACACCCACTTGACACACTAACAGAGAGATATCAATACATAGGTTTTACGATTATTATTAGTCAGATATATTCTTGTGCGGTGAATAGGGCATGTTGAGTCCAGTTCTCTGAGCAAGGAGTAGGTCTTGTCTATTACATATTGGTTTTATGGAACGGTATCTGAGCTAATTTGATACCCTTGTTTTATGTATCACCCCACCTCACCTTTCCCGTTAAGCAGCCATAGTGTGTTTTCTGCATGTGTGACTCTGTTCTGTTTTATAATTCCGTTCAAGTGTAACGGTTTTTACATTCCCTCTATCAGTGATACCTTATGAGAAGTGTCCTTTTCTGTGACTTATTTCACTTAGAATCGTCGTACCTAAATCCACTCATCATGCTGCTACTAACCTTACGACATTGATTTCATGGCTGAGTGATATTCCATTATACATAAGGACCACAACTTCTTTATCCATTTTTCTCTTTCCTGGGATATTTAAGGTGGAATGAAGTGGAGGTCCTGGTCAACAGAGCAGCCCTAAACTTTGGGGTGCTTGTGTCTTGCTGATTTTTCATTTTCCCAATTTATACCCCCATGAGTGGAAGTGCCCTATGCTCTCTAAGCTGTGTTTTTCAGATGTTTCAGGACTCACCGGACACTTCTCCGGAGTGGCTCTTGGCAATTTACATCCCGCCCATCAGTGTAGCAAGGCTCCCATTTCTCCATGGCCTGTCCTGCATTTCTGGTTTTGACACTTTTTTCAGCATGGCCCTTTTGACCGATGGGAAGCGAGACTTCTTTGTAGCGCTGATTTGCCTTTCCAGGTTGCTTGGTTGGCCAAAAAGGGCGTATGCGTTTTTTCCTGAATATATTCAGGAAAAAACGCATACGCCCTTTTTGGCCAAGGGCATCATTGTCAACGTTTTGCCGCTTTTCATGTGCTTTAAAGGCGATTCGTATCTACCTCCTGAAATCTGTTTCCTGCAATTCTGCCTTGATTTCAAATCCTCTTCTTTGCCTTCCCTCAATATATTTGTGGACGAGAGTTATCATTTATAACTCTGCAGGTTTGTGAATTGCAGTGCCCTGAACCTCCATTTTACAACTCGTTTTTATGGGAGCTGGCCGCAAAATCGCAGAATGGCTTCAGGCCCTGTTCTGGTTCCGGGGGGCAGGCTGAGCCTGTGGTTAATTCTTCTTTCTGATGGGAAAATAGAGTGACCTGTGCCTGTCCCAACACCAAGAGCTAGTCTCTCGTTGGTTCCATGTCTTCTCGTTTATCCTCAGGACAAATTACAACCTGTATGGAACAGGAGGTTAAAGGTGCTGATGCTCCAAGTAGGGAGCTTGCTAATAAAGTGGCTGGAATGGCGAACCCGGGCACAAGGAGATGAGAAATGAGGTGCGTTTTAGAAACCTTTCCCCATCACACAGTGTACCATCTTCTGGGTTTCTCATGCATGTTTTTGATGTAGGAAGATGCCCTTGAACCTGGAGATTTGGGACCAATGCGATGGGTACCACGCAGTATTACTTTAAAGGGTCTGCGTTTGCTCACCCAACCTCACCAAACCTCTCAGCCCCAAGAGTGTCCACCCTTATGTCTCATCCAGCTGTGCGTCTAGATATGGTCAATCCAGGTTGCATCACAGCCCCTGAACGCATTGTGTAAGAATTTCTCTCTCTTTCACTGTCTTTGTTTCATGGGTGTTTCAAAGTAATTTATTTTTATAATGGGGTTTAGCTGCTTTTCACTGCTGTGTTTATGCCGCTTTACACCCACTTGACACACTAACAGAGAGATATCAATACATAGGTTTTACGATTATTATTAGTCAGATATATTCTTGTGCGGTGAATAGGGCGTGTTGAGTCCAGTTCTCTGAGCAAGGAGTAGGTCTTGTCTATTACATATTGGGTTTATGGAACGGTATCTGAGCTAATTTGATACCCTTGTTTTATGTATCACCCCACCTCACCTTTCCCGTTAAGCAGCCATAGTGTGTTTTCTGCATGTGTGACTCTGTTCTGTTTTGTAATTCAGTTCAAGTGTAACGGTTTTTACATTCCCTCTATCAGTGATACCTTATGAGAAGTGTCCTTTTCTGTGTGACTTATTTCACTTAGAATCGTCGTACCTAAATCCACTCATCATGCTGCTACTAACCTTACGACATTGATTTCATGGCTGAGTGATATTCCATTGTACATAAGGACCACAACTTCTTTATCCATTTTTCTCTTTCCTGGGATATTTAAGGTGGAATGAAGTGGAGGTCCTGGTCAACAGAGCAGCCCTAAACTTTGGGGTGCTTGTGTCTTGCTGATTTTTCATTTTCCCAATTTATACCCCCATGAGTGGAAGTGCCCTATGCTCTCTAAGCTGTGTTTTTCAGATGTTTCAGGACTCACCGGACACTTCTCCAGAGTGGCTCTTGGCAATTTACATCCCGCCCATCAGTGTAGCAAGGCTCCCATTTCTCCATGGCCTGTCCTGCATTTCTGGTTTTGACACTTTTTTCAGCATGGCCCTTTTGACCGATGGGAAGCGAGACTTCTTTGTAGCGCTGATTTGCCTTTCCAGGTTGCTTGGTTGGCCAAAAAGGGCGTATGCGTTTTTTCCTGAATATATTCAGGAAAAAACGCATACGCCCTTTTTGGCCAAGGGCATCATTGTCAACGTTTTGCCGCTTTTCATGTGCTTTAAAGGCGATTCGTATCTACCTCCTGAAATCTGTTTCCTGCAATTCTGCCTTGATTTCAAATCCTCTTCTTTGCCTTCCCTCAATATATTTGTGGACGAGAGTTATCATTTATAACTCTGCAGGTTTGTGAATTGCAGTGCCCTGAACCTCCATTTTACAACTCGTTTTTATGGGAGCTGGCCGCAAAATTGCAGAATGGCTTCAGGCCCTGTTCTGGTTCCGGGGGGCAGGCTGAGCCTGTGGTTAATTCTTCTTTCTGATGGGAAAATAGAGTGTCCTGTGCCTGTCCCAACACCAAGAGCTAGTCTCTCGTTGGTTCCACGTCTTCCCGTTTATCCTCAGGACAAATTGCAACCTGTACGGAACAGGAGGTTAAAGGTGCTCATGCTCCAAGTAGGGAGCTTGCTAGTAAAGCAGCTGGAATGGCGAACCCGGGCACAAGGAGATGAGAAATGAGGTGCGTTTTAGAAACCTTTCCCCATCACACGGTGTACCATCTTCTGGGTTTCTCATGCATGTTTTTGATGTAGGAAGATGCCCTTGAACCTGGAGATTTGGGACCCATGCGATGGGTACCACGCAGTATTACTTTAAAGGGTCTGCGTTTGCTCACCCAACCTCACCAAACCTCTCAGCCCCAAGAGTGTCCACCCTTATGTCTCATCCAGCTGTGCGTCTAGATATGGTCAATCCAGGTTGCATCACAGCCCCTGAACGCATTGTGTAAGAGTTTCTCTCTCTTTCACTGTCTTTGTTTCATGGGTGTTTCAAAGTAATTTATTTTTATAATGGGGTTTAGCTGTTTTTCACTGCTGTGTTTATGCCGCTTTACACCCACTTGACACACTAACAGAGAGATATCAATACATAGGTTTTACGATTATTATTAGTCAGATATATTCTTGTGCGGTGAATAGGGCGTGTTGAGTCCAGTTCTCTGAGCAAGGAGTAGGTCTTGTCTATTACATATTGGGTTTATGGAACGGTATGTGAGCTAATTTGATACCCTTGTTTTATGTATCACCCCACCTCACCTTTCCCGTTAAGCAGCCGTAGTGTGTTTTCTGCATGTGTGACTCTGTTCTGTTTTGTAATTCAGTTCAAGTGTAATGGTTTTTACATTCCCTCTATCAGTGATACCTTATGAGAAATGTCCTTTTCTGTGTGACTTATTTCACTTAGAATCGTCGTACCTAAATCCACTCATCATGCTGCTACTAACCTTACGACATTGATTTCCTGGCTGAGTGATATTCCATTGTACATAAGGACCACAACTTCTTTATCCATTTTTCTCTTTCCTGGGATATTTAAGGTGGAATGAAGTGGAGGTCCTGGTCAACAGAGCAGCCCTAAACTTTGGGGTGCTTGTGTCTTGCTGATTTTTCATTTTCCCAATTTATACCCCCATGAGTGGAAGTGCCCTATGCTCTCTAAGCTGTGTTTTTCAGATGTTTCAGGACTCACCGGACACTTCTCCGGAGTGGCTCTTGGCAATTTACATCCCGCCCATCAGTGTAGCAAGGCTCCCATTTCTCCATGGCCTGTCCTGCATTTCTGGTTTTGACACATTTTTCAGCATGGCCCTTTTGACCGATGGGAAGCGAGACTTCTTTGTAGCGCTGATTTGCCTTTCCAGGTTGCTTGGTTGGCCAAAAAGGGCGTATGCGTTTTTTCCTGAATATATTCAGGAAAAAACGCATACGCCCTTTTTGGCCAAGGGCATCATTGTCAACGTTTTGCCGCTTTTCATGTGCTTTAAAGGCGATTCGTATCTACCTCCTGAAATCTGTTTCCTGCAATTCTGCCTTGATTTCAAATCCTCTTCTTTGCCTTCCCTCAATATATTTGTGGACGAGAGTTATCATTTATAACTCTGCAGGTTTGTGAATTGCAGTGCCCTGAACCTCCATTTTACAACTCGTTTTTATGGGAGCTGGCCGCAAAATCGCAGAATGGCTTCAGGCCCTGTTCTGGTTCCGGGGGGCAGGCTGAGCCTGTGGTTAATTCTTCTTTCTGATGGGAAAATAGAGTGACCTGTGCCTGTCCCAACACCAAGAGCTAGTCTCTCGTTGGTTCCACGTCTTCCCGTTTATCCTCAGGACAAATTGCAACCTGTACGGAACAGGAGGTTAAAGGTGCTGATGCTCCAAGTAGGGAGCTTGCTAGTAAAGCAGCTGGAATGGCGAACCCGGGCACAAGGAAATGAGAAATGAGGTGCGTTTTAGAAACCTTTCCCCATCACACAGTGTACCATCATCTGGTTTCTCATGCATGTTTTTGATGTAGGAAGATGCCCTTGAACCTGGAGATTTGGGACCCATGCGATGGGTACCACGCAGTATTACTTTAAAGGGTCTGCGTTTGCTCACCCAACCTCACCAAACCTCTCAGCCCCAAGAGTGTCCACCCTTATGTCTCATCCAGCTGTGCGTCTAGATATGGTTAATCCAGGTTGCATCACAGCCCCTGAACGCATTGTGTAAGAGTTTCTCTCTCTTTCACTGTCTTTGTTTCATGGGTGTTTCAAAGTAATTTATTTTTATAATGGGGTTTAGCTGCTTTTCACTGCTGTGTTTATGCCGCTTTACACCCACTTGACACACTAACAGAGAGATATCAATACATAGGTTTTACGATTATTATTAGTCAGATATATTCTTGTGCGGTGAATAGGGCATGTTGAGTCCAGTTCTCTGAGCAAGGAGTAGGTCTTGTCTATTACATATTGGTTTTATGGAACGGTATCTGAGCTAATTTGATACCCTTGTTTTATGTATCACCCCACCTCACCTTTCCCGTTAAGCAGCCATAGTGTGTTTTCTGCATGTGTGACTCTGTTCTGTTTTATAATTCCGTTCAAGTGTAACGGTTTTTACATTCCCTCTATCAGTGATACCTTATGAGAAGTGTCCTTTTCTGTGACTTATTTCACTTAGAATCGTCGTACCTAAATCCACTCATCATGCTGCTACTAACCTTACGACATTGATTTCATGGCTGAGTGATATTCCATTATACATAAGGACCACAACTTCTTTATCCATTTTTCTCTTTCCTGGGATATTTAAGGTGGAATGAAGTGGAGGTCCTGGTCAACAGAGCAGCCCTAAACTTTGGGGTGCTTGTGTCTTGCTGATTTTTCATTTTCCCAATTTATACCCCCATGAGTGGAAGTGCCCTATGCTCTCTAAGCTGTGTTTTTCAGATGTTTCAGGACTCACCGGACACTTCTCCGGAGTGGCTCTTGGCAATTTACATCCCGCCCATCAGTGTAGCAAGGCTCCCATTTCTCCATGGCCTGTCCTGCATTTCTGGTTTTGACACTTTTTTCAGCATGGCCCTTTTGACCGATGGGAAGCGAGACTTCTTTGTAGCGCTGATTTGCCTTTCCAGGTTGCTTGGTTGGCCAAAAAGGGCGTATGCGTTTTTTCCTGAATATATTCAGGAAAAAACGCATACGCCCTTTTTGGCCAAGGGCATCATTCTCAAAGTTTTGCCGCTTTTCATGTGCTTTAAAGGCGATTCGTATCTACCTCCTGAAATCTGTTTCCTGCAATTCTGCCTTGATTTCAAATCCTCTTCTTTGCCTTCCCTCAATATATTTGTGGACGAGAGTTATCATTTATAACTCTGCAGGTTTGTGAATTGCAGTGCCCTGAACCTCCATTTTACAACTCGTTTTTATGGGAGCTGGCCGCAAAATCGCAGAATGGCTTCAGGCCCTGTTCTGGTTCCGGGGGGCAGGCTGAGCCTGTGGTTAATTCTTCTTTCTGATGGGAAAATAGAGTGACCTGTGCCTGTCCCAACACCAAGAGCTAGTCTCTCGTTGGTTCCATGTCTTCTCGTTTATCCTCAGGACAAATTACAACCTGTATCGAACAGGAGGTTAAAGGTGCTGATGCTCCAAGTAGGGAGCTTGCTAATAAAGTGGCTGGAATGGCGAACCCGGGCACAAGGAGATGAGAAATGAGGTGCGTTTTAGAAACCTTTCCCCATCACACAGTGTACCATCTTCTGGGTTTCTCATGCATGTTTTTGATGTAGGAAGATGCCCTTGAACCTGGAGATTTGGGACCAATGCGATGGGTACCACGCAGTATTACTTTAAAGGGTCTGCGTTTGCTCACCCAACCTCACCAAACCTCTCAGCCCCAAGAGTGTCCACCCTTATGTCTCATCCAGCTGTGCGTCTAGATATGGTCAATCCAGGTTGCATCACAGCCCCTGAACGCATTGTGTAAGAATTTCTCTCTCTTTCACTGTCTTTGTTTCATGGGTGTTTCAAAGTAATTTATTTTTATAATGGGGTTTAGCTGCTTTTCACTGCTGTGTTTATGCCGCTTTACACCCACTTGACACACTAACAGAGAGATATCAATACATAGGTTTTACGATTATTATTAGTCAGATATATTCTTGTGCGGTGAATAGGGCGTGTTGAGTCCAGTTCTCTGAGCAAGGAGTAGGTCTTGTCTATTACATATTGGGTTTATGGAACGGTATCTGAGCTAATTTGATACCCTTGTTTTATGTATCACCCCACCTCACCTTTCCCGTTAAGCAGCCATAGTGTGTTTTCTGCATGTGTGACTCTGTTCTGTTTTGTAATTCAGTTCAAGTGTAACGGTTTTTACATTCCCTCTATCAGTGATACCTTATGAGAAGTGTCCTTTTCTGTGTGACTTATTTCACTTAGAATCGTCGTACCTAAATCCACTCATCATGCTGCTACTAACCTTACGACATTGATTTCATGGCTGAGTGATATTCCATTGTACATAAGGACCACAACTTCTTTATCCATTTTTCTCTTTCCTGGGATATTTAAGGTGGAATGAAGTGGAGGTCCTGGTCAACAGAGCAGCCCTAAACTTTGGGGTGCTTGTGTCTTGCTGATTTTTCATTTTCCCAATTTATACCCCCATGAGTGGAAGTGCCCTATGCTCTCTAAGCTGTGTTTTTCAGATGTTTCAGGACTCACCGGACACTTCTCCAGAGTGGCTCTTGGCAATTTACATCCCGCCCATCAGTGTAGCAAGGCTCCCATTTCTCCATGGCCTGTCCTGCATTTCTGGTTTTGACACTTTTTTCAGCATGGCCCTTTTGACCGATGGGAAGCGAGACTTCTTTGTAGCGCTGATTTGCCTTTCCAGGTTGCTTGGTTGGCCAAAAAGGGCGTATGCGTTTTTTCCTGAATATATTCAGGAAAAAACGCATACGCCCTTTTTGGCCAAGGGCATCATTGTCAACGTTTTGCCGCTTTTCATGTGCTTTAAAGGCGATTCGTATCTACCTCCTGAAATCTGTTTCCTGCAATTCTGCCTTGATTTCAAATCCTCTTCTTTGCCTTCCCTCAATATATTTGTGGACGAGAGTTATCATTTATAACTCTGCAGGTTTGTGAATTGCAGTGCCCTGAACCTCCATTTTACAACTCGTTTTTATGGGAGCTGGCCGCAAAATTGCAGAATGGCTTCAGGCCCTGTTCTGGTTCCGGGGGGCAGGCTGAGCCTGTGGTTAATTCTTCTTTCTGATGGGAAAATAGAGTGTCCTGTGCCTGTCCCAACACCAAGAGCTAGTCTCTCGTTGGTTCCACGTCTTCCCGTTTATCCTCAGGACAAATTGCAACCTGTACGGAACAGGAGGTTAAAGGTGCTCATGCTCCAAGTAGGGAGCTTGCTAGTAAAGCAGCTGGAATGGCGAACCCGGGCACAAGGAGATGAGAAATGAGGTGCGTTTTAGAAACCTTTCCCCATCACACGGTGTACCATCTTCTGGGTTTCTCATGCATGTTTTTGATGTAGGAAGATGCCCTTGAACCTGGAGATTTGGGACCCATGCGATGGGTACCACGCAGTATTACTTTAAAGGGTCTGCGTTTGCTCACCCAACCTCACCAAACCTCTCAGCCCCAAGAGTGTCCACCCTTATGTCTCATCCAGCTGTGCGTCTAGATATGGTCAATCCAGGTTGCATCACAGCCCCTGAACGCATTGTGTAAGAGTTTCTCTCTCTTTCACTGTCTTTGTTTCATGGGTGTTTCAAAGTAATTTATTTTTATAATGGGGTTTAGCTGCTTTTCACTGCTGTGTTTATGCCGCTTTACACCCACTTGACACACTAACAGAGAGATATCAATACATAGGTTTTACGATTATTATTAGTCAGATATATTCTTGTGCGGTGAATAGGGCGTGTTGAGTCCAGTTCTCTGAGCAAGGAGTAGGTCTTGTCTATTACATATTGGGTTTATGGAACGGTATGTGAGCTAATTTGATACCCTTGTTTTATGTATCACCCCACCTCACCTTTCCCGTTAAGCAGCCGTAGTGTGTTTTCTGCATGTGTGACTCTGTTCTGTTTTGTAATTCAGTTCAAGTGTAACGGTTTTTACATTCCCTCTATCAGTGATACCTTATGAGAAGTGTCCTTTTCTGTGTGACTTATTTCACTTAGAATCGTTGTACCTAAATCCACTCATCATGCTGCTACTAACCTTACGACATTGATTTCATGGCTGAGTGATATTTCATTGTACATATGGACCACAACTTCTTTATCCATTTTTCTCTTTCCTGGGATATTTAAGGTGGAATGAAGTGGAGGTCCTGGTCAACAGAGCAGCCCTAAACTTTGGGGTGCTTGTGTCTTGCTGATTTTTAATTTTCCCAATTTATACCCCCATGAGTGGAAGTGCCCTATGCTCTCTAAGCTGTGTTTTTCAGATGTTTCAGGACTCACCGGACACTTCTCCAGAGTGGCTCTTGGCAATTTACATCCCGCCCATCAGTGTAGCAAGGCTCCCATTTCTCCATGGCCTGTCCTGCATTTCTGGTTTTGACACTTTTTTCAGCATGGCCCTTTTGACCGATGGGAAGCGAGACTTCTTTGTAGCGCTGATTTGCCTTTCCAGGTTGCTTGGTTGGCCAAAAAGGGCGTATGCGTTTTTTCCTGAATATATTCAGGAAAAAACGCATACGCCCTTTTTGGCCAAGGGCATCATTGTCAACGTTTTGCCGCTTTTCATGTGCTTTAAAGGCGATTCGTATCTACCTCCTGAAATCTGTTTCCTGCAATTCTGCCTTGATTTCAAATCCTCTTCTTTGCCTTCCCTCAATATATTTGTGGACGAGAGTTATCATTTATAACTCTGCAGGTTTGTGAATTGCAGTGCCCTGAACCTCCATTTTACAACTCGTTTTTATGGGAGCTGGCCGCAAAATCGCAGAATGGCTTCAGGCCCTGTTCTGGTTCCTGGGGGCAGGCTGAGCCTGTGGTTAATTCTTCTTTCTGATGGGAAAATAGAGTGACCTGTGCCTGTCCCAACACCAAGAGCTAGTCTCTCGTTGGTTCCACGTCTTCTCGTTTATCCTCAGGACAAATTACAACCTGTATGGAACAGGAGGTTAAAGGTGCTGATGCTCCAAGTAGGGAGCTTGCTAGTAAAGTGGCTGGAATGGCGAACCCAGGCACAAGGAGATGAGAAATGAGGTGCGTTTTAGAAACCTTTCCCCATCACACGGTGTACCATCTTCTGGGTTTCTCATGCATGTTTTTGATGTAGGAAGGTGCCCTTGAACCTGGAGATTTGGGACCCATGCGATGGGTACCACGCAGTATTACTTTAAAGGGTCTGCATTTGCTCACCCAACCTCACCAAACCTCTCAGCCCCAAGAGTCTCCACCCTTATGTCTCATCCAGCTGTGCGTCTAGATATGGTCAATCCAGGTTGCATCACAGCCCCTGAACGCATTGTGTAAGAATTTCTCTCTCTTTCACTGTCTTTGTTTCATGGGTGTTTCAAAGTAATTTATTTTCATAATGGGGTTTAGCTGCTTTTCACTGCTGTGTTTATGCCGCTTTTCACCCACTTGACACACTAACAGAGAGATATCAACACATAGGTTTTACGATTATTATTAGTCAGATATATTCTTGTGCGGTGAATAGGGCGTGTTGAGTCCAGTTCTTTGAGCAAGGAGTAGGTCTTCTCTATTACATATTGGGTTTATGGAACGGTATCTGAGCTAATTTGATACCCTTGTTTTATGTATCACCCCACCTCACCTTTCCCGTTAAGCAGCCATAGTGTGTTTTCTGCATGTGTGACTCTGTTCTGTTTTGTAATTCAGTTCAATTGTAACGGTTTTTACATTCCCTCTATCAGTGATACCTTATGAGAAGTGTCCTTTTCTGTGACTTATTTCACTTAGAATCGTCGTACCTAAATCCACTCATCATGCTGCTACTAACCTTACGACATTGATTTCATGGCTGAGTGATATTCCATTGTACATAAGGACCACAACTTCTTTATCCATTTTTCTCTTTCCTGGGATATTTAAGGTGGAATGAAGTGGAGGTCCTGGTCAACAGAGCAGACCTAAACTTTGGGGTGCTTGTGTCTTGCTGATTTTTCATTTTCCCAATTTATACCCCCATGAGTGGAAGTGCCCTATGCTCTCTAAGCTGTGTTTTTCAGATGTTTCAGGACTCACCGGACACTTCTCCGGAGTGGCTCTTGGCAATTTACATCCCGCCCATCAGTGTAGCAAGGCTCCCATTTCTCCATGGCCTGTCCTGCATTTCTGGTTTTGACACATTTTTCAGCATGGCCCTTTTGACCGATGGGAAGCGAGACTTCTTTGTAGCGCTGATTTGCCTTTCCAGGTTGCTTGGTTGGCCAAAAAGGGCGTATGCGTTTTTTCCTGAATATATTCAGGAAAAAACGCATACGCCCTTTTTGGCCAAGGGCATCATTGTCAACGTTTTGCCGCTTTTCATGTGCTTTAAAGGCGATTCGTATCTACCTCCTGAAATCTGTTTCCTGCAATTCTGCCTTGATTTCAAATCCTCTTCTTTGCCTTCCCTCAATATATTTGTGGACGAGAGTTATCATTTATAACTCTGCAGGTTTGTGAATTGCAGTGCCCTGAACCTCCATTTTACAACTCGTTTTTATGGGAGCTGGCCGCAAAATCGCAGAATGGCTTCAGGCCCTGTTCTGGTTCCGGGGGGCAGGCTGAGCCTGTGGTTAATTCTTCTTTCTGATGGGAAAATAGAGTGACCTGTGCCTGTCCCAACACCAAGAGCTAGTCTCTCGTTGGTTCCACGTCTTCCCGTTTATCCTCAGGACAAATTGCAACCTGTACGGAACAGGAGGTTAAAGGTGCTGATGCTCCAAGTAGGGAGCTTGCTAGTAAAGCAGCTGGAATGGCGAACCCGGGCACAAGGAAATGAGAAATGAGGTGCGTTTTAGAAACCTTTCCCCATCACACAGTGTACCATCATCTGGTTTCTCATGCATGTTTTTGATGTAGGAAGATGCCCTTGAACCTGGAGATTTGGGACCCATGCGATGGGTACCACGCAGTATTACTTTAAAGGGTCTGCGTTTGCTCACCCAACCTCACCAAACCTCTCAGCCCCAAGAGTGTCCACCCTTATGTCTCATCCAGCTGTGCGTCTAGATATGGTTAATCCAGGTTGCATCACAGCCCCTGAACGCATTGTGTAAGAGTTTCTCTCTCTTTCACTGTCTTTGTTTCATGGGTGTTTCAAAGTAATTTATTTTTATAATGGGGTTTAGCTGCTTTTCACTGCTGTGTTTATGCCGCTTTACACCCACTTGACACACTAACAGAGAGATATCAATACATAGGTTTTACGATTATTATTAGTCAGATATATTCTTGTGCGGTGAATAGGGCATGTTGAGTCCAGTTCTCTGAGCAAGGAGTAGGTCTTGTCTATTACATATTGGTTTTATGGAACGGTATCTGAGCTAATTTGATACCCTTGTTTTATGTATCACCCCACCTCACCTTTCCCGTTAAGCAGCCATAGTGTGTTTTCTGCATGTGTGACTCTGTTCTGTTTTGTAATTCAGTTCAAGTGTAACGGTTTTTACATTCCCTCTATCAGTGATACCTTATGAGAAGTGTCCTTTTCTGTGACTTATTTCACTTAGAATCGTCGTACCTAAATCCACTCATCATGCTGCTACTAACCTTACGACATTGATTTCATGGCTGAGTGATATTCCATTATACATAAGGACCACAACTTCTTTATCCATTTTTCTCTTTCCTGGGATATTTAAGGTGGAATGAAGTGGAGGTCCTGGTCAACAGAGCAGCCCTAAACTTTGGGGTGCTTGTGTCTTGCTGATTTTTCATTTTCCCAATTTATACCCCCATGAGTGGAAGTGCCCTATGCTCTCTAAGCTGTGTTTTTCAGATGTTTCAGGACTCACCGGACACTTCTCCGGAGTGGCTCTTGGCAATTTACATCCCGCCCATCAGTGTAGCAAGGCTCCCATTTCTCCATGGCCTGTCCTGCATTTCTGGTTTTGACACATTTTTCAGCATGGCCCTTTTGACCGATGGGAAGCGAGACTTCTTTGTAGCGCTGATTTGCCTTTCCAGGTTGCTTGGTTGGCCAAAAAGGGCGTATGCGTTTTTTCCTGAATATATTCAGGAAAAAACGCATACGCCCTTTTTGGCCAAGGGCATCATTGTCAACGTTTTGCCGCTTTTCATGTGCTTTAAAGGCGATTCGTATCTACCTCCTGAAATCTGTTTCCTGCAATTCTGCCTTGATTTCAAATCCTCTTCTTTGCCTTCCCTCAATATATTTGTGGACGAGAGTTATCATTTATAACTCTGCAGGTTTGTGAATTGCAGTGCCCTGAACCTCCATTTTACAACTCGTTTTTATGGGAGCTGGCCGCAAAATCGCAGAATGGCTTCAGGCCCTGTTCTGGTTCCTGGGGGCAGGCTGAGCCTGTGGTTAATTCTTCTTTCTGATGGGAAAATAGAGTGACCTGTGCCTGTCCCAACACCAAGAGCTAGTCTCTCGTTGGTTCCACGTCTTCTCGTTTATCCTCAGGACAAATTACAACCTGTATGGAACAGGAGGTTAAAGGTGCTGATGCTCCAAGTAGGGAGCTTGCTAGTAAAGCGGCTGGAATGGCGAACCCGGGCACAAGGAGATGAGAAATGAGGTGCGTTTTAGAAACCTTTCCCCATCACACGGTGTACCATCTTCTGGGTTTCTCATGCATGTTTTTGATGTAGGAAGGTGCCCTTGAACCTGGAGATTTGGGACCCATGCGATGGGTACCACGCAGTATTACTTTAAAGGGTCTGCATTTGCTCACCCAACCTCACCAAACCTCTCAGCCCCAAGAGTCTCCACCCTTATGTCTCATCCAGCTGTGCGTCTAGATATGGTCAATCCAGGTTGCATCACAGCCCCTGAACGCATTGTGTAAGAATTTCTCTCTCTTTCACTGTCTTTGTTTCATGGGTGTTTCAAAGTAATTTATTTTCATAATGGGGTTTAGCTGCTTTTCACTGCTGTGTTTATGCCGCTTTTCACCCACTTGACACACTAACAGAGAGATATCAACATATAGGTTTTACGATTATTATTAGTCAGATATATTCTTGTGCGGTGAATAGGGCGTGTTGAGTCCAGTTCTTTGAGCAAGGAGTAGGTCTTCTCTATTACATATTGGGTTTATGGAACGGTATCTGAGCTAATTTGATACCCTTGTTTTATGTATCACCCCACCTCACCTTTCCCGTTAAGCAGCCATAGTGTGTTTTCTGCATGTGTGACTCTGTTCTGTTTTGTAATTCAGTTCAATTGTAACGGTTTTTACATTCCCTCTATCAGTGATACCTTATGAGAAGTGTCCTTTTCTGTGACTTATTTCACTTAGAATCGTCGTAACTAAATCCACTCATCATGCTGCTACTAACCTTACGACATTGATTTCATGGCTGAGTGATATTCCATTGTACATAAGGACCACAACTTCTTTATCCATTTTTCTCTTTCCTGGGATATTTAAGGTGGAATGAAGTGGAGGTCCTGGTCAACAGAGCAGACCTAAACTTTGGGGTGCTTGTGTCTTGCTGATTTTTCATTTTCCCAATTTATACCCCCATGAGTGGAAGTGCCCTATGCTCTCTAAGCTGTGTTTTTCAGATGTTTCAGGACTCACCGGACACTTCTCCGGAGTGGCTCTTGGCAATTTACATCCCGCCCATCAGTGTAGCAAGGCTCCCATTTCTCCATGGCCTGTCCTGCATTTCTGGTTTTGACACATTTTTCAGCATGGCCCTTTTGACCGATGGGAAGCGAGACTTCTTTGTAGCGCTGATTTGCCTTTCCAGGTTGCTTGGTTGGCCAAAAAGGGCGTATGCGTTTTTTCCTGAATATATTCAGGAAAAAACGCATACGCCCTTTTTGGCCAAGGGCATCATTGTCAACGTTTTGCCGCTTTTCATGTGCTTTAAAGGCGATTCGTATCTACCTCCTGAAATCTGTTTCCTGCAATTCTGCCTTGATTTCAAATCCTCTTCTTTGCCTTCCCTCAATATATTTGTGGACGAGAGTTATCATTTATAACTCTGCAGGTTTGTGAATTGCAGTGCCCTGAACCTCCATTTTACAACTCGTTTTTATGGGAGCTGGCCGCAAAATCGCAGAATGGCTTCAGGCCCTGTTCTGGTTCCGGGGGGCAGGCTGAGCCTGTGGTTAATTCTTCTTTCTGATGGGAAAATAGAGTGACCTGTGCCTGTCCCAACACCAAGAGCTAGTCTCTCGTTGGTTCCACGTCTTCCCGTTTATCCTCAGGACAAATTGCAACCTGTACGGAACAGGAGGTTAAAGGTGCTGATGCTCCAAGTAGGGAGCTTGCTAGTAAAGCAGCTGGAATGGCGAACCCGGGCACAAGGAAATGAGAAATGAGGTGCGTTTTAGAAACCTTTCCCCATCACACAGTGTACCATCATCTGGTTTCTCATGCATGTTTTTGATGTAGGAAGATGCCCTTGAACCTGGAGATTTGGGACCCATGCGATGGGTACCACGCAGTATTACTTTAAAGGGTCTGCGTTTGCTCACCCAACCTCACCAAACCTCTCAGCCCCAAGAGTGTCCACCCTTATGTCTCATCCAGCTGTGCGTCTAGATATGGTCAATCCAGGTTGCATCACAGCCCCTGAACGCATTGTGTAAGAATTTCTCTCTCTTTCACTGTCTTTGTTTCATGGGTGTTTCAAAGTAATTTATTTTTATAATGGGGTTTAGCTGCTTTTCACTGCTGTGTTTATGCCGCTTTACACCCACTTGACACACTAACAGAGAGATATCAATACATAGGTTTTACGATTATTATTAGTCAGATATATTCTTGTGCGGTGAATAGGGCGTGTTGAGTCCAGTTCTCTGAGCAAGGAGTAGGTCTTGTCTATTACATATTGGGTTTATGGAACGGTATCTGAGCTAATTTGATACCCTTGTTTTATGTATCACCCCACCTCACCTTTCCCGTTAAGCAGCCATAGTGTGTTTTCTGCATGTGTGACTCTGTTCTGTTTTGTAATTCAGTTCAAGTGTAACGGTTTTTACATTCCCTCTATCAGTGATACCTTATGAGAAGTGTCCTTTTCTGTGTGACTTATTTCACTTAGAATCGTTGTACCTAAATCCACTCATCATGCTGCTACTAACCTTACGACATTGATTTCATGGCTGAGTGATATTTCATTGTACATATGGACCACAACTTCTTTATCCATTTTTCTCTTTCCTGGGATATTTAAGGTGGAATGAAGTGGAGGTCCTGGTCAACAGAGCAGCCCTAAACTTTGGGGTGCTTGTGTCTTGCTGATTTTTAATTTTCCCAATTTATACCCCCATGAGTGGAAGTGCCCTATGCTCTCTAAGCTGTGTTTTTCAGATGTTTCAGGACTCACCGGACACTTCTCCAGAGTGGCTCTTGGCAATTTACATCCCGCCCATCAGTGTAGCAAGGCTCCCATTTCTCCATGGCCTGTCCTGCATTTCTGGTTTTGACACTTTTTTCAGCATGGCCCTTTTGACCGATGGGAAGCGAGACTTCTTTGTAGTGCTGATTTGCCTTTCCAGGTTGCTTGGTTGGCCAAAAAGGGCGTATGCGTTTTTTCCTGAATATATTCAGGAAAAAACGCATACGCCCTTTTTGGCCAAGGGCATCATTGTCAACGTTTTGCCGCTTTTCATGTGCTTTAAAGGCGATTCGTATCTACCTCCTGAAATCTGTTTCCTGCAATTCTGCCTTGATTTCAAATCCTCTTCTTTGCCTTCCCTCAATATATTTGTGGACGAGAGTTATCATTTATAACTCTGCAGGTTTGTGAATTGCAGTGCCCTGAACCTCCATTTTACAACTCGTTTTTATGGGAGCTGGCCGCAAAATCGCAGAATGGCTTCAGGCCCTGTTCTGGTTCCTGGGGGCAGGCTGAGCCTGTGGTTAATTCTTCTTTCTGATGGGAAAATAGAGTGACCTGTGCCTGTCCCAACACCAAGAGCTAGTCTCTCGTTGGTTCCACGTCTTCTCGTTTATCCTCAGGACAAATTACAACCTGTATGGAACAGGAGGTTAAAGGTGCTGATGCTCCAAGTAGGGAGCTTGCTAGTAAAGCGGCTGGAATGGCGAACCCAGGCACAAGGAGATGAGAAATGAGGTGCGTTTTAGAAACCTTTCCCCATCACACGGTGTACCATCTTCTGGGTTTCTCATGCATGTTTTTGATGTAGGAAGGTGCCCTTGAACCTGGAGATTTGGGACCCATGCGATGGGTACCACGCAGTATTACTTTAAAGGGTCTGCGTTTGCTCACCCAACCTCACCAAACCTCTCAGCCCCAAGAGTCTCCACCCTTATGTCTCATCCAGCTGTGCGTCTAGATATGGTCAATCCAGGTTGCATCACAGCCCCTGAACGCATTGTGTAAGAATTTCTCTCTCTTTCACTGTCTTTGTTTCATGGGTGTTTCAAAGTAATTTATTTTCATAATGGGATTTAGCTGCTTTTCACTGCTGTGTTTATGCCGCTTTTCACCCACTTGACACACTAACAGAGAGATATCAACACATAGGTTTTACGATTATTATTAGTCAGATATATTCTTGTGCGGTGAATAGGGCGTGTTGAGTCCAGTTCTTTGAGCAAGGAGTAGGTCTTCTCTATTACATATTGGGTTTATGGAACGGTATCTGAGCTAATTTGATACCCTTGTTTTATGTATCACCCCACCTCACCTTTCCCGTTAAGCAGCCATAGTGTGTTTTCTGCATGTGTGACTCTGTTCTGTTTTGTAATTCAGTTCAATTGTAACGGTTTTTACATTCCCTCTATCAGTGATACCTTATGAGAAGTGTCCTTTTCTGTGACTTATTTCACTTAGAATCGTCGTACCTAAATCCACTCATCATGCTGCTACTAACCTTACGACATTGATTTCATGGCTGAGTGATATTCCATTGTACATAAGGACCACAACTTCTTTATCCATTTTTCTCTTTCCTGGGATATTTAAGGTGGAATGAAGTGGAGGTCCTGGTCAACAGAGCAGCCCTAAACTTTGGGGTGCTTGTGTCTTGCTGATTTTTCATTTTCCCAATTTATACCCCCATGAGTGGAAGTGCCCTATGCTCTCTAAGCTGTGTTTTTCAGATGTTTCAGGACTCACCGGACACTTCTCCGGAGTGGCTCTTGGCAATTTACATCCCGCCCATCAGTGTAGCAAGGCTCCCATTTCTCCATGGCCTGTCCTGCATTTCTGGTTTTGACACATTTTTCAGCATGGCCCTTTTGACCGATGGGAAGCGAGACTTCTTTGTAGCGCTGATTTGCCTTTCCAGGTTGCTTGGTTGGCCAAAAAGGGCGTATGCGTTTTTTCCTGAATATATTCAGGAAAAAACGCATACGCCCTTTTTGGCCAAGGGCATCATTGTCAACGTTTTGCCGCTTTTCATGTGCTTTAAAGGCGATTCGTATCTACCTCCTGAAATCTGTTTCCTGCAATTCTGCCTTGATTTCAAATCCTCTTCTTTGCCTTCCCTCAATATATTTGTGGACGAGAGTTATCATTTATAACTCTGCAGGTTTGTGAATTGCAGTGCCCTGAACCTCCATTTTACAACTCGTTTTTATGGGAGCTGGCCGCAAAATCGCAGAATGGCTTCAGGCCCTGTTCTGGTTCCGGGGGGCAGGCTGAGCCTGTGGTTAATTCTTCTTTCTGATGGGAAAATAGAGTGACCTGTGCCTGTCCCAACACCAAGAGCTAGTCTCTCGTTGGTTCCACGTCTTCCCGTTTATCCTCAGGACAAATTGCAACCTGTACGGAACAGGAGGTTAAAGGTGCTGATGCTCCAAGTAGGGAGCTTGCTAGTAAAGCAGCTGGAATGGCGAACCCGGGCACAAGGAAATGAGAAATGAGGTGCGTTTTAGAAACCTTTCCCCATCACACAGTGTACCATCATCTGGTTTCTCATGCATGTTTTTGATGTAGGAAGATGCCCTTGAACCTGGAGATTTGGGACCCATGCGATGGGTACCACGCAGTATTACTTTAAAGGGTCTGCGTTTGCTCACCCAACCTCACCAAACCTCTCAGCCCCAAGAGTGTCCACCCTTATGTCTCATCCAGCTGTGCGTCTAGATATGGTTAATCCAGGTTGCATCACAGCCCCTGAACGCATTGTGTAAGAGTTTCTCTCTCTTTCACTGTCTTTGTTTCATGGGTGTTTCAAAGTAATTTATTTTTATAATGGGGTTTAGCTGCTTTTCACTGCTGTGTTTATGCCGCTTTACACCCACTTGACACACTAACAGAGAGATATCAATACATAGGTTTTACGATTATTATTAGTCAGATATATTCTTGTGCGGTGAATAGGGCATGTTGAGTCCAGTTCTCTGAGCAAGGAGTAGGTCTTGTCTATTACATATTGGTTTTATGGAACGGTATCTGAGCTAATTTGATACCCTTGTTTTATGTATCACCCCACCTCACCTTTCCCGTTAAGCAGCCATAGTGTGTTTTCTGCATGTGTGACTCTGTTCTGTTTTATAATTCCGTTCAAGTGTAACGGTTTTTACATTCCCTCTATCAGTGATACCTTATGAGAAGTGTCCTTTTCTGTGACTTATTTCACTTAGAATCGTCGTACCTAAATCCACTCATCATGCTGCTACTAACCTTACGACATTGATTTCATGGCTGAGTGATATTCCATTATACATAAGGACCACAACTTCTTTATCCATTTTTCTCTTTCCTGGGATATTTAAGGTGGAATGAAGTGGAGGTCCTGGTCAACAGAGCAGCCCTAAACTTTGGGGTGCTTGTGTCTTGCTGATTTTTCATTTTCCCAATTTATACCCCCATGAGTGGAAGTGCCCTATGCTCTCTAAGCTGTGTTTTTCAGATGTTTCAGGACTCACCGGACACTTCTCCGGAGTGGCTCTTGGCAATTTACATCCCGCCCATCAGTGTAGCAAGGCTCCCATTTCTCCATGGCCTGTCCTGCATTTCTGGTTTTGACACTTTTTTCAGCATGGCCCTTTTGACCGATGGGAAGCGAGACTTCTTTGTAGCGCTGATTTGCCTTTCCAGGTTGCTTGGTTGGCCAAAAAGGGCGTATGCGTTTTTTCCTGAATATATTCAGGAAAAAACGCATACGCCCTTTTTGGCCAAGGGCATCATTGTCAACGTTTTGCCGCTTTTCATGTGCTTTAAAGGCGATTCGTATCTACCTCCTGAAATCTGTTTCCTGCAATTCTGCCTTGATTTCAAATCCTCTTCTTTGCCTTCCCTCAATATATTTGTGGACGAGAGTTATCATTTATAACTCTGCAGGTTTGTGAATTGCAGTGCCCTGAACCTCCATTTTACAACTCGTTTTTATGGGAGCTGGCCGCAAAATCGCAGAATGGCTTCAGGCCCTGTTCTGGTTCCGGGGGGCAGGCTGAGCCTGTGGTTAATTCTTCTTTCTGATGGGAAAATAGAGTGACCTGTGCCTGTCCCAACACCAAGAGCTAGTCTCTCGTTGGTTCCATGTCTTCTCGTTTATCCTCAGGACAAATTACAACCTGTATGGAACAGGAGGTTAAAGGTGCTGATGCTCCAAGTAGGGAGCTTGCTAATAAAGTGGCTGGAATGGCGAACCCGGGCACAAGGAGATGAGAAATGAGGTGCGTTTTAGAAACCTTTCCCCATCACACAGTGTACCATCTTCTGGGTTTCTCATGCATGTTTTTGATGTAGGAAGATGCCCTTGAACCTGGAGATTTGGGACCAATGCGATGGGTACCACGCAGTATTACTTTAAAGGGTCTGCGTTTGCTCACCCAACCTCACCAAACCTCTCAGCCCCAAGAGTGTCCACCCTTATGTCTCATCCAGCTGTGCGTCTAGATATGGTCAATCCAGGTTGCATCACAGCCCCTGAACGCATTGTGTAAGAATTTCTCTCTCTTTCACTGTCTTTGTTTCATGGGTGTTTCAAAGTAATTTATTTTTATAATGGGGTTTAGCTGCTTTTCACTGCTGTGTTTATGCCGCTTTACACCCACTTGACACACTAACAGAGAGATATCAATACATAGGTTTTACGATTATTATTAGTCAGATATATTCTTGTGCGGTGAATAGGGCGTGTTGAGTCCAGTTCTCTGAGCAAGGAGTAGGTCTTGTCTATTACATATTGGGTTTATGGAACGGTATCTGAGCTAATTTGATACCCTTGTTTTATGTATCACCCCACCTCACCTTTCCCGTTAAGCAGCCATAGTGTGTTTTCTGCATGTGTGACTCTGTTCTGTTTTGTAATTCAGTTCAAGTGTAACGGTTTTTACATTCCCTCTATCAGTGATACCTTATGAGAAGTGTCCTTTTCTGTGTGACTTATTTCACTTAGAATCGTCGTACCTAAATCCACTCATCATGCTGCTACTAACCTTACGACATTGATTTCATGGCTGAGTGATATTCCATTGTACATAAGGACCACAACTTCTTTATCCATTTTTCTCTTTCCTGGGATATTTAAGGTGGAATGAAGTGGAGGTCCTGGTCAACAGAGCAGCCCTAAACTTTGGGGTGCTTGTGTCTTGCTGATTTTTCATTTTCCCAATTTATACCCCCATGAGTGGAAGTGCCCTATGCTCTCTAAGCTGTGTTTTTCAGATGTTTCAGGACTCACCGGACACTTCTCCAGAGTGGCTCTTGGCAATTTACATCCCGCCCATCAGTGTAGCAAGGCTCCCATTTCTCCATGGCCTGTCCTGCATTTCTGGTTTTGACACTTTTTTCAGCATGGCCCTTTTGACCGATGGGAAGCGAGACTTCTTTGTAGCGCTGATTTGCCTTTCCAGGTTGCTTGGTTGGCCAAAAAGGGCGTATGCGTTTTTTCCTGAATATATTCAGGAAAAAACGCATACGCCCTTTTTGGCCAAGGGCATCATTGTCAACGTTTTGCCGCTTTTCATGTGCTTTAAAGGCGATTCGTATCTACCTCCTGAAATCTGTTTCCTGCAATTCTGCCTTGATTTCAAATCCTCTTCTTTGCCTTCCCTCAATATATTTGTGGACGAGAGTTATCATTTATAACTCTGCAGGTTTGTGAATTGCAGTGCCCTGAACCTCCATTTTACAACTCGTTTTTATGGGAGCTGGCCGCAAAATTGCAGAATGGCTTCAGGCCCTGTTCTGGTTCCGGGGGGCAGGCTGAGCCTGTGGTTAATTCTTCTTTCTGATGGGAAAATAGAGTGTCCTGTGCCTGTCCCAACACCAAGAGCTAGTCTCTCGTTGGTTCCACGTCTTCCCGTTTATCCTCAGGACAAATTGCAACCTGTACGGAACAGGAGGTTAAAGGTGCTCATGCTCCAAGTAGGGAGCTTGCTAGTAAAGCAGCTGGAATGGCGAACCCGGGCACAAGGAGATGAGAAATGAGGTGCGTTTTAGAAACCTTTCCCCATCACACGGTGTACCATCTTCTGGGTTTCTCATGCATGTTTTTGATGTAGGAAGATGCCCTTGAACCTGGAGATTTGGGACCCATGCGATGGGTACCACGCAGTATTACTTTAAAGGGTCTGCGTTTGCTCACCCAACCTCACCAAACCTCTCAGCCCCAAGAGTGTCCACCCTTATGTCTCATCCAGCTGTGCGTCTAGATATGGTCAATCCAGGTTGCATCACAGCCCCTGAACGCATTGTGTAAGAGTTTCTCTCTCTTTCACTGTCTTTGTTTCATGGGTGTTTCAAAGTAATTTATTTTTATAATGGGGTTTAGCTGCTTTTCACTGCTGTGTTTATGCCGCTTTACACCCACTTGACACACTAACAGAGAGATATCAATACATAGGTTTTACGATTATTATTAGTCAGATATATTCTTGTGCGGTGAATAGGGCGTGTTGAGTCCAGTTCTCTGAGCAAGGAGTAGGTCTTGTCTATTACATATTGGGTTTATGGAACGGTATGTGAGCTAATTTGATACCCTTGTTTTATGTATCACCCCACCTCACCTTTCCCGTTAAGCAGCCGTAGTGTGTTTTCTGCATGTGTGACTCTGTTCTGTTTTGTAATTCAGTTCAAGTGTAATGGTTTTTACATTCCCTCTATCAGTGATACCTTATGAGAAATGTCCTTTTCTGTGTGACTTATTTCACTTAGAATCGTCGTACCTAAATCCACTCATCATGCTGCTACTAACCTTACGACATTGATTTCCTGGCTGAGTGATATTCCATTGTACATAAGGACCACAACTTCTTTATCCATTTTTCTCTTTCCTGGGATATTTAAGGTGGAATGAAGTGGAGGTCCTGGTCAACAGAGCAGCCCTAAACTTTGGGGTGCTTGTGTCTTGCTGATTTTTCATTTTCCCAATTTATACCCCCATGAGTGGAAGTGCCCTATGCTCTCTAAGCTGTGTTTTTCAGATGTTTCAGGACTCACCGGACACTTCTCCGGAGTGGCTCTTGGCAATTTACATCCCGCCCATCAGTGTAGCAAGGCTCCCATTTCTCCATGGCCTGTCCTGCATTTCTGGTTTTGACACATTTTTCAGCATGGCCCTTTTGACCGATGGGAAGCGAGACTTCTTTGTAGCGCTGATTTGCCTTTCCAGGTTGCTTGGTTGGCCAAAAAGGGCGTATGCGTTTTTTCCTGAATATATTCAGGAAAAAACGCATACGCCCTTTTTGGCCAAGGGCATCATTGTCAACGTTTTGCCGCTTTTCATGTGCTTTAAAGGCGATTCGTATCTACCTCCTGAAATCTGTTTCCTGCAATTCTGCCTTGATTTCAAATCCTCTTCTTTGCCTTCCCTCAATATATTTGTGGACGAGAGTTATCATTTATAACTCTGCAGGTTTGTGAATTGCAGTGCCCTGAACCTCCATTTTACAACTCGTTTTTATGGGAGCTGGCCGCAAAATCGCAGAATGGCTTCAGGCCCTGTTCTGGTTCCGGGGGGCAGGCTGAGCCTGTGGTTAATTCTTCTTTCTGATGGGAAAATAGAGTGACCTGTGCCTGTCCCAACACCAAGAGCTAGTCTCTCGTTGGTTCCACGTCTTCCCGTTTATCCTCAGGACAAATTGCAACCTGTACGGAACAGGAGGTTAAAGGTGCTGATGCTCCAAGTAGGGAGCTTGCTAGTAAAGCAGCTGGAATGGCGAACCCGGGCACAAGGAAATGAGAAATGAGGTGCGTTTTAGAAACCTTTCCCCATCACACAGTGTACCATCATCTGGTTTCTCATGCATGTTTTTGATGTAGGAAGATGCCCTTGAACCTGGAGATTTGGGACCCATGCGATGGGTACCACGCAGTATTACTTTAAAGGGTCTGCGTTTGCTCACCCAACCTCACCAAACCTCTCAGCCCCAAGAGTGTCCACCCTTATGTCTCATCCAGCTGTGCGTCTAGATATGGTTAATCCAGGTTGCATCACAGCCCCTGAACGCATTGTGTAAGAGTTTCTCTCTCTTTCACTGTCTTTGTTTCATGGGTGTTTCAAAGTAATTTATTTTTATAATGGGGTTTAGCTGCTTTTCACTGCTGTGTTTATGCCGCTTTACACCCACTTGACACACTAACAGAGAGATATCAATACATAGGTTTTACGATTATTATTAGTCAGATATATTCTTGTGCGGTGAATAGGGCATGTTGAGTCCAGTTCTCTGAGCAAGGAGTAGGTCTTGTCTATTACATATTGGTTTTATGGAACGGTATCTGAGCTAATTTGATACCCTTGTTTTATGTATCACCCCACCTCACCTTTCCCGTTAAGCAGCCATAGTGTGTTTTCTGCATGTGTGACTCTGTTCTGTTTTATAATTCCGTTCAAGTGTAACGGTTTTTACATTCCCTCTATCAGTGATACCTTATGAGAAGTGTCCTTTTCTGTGACTTATTTCACTTAGAATCGTCGTACCTAAATCCACTCATCATGCTGCTACTAACCTTACGACATTGATTTCATGGCTGAGTGATATTCCATTATACATAAGGACCACAACTTCTTTATCCATTTTTCTCTTTCCTGGGATATTTAAGGTGGAATGAAGTGGAGGTCCTGGTCAACAGAGCAGCCCTAAACTTTGGGGTGCTTGTGTCTTGCTGATTTTTCATTTTCCCAATTTATACCCCCATGAGTGGAAGTGCCCTATGCTCTCTAAGCTGTGTTTTTCAGATGTTTCAGGACTCACCGGACACTTCTCCGGAGTGGCTCTTGGCAATTTACATCCCGCCCATCAGTGTAGCAAGGCTCCCATTTCTCCATGGCCTGTCCTGCATTTCTGGTTTTGACACTTTTTTCAGCATGGCCCTTTTGACCGATGGGAAGCGAGACTTCTTTGTAGCGCTGATTTGCCTTTCCAGGTTGCTTGGTTGGCCAAAAAGGGCGTATGCGTTTTTTCCTGAATATATTCAGGAAAAAACGCATACGCCCTTTTTGGCCAAGGGCATCATTGTCAACGTTTTGCCGCTTTTCATGTGCTTTAAAGGCGATTCGTATCTACCTCCTGAAATCTGTTTCCTGCAATTCTGCCTTGATTTCAAATCCTCTTCTTTGCCTTCCCTCAATATATTTGTGGACGAGAGTTATCATTTATAACTCTGCAGGTTTGTGAATTGCAGTGCCCTGAACCTCCATTTTACAACTCGTTTTTATGGGAGCTGGCCGCAAAATCGCAGAATGGCTTCAGGCCCTGTTCTGGTTCCGGGGGGCAGGCTGAGCCTGTGGTTAATTCTTCTTTCTGATGGGAAAATAGAGTGACCTGTGCCTGTCCCAACACCAAGAGCTAGTCTCTCGTTGGTTCCATGTCTTCTCGTTTATCCTCAGGACAAATTACAACCTGTATGGAACAGGAGGTTAAAGGTGCTGATGCTCCAAGTAGGGAGCTTGCTAATAAAGTGGCTGGAATGGCGAACCCGGGCACAAGGAGATGAGAAATGAGGTGCGTTTTAGAAACCTTTCCCCATCACACAGTGTACCATCTTCTGGGTTTCTCATGCATGTTTTTGATGTAGGAAGATGCCCTTGAACCTGGAGATTTGGGACCAATGCGATGGGTACCACGCAGTATTACTTTAAAGGGTCTGCGTTTGCTCACCCAACCTCACCAAACCTCTCAGCCCCAAGAGTGTCCACCCTTATGTCTCATCCAGCTGTGCGTCTAGATATGGTCAATCCAGGTTGCATCACAGCCCCTGAACGCATTGTGTAAGAATTTCTCTCTCTTTCACTGTCTTTGTTTCATGGGTGTTTCAAAGTAATTTATTTTTATAATGGGGTTTAGCTGCTTTTCACTGCTGTGTTTATGCCGCTTTACACCCACTTGACACACTAACAGAGAGATATCAATACATAGGTTTTACGATTATTATTAGTCAGATATATTCTTGTGCGGTGAATAGGGCGTGTTGAGTCCAGTTCTCTGAGCAAGGAGTAGGTCTTGTCTATTACATATTGGGTTTATGGAACGGTATCTGAGCTAATTTGATACCCTTGTTTTATGTATCACCCCACCTCACCTTTCCCGTTAAGCAGCCATAGTGTGTTTTCTGCATGTGTGACTCTGTTCTGTTTTGTAATTCAGTTCAAGTGTAACGGTTTTTACATTCCCTCTATCAGTGATACCTTATGAGAAGTGTCCTTTTCTGTGTGACTTATTTCACTTAGAATCGTCGTACCTAAATCCACTCATCATGCTGCTACTAACCTTACGACATTGATTTCATGGCTGAGTGATATTCCATTGTACATAAGGACCACAACTTCTTTATCCATTTTTCTCTTTCCTGGGATATTTAAGGTGGAATGAAGTGGAGGTCCTGGTCAACAGAGCAGCCCTAAACTTTGGGGTGCTTGTGTCTTGCTGATTTTTCATTTTCCCAATTTATACCCCCATGAGTGGAAGTGCCCTATGCTCTCTAAGCTGTGTTTTTCAGATGTTTCAGGACTCACCGGACACTTCTCCAGAGTGGCTCTTGGCAATTTACATCCCGCCCATCAGTGTAGCAAGGCTCCCATTTCTCCATGGCCTGTCCTGCATTTCTGGTTTTGACACTTTTTTCAGCATGGCCCTTTTGACCGATGGGAAGCGAGACTTCTTTGTAGCGCTGATTTGCCTTTCCAGGTTGCTTGGTTGGCCAAAAAGGGCGTATGCGTTTTTTCCTGAATATATTCAGGAAAAAACGCATACGCCCTTTTTGGCCAAGGGCATCATTGTCAACGTTTTGCCGCTTTTCATGTGCTTTAAAGGCGATTCGTATCTACCTCCTGAAATCTGTTTCCTGCAATTCTGCCTTGATTTCAAATCCTCTTCTTTGCCTTCCCTCAATATATTTGTGGACGAGAGTTATCATTTATAACTCTGCAGGTTTGTGAATTGCAGTGCCCTGAACCTCCATTTTACAACTCGTTTTTATGGGAGCTGGCCGCAAAATCGCAGAATGGCTTCAGGCCCTGTTCTGGTTCCGGGGGGCAGGCTGAGCCTGTGGTTAATTCTTCTTTCTGATGGGAAAATAGAGTGTCCTGTGCCTGTCCCAACACCAAGAGCTAGTCTCTCGTTGGTTCCACGTCTTCCCGTTTATCCTCAGGACAAATTGCAACCTGTACGGAACAGGAGGTTAAAGGTGCTCATGCTCCAAGTAGGGAGCTTGCTAGTAAAGCAGCTGGAATGGCGAACCCGGGCACAAGGAGATGAGAAATGAGGTGCGTTTTAGAAACCTTTCCCCATCACACGGTGTACCATCTTCTGGGTTTCTCATGCATGTTTTTGATGTAGGAAGATGCCCTTGAACCTGGAGATTTGGGACCCATGCGATGGGTACCACGCAGTATTACTTTAAAGGGTCTGCGTTTGCTCACCCAACCTCACCAAACCTCTCAGCCCCAAGAGTGTCCACCCTTATGTCTCATCCAGCTGTGCGTCTAGATATGGTCAATCCAGGTTGCATCACAGCCCCTGAACGCATTGTGTAAGAGTTTCTCTCTCTTTCACTGTCTTTGTTTCATGGGTGTTTCAAAGTAATTTATTTTTATAATGGGGTTTAGCTGCTTTTCACTGCTGTGTTTATGCCGCTTTACACCCACTTGACACACTAACAGAGAGATATCAATACATAGGTTTTACGATTATTATTAGTCAGATATATTCTTGTGCGGTGAATAGGGCGTGTTGAGTCCAGTTCTCTGAGCAAGGAGTAGGTCTTGTCTATTACATATTGGGTTTATGGAACGGTATGTGAGCTAATTTGATACCCTTGTTTTATGTATCACCCCACCTCACCTTTCCCGTTAAGCAGCCGTAGTGTGTTTTCTGCATGTGTGACTCTGTTCTGTTTTGTAATTCAGTTCAAGTGTAATGGTTTTTACATTCCCTCTATCAGTGATACCTTATGAGAAATGTCCTTTTCTGTGTGACTTATTTCACTTAGAATCGTCGTACCTAAATCCACTCATCATGCTGCTACTAACCTTACGACATTGATTTCCTGGCTGAGTGATATTCCATTGTACATAAGGACCACAACTTCTTTATCCATTTTTCTCTTTCCTGGGATATTTAAGGTGGAATGAAGTGGAGGTCCTGGTCAACAGAGCAGCCCTAAACTTTTGGGTGCTTGTGTCTTGCTGATTTTTAATTTTCCCAATTTATACCCCCATGAGTGGAAGTGCCCTATGCTCTCTGAGCTGTGTTTTTCAGATGTTTCAGGACTCACCGGACACTTCTCCAGAGTGGCTCTTGGCAATTTACATCCCGCCCATCAGTGTAGCAAGGCTCCCATTTCTCCATGGCCTGTCCTGCATTTCTGGTTTTGACACTTTTTTCAGCATGGCCCTTTTGACCGATGGGAAGCGAGACTTCTTTGTAGCGCTGATTTGCCTTTCCAGGTTGCTTGGTTGGCCAAAAAGGGCGTATGCGTTTTTTCCTGAATATATTCAGGAAAAAACGCATACGCCCTTTTTGGCCAAGGGCATCATTGTCAACGTTTTGCCGCTTTTCATGTGCTTTAAAGGCGATTCGTATCTACCTCCTGAAATCTGTTTCCTGCAATTCTGCCTTGATTTCAAATCCTCTTCTTTGCCTTCCCTCAATATATTTGTGGACGAGAGTTATCATTTATAACTCTGCAGGTTTGTGAATTGCAGTGCCCTGAACCTCCATTTTACAACTCGTTTTTATGGGAGCTGGCCGCAAAATCGCAGAATGGCTTCAGGCCCTGTTCTGGTTCCGGGGGGCAGGCTGAGCCTGTGGTTAATTCTTCTTTCTGATGGGAAAATAGAGTGACCTGTGCCTGTCCCAACACCAAGAGCTAGTCTCTCGTTGGTTCCATGTCTTCTCGTTTATCCTCAGGACAAATTACAACCTGTATGGAACAGGAGGTTAAAGGTGCTGATGCTCCAAGTAGGGAGCTTGCTAATAAAGTGGCTGGAATGGCGAACCCGGGCACAAGGAGATGAGAAATGAGGTGCGTTTTAGAAACCTTTCCCCATCACACAGTGTACCATCTTCTGGGTTTCTCATGCATGTTTTTGATGTAGGAAGATGCCCTTGAACCTGGAGATTTGGGACCAATGCGATGGGTACCACGCAGTATTACTTTAAAGGGTCTGCGTTTGCTCACCCAACCTCACCAAACCTCTCAGCCCCAAGAGTGTCCACCCTTATGTCTCATCCAGCTGTGCGTCTAGATATGGTCAATCCAGGTTGCATCACAGCCCCTGAACGCATTGTGTAAGAATTTCTCTCTCTTTCACTGTCTTTGTTTCATGGGTGTTTCAAAGTAATTTATTTTTATAATGGGGTTTAGCTGCTTTTCACTGCTGTGTTTATGCCGCTTTACACCCACTTGACACACTAACAGAGAGATATCAATACATAGGTTTTACGATTATTATTAGTCAGATATATTCTTGTGCGGTGAATAGGGCGTGTTGAGTCCAGTTCTCTGAGCAAGGAGTAGGTCTTGTCTATTACATATTGGGTTTATGGAACGGTATCTGAGCTAATTTGATACCCTTGTTTTATGTATCACCCCACCTCACCTTTCCCGTTAAGCAGCCATAGTGTGTTTTCTGCATGTGTGACTCTGTTCTGTTTTGTAATTCAGTTCAAGTGTAACGGTTTTTACATTCCCTCTATCAGTGATACCTTATGAGAAGTGTCCTTTTCTGTGTGACTTATTTCACTTAGAATCGTCGTACCTAAATCCACTCATCATGCTGCTACTAACCTTACGACATTGATTTCATGGCTGAGTGATATTCCATTGTACATAAGGACCACAACTTCTTTATCCATTTTTCTCTTTCCTGGGATATTTAAGGTGGAATGAAGTGGAGGTCCTGGTCAACAGAGCAGCCCTAAACTTTGGGGTGCTTGTGTCTTGCTGATTTTTCATTTTCCCAATTTATACCCCCATGAGTGGAAGTGCCCTATGCTCTCTAAGCTGTGTTTTTCAGATGTTTCAGGACTCACCGGACACTTCTCCAGAGTGGCTCTTGGCAATTTACATCCCGCCCATCAGTGTAGCAAGGCTCCCATTTCTCCATGGCCTGTCCTGCATTTCTGGTTTTGACACTTTTTTCAGCATGGCCCTTTTGACCGATGGGAAGCGAGACTTCTTTGTAGCGCTGATTTGCCTTTCCAGGTTGCTTGGTTGGCCAAAAAGGGCGTATGCGTTTTTTCCTGAATATATTCAGGAAAAAACGCATACGCCCTTTTTGGCCAAGGGCATCATTGTCAACGTTTTGCCGCTTTTCATGTGCTTTAAAGGCGATTCGTATCTACCTCCTGAAATCTGTTTCCTGCAATTCTGCCTTGATTTCAAATCCTCTTCTTTGCCTTCCCTCAATATATTTGTGGACGAGAGTTATCATTTATAACTCTGCAGGTTTGTGAATTGCAGTGCCCTGAACCTCCATTTTACAACTCGTTTTTATGGGAGCTGGCCGCAAAATTGCAGAATGGCTTCAGGCCCTGTTCTGGTTCCGGGGGGCAGGCTGAGCCTGTGGTTAATTCTTCTTTCTGATGGGAAAATAGAGTGTCCTGTGCCTGTCCCAACACCAAGAGCTAGTCTCTCGTTGGTTCCACGTCTTCCCGTTTATCCTCAGGACAAATTGCAACCTGTACGGAACAGGAGGTTAAAGGTGCTCATGCTCCAAGTAGGGAGCTTGCTAGTAAAGCAGCTGGAATGGCGAACCCGGGCACAAGGAGATGAGAAATGAGGTGCGTTTTAGAAACCTTTCCCCATCACACGGTGTACCATCTTCTGGGTTTCTCATGCATGTTTTTGATGTAGGAAGATGCCCTTGAACCTGGAGATTTGGGACCCATGCGATGGGTACCACGCAGTATTACTTTAAAGGGTCTGCGTTTGCTCACCCAACCTCACCAAACCTCTCAGCCCCAAGAGTGTCCACCCTTATGTCTCATCCAGCTGTGCGTCTAGATATGGTCAATCCAGGTTGCATCACAGCCCCTGAACGCATTGTGTAAGAGTTTCTCTCTCTTTCACTGTCTTTGTTTCATGGGTGTTTCAAAGTAATTTATTTTTATAATGGGGTTTAGCTGCTTTTCACTGCTGTGTTTATGCCGCTTTACACCCACTTGACACACTAACAGAGAGATATCAATACATAGGTTTTACGATTATTATTAGTCAGATATATTCTTGTGCGGTGAATAGGGCGTGTTGAGTCCAGTTCTCTGAGCAAGGAGTAGGTCTTGTCTATTACATATTGGGTTTATGGAACGGTATGTGAGCTAATTTGATACCCTTGTTTTATGTATCACCCCACCTCACCTTTCCCGTTAAGCAGCCGTAGTGTGTTTTCTGCATGTGTGACTCTGTTCTGTTTTGTAATTCAGTTCAAGTGTAATGGTTTTTACATTCCCTCTATCAGTGATACCTTATGAGAAATGTCCTTTTCTGTGTGACTTATTTCACTTAGAATCGTCGTACCTAAATCCACTCATCATGCTGCTACTAACCTTACGACATTGATTTCCTGGCTGAGTGATATTCCATTGTACATAAGGACCACAACTTCTTTATCCATTTTTCTCTTTCCTGGGATATTTAAGGTGGAATGAAGTGGAGGTCCTGGTCAACAGAGCAGCCCTAAACTTTGGGGTGCTTGTGTCTTGCTGATTTTTCATTTTCCCAATTTATACCCCCATGAGTGGAAGTGCCCTATGCTCTCTAAGCTGTGTTTTTCAGATGTTTCAGGACTCACCGGACACTTCTCCGGAGTGGCTCTTGGCAATTTACATCCCGCCCATCAGTGTAGCAAGGCTCCCATTTCTCCATGGCCTGTCCTGCATTTCTGGTTTTGACACATTTTTCAGCATGGCCCTTTTGACCGATGGGAAGCGAGACTTCTTTGTAGCGCTGATTTGCCTTTCCAGGTTGCTTGGTTGGCCAAAAAGGGCGTATGCGTTTTTTCCTGAATATATTCAGGAAAAAACGCATACGCCCTTTTTGGCCAAGGGCATCATTGTCAACGTTTTGCCGCTTTTCATGTGCTTTAAAGGCGATTCGTATCTACCTCCTGAAATCTGTTTCCTGCAATTCTGCCTTGATTTCAAATCCTCTTCTTTGCCTTCCCTCAATATATTTGTGGACGAGAGTTATCATTTATAACTCTGCAGGTTTGTGAATTGCAGTGCCCTGAACCTCCATTTTACAACTCGTTTTTATGGGAGCTGGCCGCAAAATCGCAGAATGGCTTCAGGCCCTGTTCTGGTTCCGGGGGGCAGGCTGAGCCTGTGGTTAATTCTTCTTTCTGATGGGAAAATAGAGTGACCTGTGCCTGTCCCAACACCAAGAGCTAGTCTCTCGTTGGTTCCACGTCTTCCCGTTTATCCTCAGGACAAATTGCAACCTGTACGGAACAGGAGGTTAAAGGTGCTGATGCTCCAAGTAGGGAGCTTGCTAGTAAAGCAGCTGGAATGGCGAACCCGGGCACAAGGAAATGAGAAATGAGGTGCGTTTTAGAAACCTTTCCCCATCACACAGTGTACCATCATCTGGTTTCTCATGCATGTTTTTGATGTAGGAAGATGCCCTTGAACCTGGAGATTTGGGACCCATGCGATGGGTACCACGCAGTATTACTTTAAAGGGTCTGCGTTTGCTCACCCAACCTCACCAAACCTCTCAGCCCCAAGAGTGTCCACCCTTATGTCTCATCCAGCTGTGCGTCTAGATATGGTTAATCCAGGTTGCATCACAGCCCCTGAACGCATTGTGTAAGAGTTTCTCTCTCTTTCACTGTCTTTGTTTCATGGGTGTTTCAAAGTAATTTATTTTTATAATGGGGTTTAGCTGCTTTTCACTGCTGTGTTTATGCCGCTTTACACCCACTTGACACACTAACAGAGAGATATCAATACATAGGTTTTACGATTATTATTAGTCAGATATATTCTTGTGCGGTGAATAGGGCATGTTGAGTCCAGTTCTCTGAGCAAGGAGTAGGTCTTGTCTATTACATATTGGTTTTATGGAACGGTATCTGAGCTAATTTGATACCCTTGTTTTATGTATCACCCCACCTCACCTTTCCCGTTAAGCAGCCATAGTGTGTTTTCTGCATGTGTGACTCTGTTCTGTTTTATAATTCCGTTCAAGTGTAACGGTTTTTACATTCCCTCTATCAGTGATACCTTATGAGAAGTGTCCTTTTCTGTGACTTATTTCACTTAGAATCGTCGTACCTAAATCCACTCATCATGCTGCTACTAACCTTACGACATTGATTTCATGGCTGAGTGATATTCCATTATACATAAGGACCACAACTTCTTTATCCATTTTTCTCTTTCCTGGGATATTTAAGGTGGAATGAAGTGGAGGTCCTGGTCAACAGAGCAGCCCTAAACTTTGGGGTGCTTGTGTCTTGCTGATTTTTCATTTTCCCAATTTATACCCCCATGAGTGGAAGTGCCCTATGCTCTCTAAGCTGTGTTTTTCAGATGTTTCAGGACTCACCGGACACTTCTCCGGAGTGGCTCTTGGCAATTTACATCCCGCCCATCAGTGTAGCAAGGCTCCCATTTCTCCATGGCCTGTCCTGCATTTCTGGTTTTGACACTTTTTTCAGCATGGCCCTTTTGACCGATGGGAAGCGAGACTTCTTTGTAGCGCTGATTTGCCTTTCCAGGTTGCTTGGTTGGCCAAAAAGGGCGTATGCGTTTTTTCCTGAATATATTCAGGAAAAAACGCATACGCCCTTTTTGGCCAAGGGCATCATTGTCAACGTTTTGCCGCTTTTCATGTGCTTTAAAGGCGATTCGTATCTACCTCCTGAAATCTGTTTCCTGCAATTCTGCCTTGATTTCAAATCCTCTTCTTTGCCTTCCCTCAATATATTTGTGGACGAGAGTTATCATTTATAACTCTGCAGGTTTGTGAATTGCAGTGCCCTGAACCTCCATTTTACAACTCGTTTTTATGGGAGCTGGCCGCAAAATCGCAGAATGGCTTCAGGCCCTGTTCTGGTTCCGGGGGGCAGGCTGAGCCTGTGGTTAATTCTTCTTTCTGATGGGAAAATAGAGTGACCTGTGCCTGTCCCAACACCAAGAGCTAGTCTCTCGTTGGTTCCATGTCTTCTCGTTTATCCTCAGGACAAATTACAACCTGTATGGAACAGGAGGTTAAAGGTGCTGATGCTCCAAGTAGGGAGCTTGCTAATAAAGTGGCTGGAATGGCGAACCCGGGCACAAGGAGATGAGAAATGAGGTGCGTTTTAGAAACCTTTCCCCATCACACAGTGTACCATCTTCTGGGTTTCTCATGCATGTTTTTGATGTAGGAAGATGCCCTTGAACCTGGAGATTTGGGACCAATGCGATGGGTACCACGCAGTATTACTTTAAAGGGTCTGCGTTTGCTCACCCAACCTCACCAAACCTCTCAGCCCCAAGAGTGTCCACCCTTATGTCTCATCCAGCTGTGCGTCTAGATATGGTCAATCCAGGTTGCATCACAGCCCCTGAACGCATTGTGTAAGAATTTCTCTCTCTTTCACTGTCTTTGTTTCATGGGTGTTTCAAAGTAATTTATTTTTATAATGGGGTTTAGCTGCTTTTCACTGCTGTGTTTATGCCGCTTTACACCCACTTGACACACTAACAGAGAGATATCAATACATAGGTTTTACGATTATTATTAGTCAGATATATTCTTGTGCGGTGAATAGGGCGTGTTGAGTCCAGTTCTCTGAGCAAGGAGTAGGTCTTGTCTATTACATATTGGGTTTATGGAACGGTATCTGAGCTAATTTGATACCCTTGTTTTATGTATCACCCCACCTCACCTTTCCCGTTAAGCAGCCATAGTGTGTTTTCTGCATGTGTGACTCTGTTCTGTTTTGTAATTCAGTTCAAGTGTAACGGTTTTTACATTCCCTCTATCAGTGATACCTTATGAGAAGTGTCCTTTTCTGTGTGACTTATTTCACTTAGAATCGTCGTACCTAAATCCACTCATCATGCTGCTACTAACCTTACGACATTGATTTCATGGCTGAGTGATATTCCATTGTACATAAGGACCACAACTTCTTTATCCATTTTTCTCTTTCCTGGGATATTTAAGGTGGAATGAAGTGGAGGTCCTGGTCAACAGAGCAGCCCTAAACTTTGGGGTGCTTGTGTCTTGCTGATTTTTCATTTTCCCAATTTATACCCCCATGAGTGGAAGTGCCCTATGCTCTCTAAGCTGTGTTTTTCAGATGTTTCAGGACTCACCGGACACTTCTCCAGAGTGGCTCTTGGCAATTTACATCCCGCCCATCAGTGTAGCAAGGCTCCCATTTCTCCATGGCCTGTCCTGCATTTCTGGTTTTGACACTTTTTTCAGCATGGCCCTTTTGACCGATGGGAAGCGAGACTTCTTTGTAGCGCTGATTTGCCTTTCCAGGTTGCTTGGTTGGCCAAAAAGGGCGTATGCGTTTTTTCCTGAATATATTCAGGAAAAAACGCATACGCCCTTTTTGGCCAAGGGCATCATTGTCAACGTTTTGCCGCTTTTCATGTGCTTTAAAGGCGATTCGTATCTACCTCCTGAAATCTGTTTCCTGCAATTCTGCCTTGATTTCAAATCCTCTTCTTTGCCTTCCCTCAATATATTTGTGGACGAGAGTTATCATTTATAACTCTGCAGGTTTGTGAATTGCAGTGCCCTGAACCTCCATTTTACAACTCGTTTTTATGGGAGCTGGCCGCAAAATCGCAGAATGGCTTCAGGCCCTGTTCTGGTTCCGGGGGGCAGGCTGAGCCTGTGGTTAATTCTTCTTTCTGATGGGAAAATAGAGTGTCCTGTGCCTGTCCCAACACCAAGAGCTAGTCTCTCGTTGGTTCCACGTCTTCCCGTTTATCCTCAGGACAAATTGCAACCTGTACGGAACAGGAGGTTAAAGGTGCTCATGCTCCAAGTAGGGAGCTTGCTAGTAAAGCAGCTGGAATGGCGAACCCGGGCACAAGGAGATGAGAAATGAGGTGCGTTTTAGAAACCTTTCCCCATCACACGGTGTACCATCTTCTGGGTTTCTCATGCATGTTTTTGATGTAGGAAGATGCCCTTGAACCTGGAGATTTGGGACCCATGCGATGGGTACCACGCAGTATTACTTTAAAGGGTCTGCGTTTGCTCACCCAACCTCACCAAACCTCTCAGCCCCAAGAGTGTCCACCCTTATGTCTCATCCAGCTGTGCGTCTAGATATGGTCAATCCAGGTTGCATCACAGCCCCTGAACGCATTGTGTAAGAGTTTCTCTCTCTTTCACTGTCTTTGTTTCATGGGTGTTTCAAAGTAATTTATTTTTATAATGGGGTTTAGCTGCTTTTCACTGCTGTGTTTATGCCGCTTTACACCCACTTGACACACTAACAGAGAGATATCAATACATAGGTTTTACGATTATTATTAGTCAGATATATTCTTGTGCGGTGAATAGGGCGTGTTGAGTCCAGTTCTCTGAGCAAGGAGTAGGTCTTGTCTATTACATATTGGGTTTATGGAACGGTATGTGAGCTAATTTGATACCCTTGTTTTATGTATCACCCCACCTCACCTTTCCCGTTAAGCAGCCGTAGTGTGTTTTCTGCATGTGTGACTCTGTTCTGTTTTGTAATTCAGTTCAAGTGTAATGGTTTTTACATTCCCTCTATCAGTGATACCTTATGAGAAATGTCCTTTTCTGTGTGACTTATTTCACTTAGAATCGTCGTACCTAAATCCACTCATCATGCTGCTACTAACCTTACGACATTGATTTCCTGGCTGAGTGATATTCCATTGTACATAAGGACCACAACTTCTTTATCCATTTTTCTCTTTCCTGGGATATTTAAGGTGGAATGAAGTGGAGGTCCTGGTCAACAGAGCAGCCCTAAACTTTTGGGTGCTTGTGTCTTGCTGATTTTTAATTTTCCCAATTTATACCCCCATGAGTGGAAGTGCCCTATGCTCTCTGAGCTGTGTTTTTCAGATGTTTCAGGACTCACCGGACACTTCTCCAGAGTGGCTCTTGGCAATTTACATCCCGCCCATCAGTGTAGCAAGGCTCCCATTTCTCCATGGCCTGTCCTGCATTTCTGGTTTTGACACTTTTTTCAGCATGGCCCTTTTGACCGATGGGAAGCGAGACTTCTTTGTAGCGCTGATTTGCCTTTCCAGGTTGCTTGGTTGGCCAAAAAGGGCGTATGCGTTTTTTCCTGAATATATTCAGGAAAAAACGCATACGCCCTTTTTGGCCAAGGGCATCATTGTCAACATTTTGCCGCTTTTCATGTGCTTTAAAGGCGATTCGTATCTACCTCCTGAAATCTGTTTCCTGCAATTCTGCCTTGATTTCAAATCCTCTTCTTTGCCTTCCCTCAATATATTTGTGGACGAGAGTTATCATTTATAACTCTGCAGGTTTGTGAATTGCAGTGCCCTGAACCTCCATTTTACAACTCGTTTTTATGGGAGCTGGCCGCAAAATCGCAGAATGGCTTCAGGCCCTGTTCTGGTTCCGGGGGGCAGGCTGAGCCTGTGGTTAATTCTTCTTTCTGATGGGAAAATAGAGTGACCTGTGCCTGTCCCAACACCAAGAGCTAGTCTCTCGTTGGTTCCACGTCTTCCCGTTTATCCTCAGGACAAATTGCAACCTGTACGGAACAGGAGGTTAAAGGTGCTGATGCTCCAAGTAGGGAGCTTGCTAGTAAAGCAGCTGGAATGGCGAACCCGGGCACAAGGAAATGAGAAATGAGGTGCGTTTTAGAAACCTTTCCCCATCACACAGTGTACCATCATCTGGTTTCTCATGCATGTTTTTGATGTAGGAAGATGCCCTTGAACCTGGAGATTTGGGACCCATGCGATGGGTACCACGCAGTATTACTTTAAAGGGTCTGCGTTTGCTCACCCAACCTCACCAAACCTCTCAGCCCCAAGAGTGTCCACCCTTATGTCTCATCCAGCTGTGCGTCTAGATATGGTCAATCCAGGTTGCATCACAGCCCCTGAACGCATTGTGTAAGAATTTCTCTCTCTTTCACTGTCTTTGTTTCATGGGTGTTTCAAAGTAATTTATTTTTATAATGGGGTTTAGCTGCTTTTCACTGCTGTGTTTATGCCGCTTTACACCCACTTGACACACTAACAGAGAGATATCAATACATAGGTTTTACGATTATTATTAGTCAGATATATTCTTGTGCGGTGAATAGGGCGTGTTGAGTCCAGTTCTCTGAGCAAGGAGTAGGTCTTGTCTATTACATATTGGGTTTATGGAACGGTATCTGAGCTAATTTGATACCCTTGTTTTATGTATCACCCCACCTCACCTTTCCCGTTAAGCAGCCATAGTGTGTTTTCTGCATGTGTGACTCTGTTCTGTTTTGTAATTCAGTTCAAGTGTAACGGTTTTTACATTCCCTCTATCAGTGATACCTTATGAGAAGTGTCCTTTTCTGTGTGACTTATTTCACTTAGAATCGTTGTACCTAAATCCACTCATCATGCTGCTACTAACCTTACGACATTGATTTCATGGCTGAGTGATATTTCATTGTACATATGGACCACAACTTCTTTATCCATTTTTCTCTTTCCTGGGATATTTAAGGTGGAATGAAGTGGAGGTCCTGGTCAAGAGAGCAGCCCTAAACTTTGGGGTGCTTGTGTCTTGCTGATTTTTAATTTTCCCAATTTATACCCCCATGAGTGGAAGTGCCCTATGCTCTCTAAGCTGTGTTTTTCAGATGTTTCAGGACTCACCGGACACTTCTCCAGAGTGGCTCTTGGCAATTTACATCCCGCCCATCAGTGTAGCAAGGCTCCCATTTCTCCATGGCCTGTCCTGCATTTCTGGTTTTGACACTTTTTTCAGCATGGCCCTTTTGACCGATGGGAAGCGAGACTTCTTTGTAGTGCTGATTTGCCTTTCCAGGTTGCTTGGTTGGCCAAAAAGGGCGTATGCGTTTTTTCCTGAATATATTCAGGAAAAAACGCATACGCCCTTTTTGGCCAAGGGCATCATTGTCAACGTTTTGCCGCTTTTCATGTGCTTTAAAGGCGATTCGTATCTACCTCCTGAAATCTGTTTCCTGCAATTCTGCCTTGATTTCAAATCCTCTTCTTTGCCTTCCCTCAATATATTTGTGGACGAGAGTTATCATTTATAACTCTGCAGGTTTGTGAATTGCAGTGCCCTGAACCTCCATTTTACAACTCGTTTTTATGGGAGCTGGCCGCAAAATCGCAGAATGGCTTCAGGCCCTGTTCTGGTTCCTGGGGGCAGGCTGAGCCTGTGGTTAATTCTTCTTTCTGATGGGAAAATAGAGTGACCTGTGCCTGTCCCAACACCAAGAGCTAGTCTCTCGTTGGTTCCACGTCTTCTCGTTTATCCTCAGGACAAATTACAACCTGTATGGAACAGGAGGTTAAAGGTGCTGATGCTCCAAGTAGGGAGCTTGCTAGTAAAGCTGCTGGAATGGCGAACCCAGGCACAAGGAGATGAGAAATGAGGTGCGTTTTAGAAACCTTTCCCCATCACACGGTGTACCATCTTCTGGGTTTCTCATGCATGTTTTTGATGTAGGAAGGTGCCCTTGAACCTGGAGATTTGGGACCCATGCGATGGGTACCACGCAGTATTACTTTAAAGGGTCTGCGTTTGCTCACCCAACCTCACCAAACCTCTCAGCCCCAAGAGTCTCCACCCTTATGTCTCATCCAGCTGTGCGTCTAGATATGGTCAATCCAGGTTGCATCACAGCCCCTGAACGCATTGTGTAAGAATTTCTCTCTCTTTCACTGTCTTTGTTTCATGGGTGTTTCAAAGTAATTTATTTTCATAATGGGATTTAGCTGCTTTTCACTGCTGTGTTTATGCCGCTTTTCACCCACTTGACACACTAACAGAGAGATATCAACACATAGGTTTTACGATTATTATTAGTCAGATATATTCTTGTGCGGTGAATAGGGCGTGTTGAGTCCAGTTCTTTGAGCAAGGAGTAGGTCTTCTCTATTACATATTGGGTTTATGGAACGGTATCTGAGCTAATTTGATACCCTTGTTTTATGTATCACCCCACCTCACCTTTCCCGTTAAGCAGCCATAGTGTGTTTTCTGCATGTGTGACTCTGTTCTGTTTTGTAATTCAGTTCAATTGTAACGGTTTTTACATTCCCTCTATCAGTGATACCTTATGAGAAGTGTCCTTTTCTGTGACTTATTTCACTTAGAATCGTCGTACCTAAATCCACTCATCATGCTGCTACTAACCTTACGACATTGATTTCATGGCTGAGTGATATTCCATTGTACATAAGGACCACAACTTCTTTATCCATTTTTCTCTTTCCTGGGATATTTAAGGTGGAATGAAGTGGAGGTCCTGGTCAACAGAGCAGCCCTAAACTTTGGGGTGCTTGTGTCTTGCTGATTTTTCATTTTCCCAATTTATACCCCCATGAGTGGAAGTGCCCTATGCTCTCTAAGCTGTGTTTTTCAGATGTTTCAGGACTCACCGGACACTTCTCCGGAGTGGCTCTTGGCAATTTACATCCCGCCCATCAGTGTAGCAAGGCTCCCATTTCTCCATGGCCTGTCCTGCATTTCTGGTTTTGACACATTTTTCAGCATGGCCCTTTTGACCGATGGGAAGCGAGACTTCTTTGTAGCGCTGATTTGCCTTTCCAGGTTGCTTGGTTGGCCAAAAAGGGCGTATGCGTTTTTTCCTGAATATATTCAGGAAAAAACGCATACGCCCTTTTTGGCCAAGGGCATCATTGTCAACGTTTTGCCGCTTTTCATGTGCTTTAAAGGCGATTCGTATCTACCTCCTGAAATCTGTTTCCTGCAATTCTGCCTTGATTTCAAATCCTCTTCTTTGCCTTCCCTCAATATATTTGTGGACGAGAGTTATCATTTATAACTCTGCAGGTTTGTGAATTGCAGTGCCCTGAACCTCCATTTTACAACTCGTTTTTATGGGAGCTGGCCGCAAAATCGCAGAATGGCTTCAGGCCCTGTTCTGGTTCCGGGGGGCAGGCTGAGCCTGTGGTTAATTCTTCTTTCTGATGGGAAAATAGAGTGACCTGTGCCTGTCCCAACACCAAGAGCTAGTCTCTCGTTGGTTCCACGTCTTCCCGTTTATCCTCAGGACAAATTGCAACCTGTACGGAACAGGAGGTTAAAGGTGCTGATGCTCCAAGTAGGGAGCTTGCTAGTAAAGCAGCTGGAATGGCGAACCCGGGCACAAGGAAATGAGAAATGAGGTGCGTTTTAGAAACCTTTCCCCATCACACAGTGTACCATCATCTGGTTTCTCATGCATGTTTTTGATGTAGGAAGATGCCCTTGAACCTGGAGATTTGGGACCCATGCGATGGGTACCACGCAGTATTACTTTAAAGGGTCTGCGTTTGCTCACCCAACCTCACCAAACCTCTCAGCCCCAAGAGTGTCCACCCTTATGTCTCATCCAGCTGTGCGTCTAGATATGGTTAATCCAGGTTGCATCACAGCCCCTGAACGCATTGTGTAAGAGTTTCTCTCTCTTTCACTGTCTTTGTTTCATGGGTGTTTCAAAGTAATTTATTTTTATAATGGGGTTTAGCTGCTTTTCACTGCTGTGTTTATGCCGCTTTACACCCACTTGACACACTAACAGAGAGATATCAATACATAGGTTTTACGATTATTATTAGTCAGATATATTCTTGTGCGGTGAATAGGGCATGTTGAGTCCAGTTCTCTGAGCAAGGAGTAGGTCTTGTCTATTACATATTGGTTTTATGGAACGGTATCTGAGCTAATTTGATACCCTTGTTTTATGTATCACCCCACCTCACCTTTCCCGTTAAGCAGCCATAGTGTGTTTTCTGCATGTGTGACTCTGTTCTGTTTTATAATTCCGTTCAAGTGTAACGGTTTTTACATTCCCTCTATCAGTGATACCTTATGAGAAGTGTCCTTTTCTGTGACTTATTTCACTTAGAATCGTCGTACCTAAATCCACTCATCATGCTGCTACTAACCTTACGACATTGATTTCATGGCTGAGTGATATTCCATTATACATAAGGACCACAACTTCTTTATCCATTTTTCTCTTTCCTGGGATATTTAAGGTGGAATGAAGTGGAGGTCCTGGTCAACAGAGCAGCCCTAAACTTTGGGGTGCTTGTGTCTTGCTGATTTTTCATTTTCCCAATTTATACCCCCATGAGTGGAAGTGCCCTATGCTCTCTAAGCTGTGTTTTTCAGATGTTTCAGGACTCACCGGACACTTCTCCGGAGTGGCTCTTGGCAATTTACATCCCGCCCATCAGTGTAGCAAGGCTCCCATTTCTCCATGGCCTGTCCTGCATTTCTGGTTTTGACACTTTTTTCAGCATGGCCCTTTTGACCGATGGGAAGCGAGACTTCTTTGTAGCGCTGATTTGCCTTTCCAGGTTGCTTGGTTGGCCAAAAAGGGCGTATGCGTTTTTTCCTGAATATATTCAGGAAAAAACGCATACGCCCTTTTTGGCCAAGGGCATCATTGTCAACGTTTTGCCGCTTTTCATGTGCTTTAAAGGCGATTCGTATCTACCTCCTGAAATCTGTTTCCTGCAATTCTGCCTTGATTTCAAATCCTCTTCTTTGCCTTCCCTCAATATATTTGTGGACGAGAGTTATCATTTATAACTCTGCAGGTTTGTGAATTGCAGTGCCCTGAACCTCCATTTTACAACTCGTTTTTATGGGAGCTGGCCGCAAAATCGCAGAATGGCTTCAGGCCCTGTTCTGGTTCCGGGGGGCAGGCTGAGCCTGTGGTTAATTCTTCTTTCTGATGGGAAAATAGAGTGACCTGTGCCTGTCCCAACACCAAGAGCTAGTCTCTCGTTGGTTCCATGTCTTCTCGTTTATCCTCAGGACAAATTACAACCTGTATGGAACAGGAGGTTAAAGGTGCTGATGCTCCAAGTAGGGAGCTTGCTAATAAAGTGGCTGGAATGGCGAACCCGGGCACAAGGAGATGAGAAATGAGGTGCGTTTTAGAAACCTTTCCCCATCACACAGTGTACCATCTTCTGGGTTTCTCATGCATGTTTTTGATGTAGGAAGATGCCCTTGAACCTGGAGATTTGGGACCAATGCGATGGGTACCACGCAGTATTACTTTAAAGGGTCTGCGTTTGCTCACCCAACCTCACCAAACCTCTCAGCCCCAAGAGTGTCCACCCTTATGTCTCATCCAGCTGTGCGTCTAGATATGGTCAATCCAGGTTGCATCACAGCCCCTGAACGCATTGTGTAAGAATTTCTCTCTCTTTCACTGTCTTTGTTTCATGGGTGTTTCAAAGTAATTTATTTTTATAATGGGGTTTAGCTGCTTTTCACTGCTGTGTTTATGCCGCTTTACACCCACTTGACACACTAACAGAGAGATATCAATACATAGGTTTTACGATTATTATTAGTCAGATATATTCTTGTGCGGTGAATAGGGCGTGTTGAGTCCAGTTCTCTGAGCAAGGAGTAGGTCTTGTCTATTACATATTGGGTTTATGGAACGGTATCTGAGCTAATTTGATACCCTTGTTTTATGTATCACCCCACCTCACCTTTCCCGTTAAGCAGCCATAGTGTGTTTTCTGCATGTGTGACTCTGTTCTGTTTTGTAATTCAGTTCAAGTGTAACGGTTTTTACATTCCCTCTATCAGTGATACCTTATGAGAAGTGTCCTTTTCTGTGTGACTTATTTCACTTAGAATCGTCGTACCTAAATCCACTCATCATGCTGCTACTAACCTTACGACATTGATTTCATGGCTGAGTGATATTCCATTGTACATAAGGACCACAACTTCTTTATCCATTTTTCTCTTTCCTGGGATATTTAAGGTGGAATGAAGTGGAGGTCCTGGTCAACAGAGCAGCCCTAAACTTTGGGGTGCTTGTGTCTTGCTGATTTTTCATTTTCCCAATTTATACCCCCATGAGTGGAAGTGCCCTATGCTCTCTAAGCTGTGTTTTTCAGATGTTTCAGGACTCACCGGACACTTCTCCAGAGTGGCTCTTGGCAATTTACATCCCGCCCATCAGTGTAGCAAGGCTCCCATTTCTCCATGGCCTGTCCTGCATTTCTGGTTTTGACACTTTTTTCAGCATGGCCCTTTTGACCGATGGGAAGCGAGACTTCTTTGTAGCGCTGATTTGCCTTTCCAGGTTGCTTGGTTGGCCAAAAAGGGCGTATGCGTTTTTTCCTGAATATATTCAGGAAAAAACGCATACGCCCTTTTTGGCCAAGGGCATCATTGTCAACGTTTTGCCGCTTTTCATGTGCTTTAAAGGCGATTCGTATCTACCTCCTGAAATCTGTTTCCTGCAATTCTGCCTTGATTTCAAATCCTCTTCTTTGCCTTCCCTCAATATATTTGTGGACGAGAGTTATCATTTATAACTCTGCAGGTTTGTGAATTGCAGTGCCCTGAACCTCCATTTTACAACTCGTTTTTATGGGAGCTGGCCGCAAAATTGCAGAATGGCTTCAGGCCCTGTTCTGGTTCCGGGGGGCAGGCTGAGCCTGTGGTTAATTCTTCTTTCTGATGGGAAAATAGAGTGTCCTGTGCCTGTCCCAACACCAAGAGCTAGTCTCTCGTTGGTTCCACGTCTTCCCGTTTATCCTCAGGACAAATTGCAACCTGTACGGAACAGGAGGTTAAAGGTGCTGATGCTCCAAGTAGGGAGCTTGCTAGTAAAGCGGCTGGAATGGCGAACCCGGGCACAAGGAGATGAGAAATGAGGTGCGTTTTAGAAACCTTTCCCCATCACACGGTGTACCAACTTCTGGGTTTCTCATGCATGTTTTTGATGTAGGAAGATGCCCTTGAACCTGGAGATTTGGGACTCATGCGATGGGTACCACGCAGTATTACTTTAAAGGGTCTGCGTTTGCTCACCCAACCTCACCAAACCTCTCAGCCCCAAGAGTGTCCACCCTTATGTCTCATCCAGCTGTGCGTCTAGATATGGTCAATCCAGGTTGCATCACAGCCCCTGAACGCATTGTGTAAGAATTTCTCTCTCTTTCACTGTCTTTGTTTCATGGTTGTTTCAAAGTAATTTATTTTTATAATAGGGTTTAGCTGCTTTTCACTGCTGTGTTTATGCCGCTTTACACCCACTTGACACACTAACAGAGAGATATCAATACATAGGTTTTACGATTATTATTAGTCAGATATATTCTTGTGCAGTGAATAGGGCGTGTTGAGTCCAGTTCTCTGAGCAAGGAGTAGGTCTTGTCTATTACATATTGGGTTTATGGAACGGTATCTGAGCTAATTTGATACCCTTGTTTTATGTATCACCCCACCTCACCTTTCCCGTTAAGCAGCCATAGTGTGTTTTCTGCATGTGTGACTCTGTTCTGTTTTGTAATTCAGTTCAAGTGTAACGGTTTTTACATTCCCTCTATCAGTGATACCTTATGAGAAGTGTCCTTTTCTGTGTGACTTATTTCACTTAGAATCATCGTACCTAAATCCACTCATCATGCTGCTACTAACCTTACGACATTGATTTCATGGCTGAGTGATATTCCATTGTACATAAGGACCACAACTTCTTTATCCATTTTTCTCTTTCCTGGGATATTTAAGGTGGAATGAAGTGGAGGTCCTGGTCAACAGAGCAGCCCTAAACTTTGGGGTGCTTGTGTCTTGCTGATTTTTAATTTTCCCAATTTATACCCCCATGAGTGGAAGTGCCCTATGCTCTCTAAGCTGTGTTTTTCAGATGTTTCAGGACTCACCGGACACTTCTCCAGAGTGGCTCTTGGCAATTTACATCCCGCCCATCAGTGTAGCAAGGCTCCCATTTCTCCATGGCCTGTCCTGCATTTCTGGTTTTGACACTTTTTTCAGCATGGCCCTTTTGACCGATGGGAAGCGAGACTTCTTTGTAGCGCTGATTTGCCTTTCCAGGTTGCTTGGTTGGCCAAAAAGGGCGTATGCGTTTTTTCCTGAATATATTCAGGAAAAAACGCATACGCCCTTTTTGGCCAAGGGCATCATTGTCAACGTTTTGCCGCTTTTCATGTGCTTTAAAGGCGATTCGTATCTACCTCCTGAAATCTGTTTCCTGCAATTCTGCCTTGATTTCAAATCCTCTTCTTTGCCTTCCCTCAATATATTTGTGGACGAGAGTTATCATTTATAACTCTGCAGGTTTGTGAATTGCAGTGCCCTGAACCTCCATTTTACAACTCGTTTTTATGGGAGCTGGCCGCAAAATCGCAGAATGGCTTCAGGCCCTGTTCTGGTTCCGGGGGGCAGGCTGAGCCTGTGGTTAATTCTTCTTTCTGATGGGAAAATAGAGTGACCTGTGCCTGTCCCAACACCAAGAGCTAGTCTCTCGTTGGTTCCATGTCTTCTCGTTTATCCTCAGGACAAATTACAACCTGTATGGAACAGGAGGTTAAAGGTGCTGATGCTCCAAGTAGGGAGCTTGCTAGTAAAGTGGCTGGAATGGCGAACCCGGGCACAAGGAGATGAGAAATGAGGTGCATTTTAGAAACCTTTCCCCATCACACAGTGTACCATCTTCTGGGTTTCTCATGCATGTTTTTGATGTAGGAAGATACCCTTGAACCTGGAGATTTGGGACCAATGCGATGGGTACCACGCAGTATTACTTTAAAGGGTCTGCGTTTGCTCACCCAACCTCACCAAACCTCTCAGCCCCAAGAGTGTCCACCCTTATGTCTCATCCAGCTGTGCGTCTAGATATGGTCAATCCAGGTTGCATCACAGCCCCTGAACGCATTGTGTAAGAATTTCTCTCTCTTTCACTGTCTTTGTTTCATGGGTGTTTCAAAGTAATTTATTTTTATAATGGGGTTTAGCTGCTTTTCACTGCTGTGTTTATGCCGCTTTACACCCACTTGACACACTAACAGAGAGATATCAATACATAGGTTTTACGATTATTATTAGTCAGATATATTCTTGTGCGGGTAATAGGGCGTGTTGAGTCCAGTTCTCTGAGCAAGGAGTAGGTCTTGTCTATTACATATTGGGTTTATGGAACGGTATCTGAGCTAATTTGATACCCTTGTTTTATGTATCACCCCACCTCACCTTTCCCGTTAAGCAGCCATAGTGTGTTTTCTGCATGTGTGACTCTGTTCTGTTTTGTAATTCAGTTCAAGTGTAACGGTTTTTACATTCCCTCTATCAGTGATACCTTATGAGAAGTGTCCTTTTCTGTGTGACTTATTTCACTTAGAATCGTTGTACCTAAATCCACTCATCATGCTGCTACTAACCTTACGACATTGATTTCATGGCTGAGTGATATTCCATTGTACATATGGACCACAACTTCTTTATCCATTTTTCTCTTTCCTGGGATATTTAAGGTGCAATGAAGTGGAGGTCCTGGTCAACAGAGCAGCCCTCAACTTTGGGGTCCTTGTGTCTTGCTGATTTTTAATTTTCCCAATTTATACCCCCATGAGTGGAAGTGCCCTATGCTCTCTAAGCTGTGTTTTTCAGATGTTTCAGGACTCACCGGACACTTCTCCAGAGTGGCTCTTGGCAATTTACATCCCGCCCATCAGTGTAGCAAGGCTCCCATTTCTCCATGGCCTGTCCTGCATTTCTGGTTTTGACACTTTTTTCAGCATGGCCCTTTTGACCGATGGGAAGCGAGACTTCTTTGTAGCGCTGATTTGCCTTTCCAGGTTGCTTGGTTGGCCAAAAAGGGCGTATGCGTTTTTTCCTGAATATATTCAGGAAAAAACGCATACGCCCTTTTTGGCCAAGGGCATCATTGTCAACGTTTTGCCGCTTTTCATGTGCTTTAAAGGCGATTCGTATCTACCTCCTGAAATCTGTTTCCTGCAATTCTGCCTTGATTTCAAATCCTCTTCTTTGCCTTCCCTCAATATATTTGTGGACGAGAGTTATCATTTATAACTCTGCAGGTTTGTGAATTGCAGTGCCCTGAACCTCCATTTTACAACTCGTTTTTATGGGAGCTGGCCGCAAAATCGCAGAATGGCTTCAGGCCCTGTTCTGGTTCCTGGGGGCAGGCTGAGCCTGTGGTTAATTCTTCTTTCTGATGGGAAAATAGAGTGACCTGTGCCTGTCCCAACACCAAGAGCTAGTCTCTCGTTGGTTCCACGTCTTCTCGTTTATCCTCAGGACAGATTACAACCTGTATGGAACAGGAGGTTAAAGGTGCTGATGCTCCAAGTAGGGAGCTTGCTAGTAAAGCGGCTGGAATGGCGAACCCGGGCACAAGGAGATGAGAAATGAGGTGCGTTTTAGAAACCTTTCCCCATCACACGGTGTACCATCTTCTGGGTTTCTCATGCATGTTTTTGATGTAGGAAGGTGCCCTTGAACCTGGAGATTTGGGACCCATGCGATGGGTACCACGCAGTATTACTTTAAAGGGTCTGCGTTTGCTCACCCAACCTCACCAAACCTCTCAGCCCCAAGAGTGTCCACCCTTATGTCTCATCCAGCTGTGCGTCTAGATATGGTCAATCCAGGTTGCATCACAGCCCCTGAACGCATTGTGTAAGTATTTCTCTCTCTTTCACTGTCTTTGTTTCATGGGTGTTTCAAAGTAATTTATTTTCATAATGGGGTTTAGCTGCTTTTCACTGCTGTGTTAATGCCGCTTTACACCCACTTGACACACTAACAGAGAGATATCAACACATAGGTTTTACGATTATTATTAGTCAGATATATTCTTGTGCGGTGAATAGGGCGTGTTGAGTCCAGTTCTTTGAGCAAGGAGTAGGTCTTGTCTATTACATATTGGGTTTATGGAACGGTATCTGAGCTAATTTGACACCCTTGTTTTATGTATCACCCCACCTCACCTTTCCCGTTAAGCAGCCATAGTGTGTTTTCTGCATGTGTGACTCTGTTCTGTTTTGTAATTCAGTTCAATTGTAACGGTTTTTACATTCCCTCTATCAGTGATACCTTATGAGAAGTGTCCTTTTCTGTGTGACTTATTTCACTTAGAATCGTCGTACCTAAATCCACTCATCATGCTGCTACTAACCTTACGACATTGATTTCCTGGCTGAGTGATATTCCATTGTACATAAGGACCACAACTTCTTTATCCATTTTTCTCTTTCCTGGGATATTTAAGGTGGAATGAAGTGGAGGTCCTGGTCAACAGAGCAGCCCTAAACTTTGGGGTGCTTGTGTCTTGCTGATTTTTCATTTTCCCAATTTATACCCCCATGAGTGGAAGTGCCCTATGCTCTCTAAGCTGTGTTTTTCAGATGTTTCAGGACTCACCGGACACTTCTCCAGAGTGGCTCTTGGCAATTTACATCCCGCCCATCAGTGTAGCAAGGCTCCCATTTCTCCATGGCCTGTCCTGCATTTCTGGTTTTGACACTTTTTTCAGCATGGCCCTTTTGACCGATGGGAAGCGAGACTTCTTTGTAGCGCTGATTTGCCTTTCCAGGTTGCTTGGTTGGCCAAAAAGGGCGTATGCGTTTTTTCCTGAATATATTCAGGAAAAAACGCATACGCCCTTTTTGGCCAAGGGCATCATTGTCAACGTCTTGCCGCTTTTCATGTGCTTTAAAGGCGATTCGTATCTACCTCCTGAAATCTGTTTCCTGCAATTCTGCCTTGATTTCAAATCCTCTTCTTTGCCTTCCCTCAATATATTTGTGGACGAGAGTTATCATTTATAACTCTGCAGGTTTGTGAATTGCAGTGCCCTGAACCTCCATTTTACAACTCGTTTTTATGGGAGCTGGCCGCAAAATCGCAGAATGGCTTCAGGCCCTGTTCTGGTTCCGGGGGGCAGGCTGAGCCTGTGGTTAATTCTTCTTTCTGATGGGAAAATAGAGTGACCTGTGCCTGTCCCAACACCAAGAGCTAGTCTCTCGTTGGTTCCACGTCTTCTCGTTTATCCTCAGGACAAATTACAACCTGTATGGAACAGGAGGTTAAAGGTGCTGATGCTCCAAGTAGGGAGCTTGCTAGTAAAGTGGCTGGAATGGCGAACCCGGGCACAAGGAGATGAGAAATGAGGTGCGTTTTAGAAACCTTTCCCCATCACACAGTGTACCATCTTCTGGGTTTCTCATGCATGTTTTTGATGTAGGAAGATGCCCTTGAACCTGGAGATTTGGGACCCATGCGATGGGTACCACGCAGTATTACTTTAAAGGGTCTGCGTTTGCTCACCCAACCTCACCAAACCTCTCAGCCCCAAGAGTGTCCACCCTTATGTCTCATCCAGCTGTGCGTCTAGATATGGTCAATCCAGGTTGCATCACAGCCCCTGAACGCATTGTGTAAGAATTTCTCTCTCTTTCACTGTCTTTGTTTCATGGGTGTTTCAAAGTAATTTATTTTTATAATGGGGTTTAGCTGCTTTTCACTGCTGTGTTTATGCCGCTTTACACCCACTTGACACACTAACAGAGAGATATCAATACATAGGTTTTACGATTATTATTAGTCAGATATATTCTTGTGCGGTGAATAGGGCGTGTTGAGTCCAGTTCTCTGAGCAAGGAGTAGGTCTTGTCTATTACATATTGGGTTTATGGAACGGTATCTGAGCTAATTTGATACCCTTGTTTTATGTATCACCCCACCTCACCTTTCCCGTTAAGCAGCCATAGTGTGTTTTCTGCATGTGTGACTCTGTTCTGTTTTGTAATTCAGTTCAAGTGTAACGGTTTTTACATTCCCTCTATCAGTGATACCTTATGAGAAGTGTCCTTTTCTGTGTGACTTATTTCACTTAGAATCGTCGTACCTAAATCCACTCATCATGCTGCTACTAACCTTACGACATTGATTTCATGGCTGAGGGATATTCCATTGTACATATGGACCACAACTTCTTTATCCATTTTTCTCTTTCCTGGGATATTTAAGGTGGAATGAAGTGGAGGTCCTGGTCAACAGAGCAGCCCTAAACTTTGGGGTGCTTGTGTCTTGCTGATTTTTCATTTTCCCAATTTATACCCCCATGAGTGGAAGTGCCCTATGCTCTCTAAGCTGTGTTTTTCAGATGTTTCAGGACTCACCGGACACTTCTCCAGAGTGGCTCTTGGCAATTTACATCCCGCCCATCAGTGTAGCAAGGCTCCCATTTCTCCATGGCCTGTCCTGCATTTCTGGTTTTGACACTTTTTTCAGCATGGCCCTTTTGACCGATGGGAAGCGAGACTTCTTTGTAGCGCTGATTTGCCTTTCCAGGTTGCTTGGTTGGCCAAAAAGGGCGTATGCGTTTTTTCCTGAATATATTCAGGAAAAAACGCATACGCCCTTTTTGGCCAAGGGCATCATTGTCAACGTTTTGCCGCTTTTCATGTGCTTTAAAGGCGATTCGTATCTACCTCCTGAAATCTGTTTCCTGCAATTCTGCCTTGATTTCAAATCCTCTTCTTTGCCTTCCCTCAATATATTTGTGGACGAGAGTTATCATTTATAACTCTGCAGGTTTGTGAATTGCAGTGCCCTGAACCTCCATTTTACAACTCGTTTTTATGGGAGCTGGCCGCAAAATTGCAGAATGGCTTCAGGCCCTGTTCTGGTTCCGGGGGGCAGGCTGAGCCTGTGTTTAATTCTTCTTTCTGATGAGAAAATAGAGTGACCTGTGCCTGTCCCAACACCAAGAGCTAGTCTCTCGTTGGTTCCACGTCTTCCCGTTTATCCTCAGGACAAATTGCAACCTGTACGGAACAGGAGGTTAAAGGTGCTCATGCTCCAAGTAGGGAGCTTGCTAGTAAAGCGGCTGGAATGGCGAACCCGGGCACAAGGAGATGAGAAATGAGGTGCGTTTTAGAAACCTTTCCCCATCACACAGTGTACCATCTTCTGGGTTTCTCATGCATGTTTTTGATGTAGGAAGATGCCCTTGAACCTGGAGATTTGGGACCCATGCGATGGGTACCACGCAGTATTACTTTAAAGGGTCTGCGTTTGCTCACCCAACCTCACCAAACCTCTCAGCCCCAAGAGTGTCCACCCTTATGTCTCATCCAGCTGTGCGTCTAGATATGGTCAATCCAGGTTGCATCACAGCCCCTGAACGCATTGTGTAAGAGTTTCTCTCTCTTTCACTGTCTTTGTTTCATGGGTGTTTCAAAGTAATTTATTTTTATAATGGGGTTTAGCTTCTTTTCACTGCTGTGTTTATGCCGCTTTACACCCACTTGACACACTAACAGAGAGATATCAATACATAGGTTTTACGATTATTATTAGTCAGATATATTCTTGTGCGGTGAATAGGGCGTGTTGAGTCCAGTTCTCTGAGCAAGGAGTAGGTCTTGTCTATTACATATTGGGTTTATGGAACGGTATGTGAGCTAATTTGATACCCTTGTTTTATGTATCACCCCACCTCACCTTTCCCGTTAAGCAGCCGTAGTGTGTTTTCTGCATGTGTGACTCTGTTCTGTTTTGTAATTCAGTTCAAGTGTAATGGTTTTTACATTCCCTCTATCAGTGATACCTTATGAGAAATGTCCTTTTCTGTGTGACTTATTTCACTTAGAATCGTCGTACCTAAATCCACTCATCATGCTGCTACTAACCTTACGACATTGATTTCCTGGCTGAGTGATATTCCATTGTACATAAGGACCACAACTTCTTTATCCATTTTTCTCTTTCCTGGGATATTTAAGGTGGAATGAAGTGGAGGTCCTGGTCAACAGAGCAGCCCTAAACTTTTGGGTGCTTGTGTCTTGCTGATTTTTAATTTTCCCAATTTATACCCCCATGAGTGGAAGTGCCCTATGCTCTCTGAGCTGTGTTTTTCAGATGTTTCAGGACTCACCGGACACTTCTCCAGAGTGGCTCTTGGCAATTTACATCCCGCCCATCAGTGTAGCAAGGCTCCCATTTCTCCATGGCCTGTCCTGCATTTCTGGTTTTGACACTTTTTTCAGCATGGCCCTTTTGACCGATGGGAAGCGAGACTTCTTTGTAGCGCTGATTTGCCTTTCCAGGTTGCTTGGTTGGCCAAAAAGGGCGTATGCGTTTTTTCCTGAATATATTCAGGAAAAAACGCATACGCCCTTTTTGGCCAAGGGCATCATTGTCAACATTTTGCCGCTTTTCATGTGCTTTAAAGGCGATTCGTATCTACCTCCTGAAATCTGTTTCCTGCAATTCTGCCTTGATTTCAAATCCTCTTCTTTGCCTTCCCTCAATATATTTATGGACGAGAGTTATCATTTATAACTCTGCAGTTTTGTGAATTGCAGTGCCCTGAACCTCCATTTTACAACTCGTTTTTATGGGAGCTGGCCGCAAAATCGCAGAATGGCTTCAGGCCCTGTTCTGGTTCCGGGGGGCAGGCTGAGCCTGTGGTTAATTCTTCTTTCTGATGGGAAAATAGAGTGACCTGTGCCTGTCCCAACACCAAGAGCTAGTCTCTCGTTGGTTCCACGTCTTCCCGTTTATCCTCAGGACAAATTGCAACCTGTACGGAACAGGAGGTTAAAGGTGCTGATGCTCCAAGTAGGGAGCTTGCTAGTAAAGCGGCTGGAATGGCGAACCCGGGCACAAGGAGATGAGAAATGAGGTGCGTTTTAGAAACCTTTCCCCATCACACGGTGTACCAACTTCTGGGTTTCTCATGCATGTTTTTGATGTAGGAAGATGCCCTTGAACCTGGAGATTTGGGACTCATGCGATGGGTACCACGCAGTATTACTTTAAAGGGTCTGCGTTTGCTCACCCAACCTCACCAAACCTCTCAGCCCCAAGAGTGTCCACCCTTATGTCTCATCCAGCTGTGCGTCTAGATATGGTCAATCCAGGTTGCATCACAGCCCCTGAACGCATTGTGTAAGAATTTCTCTCTCTTTCACTGTCTTTGTTTCATGGTTGTTTCAAAGTAATTTATTTTTATAATGGGGTTTAGCTGCTTTTCACTGCTGTGTTTATGCCGCTTTACACCCACTTGACACACTAACAGAGAGATATCAATACATAGGTTTTACGATTATTATTAGTCAGATATATTCTTGTGCAGTGAATAGGGCGTGTTGAGTCCAGTTCTCTGAGCAAGGAGTAGGTCTTGTCTATTACATATTGGGTTTATGGAACGGTATCTGAGCTAATTTGATACCCTTGTTTTATGTATCACCCCACCTCACCTTTCCCGTTAAGCAGCCATAGTGTGTTTTCTGCATGTGTGACTCTGTTCTGTTTTGTAATTCAGTTCAAGTGTAACGGTTTTTACATTCCCTCTATCAGTGATACCTTATGAGAAGTGTCCTTTTCTGTGTGACTTATTTCACTTAGAATCATCGTACCTAAATCCACTCATCATGCTGCTACTAACCTTACGACATTGATTTCATGGCTGAGTGATATTCCATTGTACATAAGGACCACAACTTCTTTATCCATTTTTCTCTTTCCTGGGATATTTAAGGTGGAATGAAGTGGAGGTCCTGGTCAACAGAGCAGCCCTCAACTTTGGGGTGCTTGTGTCTTGCTGATTTTTATTTTCCCAATTTATACCCCCATGAGTGGAAGTGCCCTATGCTCTCTAAGCTGTGTTTTTCAGATGTTTCAGGACTCACCAGACACTTCTCCAGAGTGGCTCTTGGCAATTTACATCCCGCCCATCAGTGTAGCAAGGCTCCCATTTCTCCATGGCCTGTCCTGCATTTCTGGTTTTGACACTTTTTTCAGCATGGCCCTTTTGACCGATAGGAAGCGAGACTTCTTTGTAGCGCTGATTTGCCTTTCCAGGTTGCTTGGTTGGCCAAAAAGGGCGTATGCGTTTTTTCCTGAATATATTCAGGAAAAAACGCATACGCCCTTTTTGGCCAAGGGCATCATTGTCAACGTTTTGCCGCTTTTCATGTGCTTTAAAGGCGATTCGTATCTACCTCCTGAAATCTGTTTCCTGCAATTCTGCCTTGATTTCAAATCCTCTTCTTTGCCTTCCCTCAATATATTTGTGGACGAGAGTTATCATTTATAACTCTGCAGGTTTGTGAATTGCAGTGCCCTGAACCTCCATTTTACAACTCGTTTTTATGGGAGCCGGCCGCAAAATCGCAGAATGGCTTCAGGCCCTGTTCTGGTTCCGGGGGGCAGGCTGAGCCTGTGGTTAATTCTTCTTTCTGATGGGAAAATAGAGTGACCTGTGCCTGTCCCAACACCAAGAGCTAGTCTCTCGTTGGTTCCATGTCTTCTCGTTTATCCTCAGGACAAATTACAACCTGTATGGAACAGGAGGTTAAAGGTGCTGATGCTCCAAGTAGGGAGCTTGCTAGTAAAGTGGCTGGAATGGCGAACCCGGGCACAAGGAGATGAGAAATGAGGTGCATTTTAGGAACCTTTCCCCATCACACAGTGTACCATCTTCTGGGTTTCTCATGCATGTTTTTAATGTAGGAAGATACCCTTGAACCTGGAGATTTGGGACCAATGCGATGGGTACCACGCAGTATTACTTTAAAGGGTCTGCGTTTGCTCACCCAACCTCACCAAACCTCTCAGCCCCAAGAGTGTCCACCCTTATGTCTCATCCAGCTGTGCGTCTAGATATGGTCAATCCAGGTTGCATCACAGCCCCTGAACGCATTGTGTAAGAATTTCTCTCTCTTTCACTGTCTTTGTTTCATGGGTGTTTCAAAGTAATTTATTTTTATAATGGGGTTTAGCTGCTTTTCACTGCTGTGTTTATGCCGCTTTACACCCACTTGACACACTAACAGAGAGATATCAATACATAGGTTTTACGATTATTATTAGTCAGATATATTCTTGTGCGGTGAATAGGGCGTGTTGAGTCCAGTTCTCTGAGCAAGGAGTAGGTCTTGTCTATTACATATTGGGTTTATGGAACGGTATCTGAGCTAATTTGATACCCTTGTTTTATGTATCACCCCACCTCACCTTTCCCGTTAAGCAGCCATAGTGTGTTTTCTGCATGTGTGACTCTGTTCTGTTTTGTAATTCAGTTCAAGTGTAACGGTTTTTACATTCCCTCTATCAGTGATACCTTATGAGAAGTGTCCTTTTCTGTGTGACTTATTTCACTTAGAATCGTTGTACCTAAATCCACTCATCATGCTGCTACTAACCTTACGACATTGATTTCATGGCTGAGTGATATTCCATTGTACATATGGACCACAACTTCTTTATCCATTTTTCTCTTTCCTGGGATATTTAAGGTGGAATGAAGTGGAGGTCCTTGTCAACAGAGCAGCCCTAAACTTTGGGGTGCTTGTGTCTTGCTGATTTTTCATTTTCCCAATTTATACCCCCATGAGTGGAAGTGCCCTATGCTCTCTAAGCTGTGTTTTTCAGATGTTTCAGGACTCACCGGACACTTCTCCAGAGTGGCTCTTGGCAATTTACATCCCGCCCATCAGTGTAGCAAGGCTCCCATTTCTCCATGGCCTGTCCTGCATTTCTGGTTTTGACACTTTTTTCAGCATGGCCCTTTTGACCGATGGGAAGCGAGACTTCTTTGTAGCGCTGATTTGCCTTTCCAGGTTGCTTGGTTGGCCAAAAAGGGCGTATGCGTTTTTTCCTGAATATATTCAGGAAAAAACGCATACGCCCTTTTTGGCCAAGGGCATCATTGTCAACGTTTTGCCGCTTTTCATGTGCTTTAAAGGCGATTCGTATCTACCTCCTGAAATCTGTTTCCTGCAATTCTGCCTTGATTTCAAATCCTCTTCTTTGCCTTCCCTCAATATATTTGTGGACGAGAGTTATCATTTATAACTCTGCAGGTTTGTGAATTGCAGTGCCCTGAACCTCCATTTTACAACTCGTTTTTATGGGAGCTGGCCGCAAAATCGCAGAATGGCTTCAGGCCCTGTTCTGGTTCCTGGGGGCAGGCTGAGCCTGTGGTTAATTCTTCTTTCTGATGGGAAAATAGAGTGACCTGTGCCTGTCCCAACACCAAGAGCTAGTCTCTCGTTGGTTCCACGTCTTCTCGTTTATCCTCAGGACAGATTACAACCTGTATGGAACAGGAGGTTAAAGGTGCTGATGCTCCAAGTAGGGAGCTTGCTAGTAAAGCGGCTGGAATGGCGAACCCGGGCACAAGGAGATGAGAAATGAGGTGCGTTTTAGAAACCTTTCCCCATCACACGGTGTACCATCTTCTGGGTTTCTCATGCATGTTTTTGATGTAGGAAGGTGCCCTTGAACCTGGAGATTTGGGACCCATGCGATGGGTACCACGCAGTATTACTTTAAAGGGTCTGCGTTTGCTCACCCAACCTCACCAAACCTCTCAGCCCCAAGAGTGTCCACCCTTATGTCTCATCCAGCTGTGCGTCTAGATATGGTCAATCCAGGTTGCATCACAGCCCCTGAACGCCTTGTGTAAGTATTTCTCTCTCTTTCACTGTCTTTGTTTCATGGGTGTTTCAAAGTAATTTATTTTCATAATGGGGTTTAGCTGCTTTTCACTGCTGTGTTAATGCCGCTTTACACCCACTTGACACACTAACAGAGAGATATCAACACATAGGTTTTACGATTATTATTAGTCAGATATATTCTTGTGCGGTGAATAGGGCGTGTTGAGTCCAGTTCTTTGAGCAAGGAGTAGGTCTTGTCTATTACATATTGGGTTTATGGAACGGTATCTGAGCTAATTTGACACCCTTGTTTTATGTATCACCCCACCTCACCTTTCCCGTTAAGCAGCCATAGTGTGTTTTCTGCATGTGTGACTCTGTTCTGTTTTGTAATTCAGTTCAAGTGTAACGGTTTTTACATTCCCTCTATCAGTGATACCTTATGAGAAGTGTCCTTTTCTGTGTGACTTATTTCACTTAGAATCGTCGTACCTAAATCCACTCATCATGCTGCTACTAACCTTACGACATTGATTTCCTGGCTGAGTGATATTCCATTGTACATAAGGACCACAACTTCTTTATCCATTTTTCTCTTTCCTGGGATATTTAAGGTGGAATGAAGTGGAGGTCCTGGTCAACAGAGCAGCCCTAAACTTTGGGGTGCTTGTGTCTTGCTGATTTTTAATTTTCCCAATTTATACCCCCATGAGTGGAAGTGCCCTATGCTCTCTAAGCTGTGTTTTTCAGATGTTTCAGGACTCACCGGACACTTCTCCAGAGTGGCTCTTGGCAATTTACATCCCGCCCATCAGTGTAGCAAGGCTCCCATTTCTCCATGGCCTGTCCTGCATTTCTGGTTTTGACACTTTTTTCAGCATGGCCCTTTTGACCGATGGGAAGCGAGACTTCTTTGTAGCGCTGATTTGCCTTTCCAGGTTGCTTGGTTGGCCAAAAAGGGCGTATGCGTTTTTTCCTGAATATATTCAGGAAAAAACGCATACGCCCTTTTTGGCCAAGGGCATCATTGTCAACGTCTTGCCGCTTTTCATGTGCTTTAAAGGCGATTCGTATCTACCTCCTGAAATCTGTTTCCTGCAATTCTGCCTTGATTTCAAATCCTCTTCTTTGCCTTCCCTCAATATATTTGTGGACGAGAGTTATCATTTATAACTCTGCAGGTTTGTGAATTGCAGTGCCCTGAACCTCCATTTTACAACTCGTTTTTATGGGAGCTGGCCGCAAAATCGCAGAATGGCTTCAGGCCCTGTTCTGGTTCCGGGGGGCAGGCTGAGCCTGTGGTTAATTCTTCTTTCTGATGGGAAAATAGAGTGACCTGTGCCTGTCCCAACACCAAGAGCTAGTCTCTCGTTGGTTCCACGTCTTCTCGTTTATCCTCAGGACAAATTACAACCTGTATGGAACAGGAGGTTAAAGGTGCTGATGCTCCAAGTAGGGAGCTTGCTAGTAAAGTGGCTGGAATGGCGAACCCGGGCACAAGGAGATGAGAAATGAGGTGCGTTTTAGAAACCTTTCCCCATCACACAGTGTACCATCTTCTGGGTTTCTCATGCATGTTTTTGATGTAGGAAGATGCCCTTGAACCTGGAGATTTGGGACCCATGCGATGGGTACCACGCAGTATTACTTTAAAGGGTCTGCGTTTGCTCACCCAACCTCACCAAACCTCTCAGCCCCAAGAGTGTCCACCCTTATGTCTCATCCAGCTGTGCGTCTAGATATGGTCAATCCAGGTTGCATCACAGCCCCTGAACGCATTGTGTAAGAATTTCTCTCTCTTTCACTGTCTTTGTTTCATGGGTGTTTCAAAGTAATTTATTTTTATAATGGGGTTTAGCTGCTTTTCACTGCTGTGTTTATGCCGCTTTACACCCACTTGACACACTAACAGAGAGATATCAATACATAGGTTTTACGATTATTATTAGTCAGATATATTCTTGTGCGGTGAATAGGGCGTGTTGAGTCCAGTTCTCTGAGCAAGGAGTAGGTCTTGTCTATTACATATTGGGTTTATGGAACGGTATCTGAGCTAATTTGATACCCTTGTTTTATGTATCACCCCACCTCACCTTTCCCGTTAAGCAGCCATAGTGTGTTTTCTGCATGTGTGACTCTGTTCTGTTTTGTAATTCAGTTCAAGTGTAACGGTTTTTACATTCCCTCTATCAGTGATACCTTATGAGAAGTGTCCTTTTCTGTGTGACTTATTTCACTTAGAATCGTCGTACCTAAATCCACTCATCATGCTGCTACTAACCTTACGACATTGATTTCATGGCTGAGTGATATCCCATTGTACATAAGGACCACAACTTCTTTATCCATTTTTCTCTTTCCTGGGATATTTAAGGTGGAATGAAGTGGAGGTCCTGGTCAACAGAGCAGCCCTCAACTTTGGGGTGCTTGTGTCTTGCTGATTTTTAATTTTCCCAATTTATACCCCCATGAGTGGAAGTGCCCTATGCTCTCTAAGCTGTGTTTTTCAGATGTTTCAGGACTCACCGGACACTTCTCCAGAGTGGCTCTTGGCAATTTACATCCCGCCCATCAGTGTAGCAAGGCTCCCATTTCTCCATGGCCTGTCCTGCATTTCTGGTTTTGACACTTTTTTCAGCATGGCCCTTTTGACCAATGGGAAGCGAGACTTCTTTGTAGCGCTGATTTGCCTTTCCAGGTTGCTTGGTTGGCCAAAAAGGGCGTATGCGTTTTTTCCTGAATATATTCAGGAAAAAATGCATACGCCCTTTTTGGCCAAGGGCATCATTGTCAACGTTTTGCCGCTTTTCATGTGCTTTAAAGGCGATTCGTATCTACCTCCTGAAATCTGTTTCCTGCAATTCTGCCTTGATTTCAAATCCTCTTCTTTGCCTTCCCTCAATATATTTGTGGACGAGAGTTATCATTTATAACTCTGCAGGTTTGTGAATTGCAGTGCCCTGAACCTCCATTTTACAACTCGTTATTATGGGAGCTGGCCGCAAAATCGCAGAATGGCTTCAGGCCCTGTTCTGGTTCCGGGGGGCAGGCTGAGCCTGTGGTTAATTCTTCTTTCTGATGGGAAAATAGAGTGACCTGTGCCTGTCCCAACACCAACAGCTAGTCTCTCGTTGGTTCCATGTCTTCTCGTTTATCCTCAGGACAAATTACAACCTGTATGGAACAGGAGGTTAAAGGTGCTGATGCTCCAAGTAGGGAGCTTGCTAGTAAAGTGGCTGGAATGGCGAACCCGGGCACAAGGAGATGAGAAATGAGGTACGTTTTAGAAACCTTTCCCCATCACACAGTGTACCATCTTCTGGGTTTCTCATGCATGTTTTTGATGTAGGAAGATGCCCTTGAACCTGGAGATTTGGGACCAATGCGATGGGTACCACGCAGTATTATTTTAAAGGGTCTGCGTTTGCTCACCCAACCTCACCAAACCTCTCAGCCCCAAGAGTGTCCACCCTTATGTCTCATCCAGCTGTGCATCTAGATATGGTCAATCCAGGTTGCATCACAGCCCCTGAACTCATTGTGTAAGAATTTCTCTCTCTTTCACTGTCTTTGTTTCATGGGTGTTTCAAAGTAATTTATTTTTATAATGGGGTTTAGCTGCTTTTCACTGCTGTGTTTATGCCGCTTTACACCCACTTGACACACTAACAGAGAGATATCAATACATAGGTTTTACGATTATTATTAGTCAGATATATTCTTGTGCGGTGAATAGGGCGTGTTGAGTCCAGTTCTCTGAGCAAGGAGTAGGTCTTGTCTATTACATATTGGGTTTATGGAACGGTATCTGAGCTAATTTGATACCCTTGTTTTATGTATCACCCCACCTCACCTTTCCCGTTAAGCAGCCATAGTGTGTTTTCTGCATGTGTGACTCTGTTCTGTTTTGTAATTCAGTTCAAGTGTAACGGTTTTTACATTCCCTCTATCAGTGATACCTTATGAGAAGTGTCCTTTTCTGTGTGACTTATTTCACTTAGAATCGTTGTACCTAAATCCACTCATCATGCTGCTACTAACCTTACGACATTGATTTCATGGCTGAGTGATATTCCATTGTACATATGGACCACAATTTCTTTATCCATTTTTCTCTTTCCTGGGATATTTAAGGTGGAATGAAGTGGAGGTCCTGGTCAACAGAGCAGCCCTAAACTTTGGGGTGCTTGTGTCTTGCTGATTTTTAATTTTCCCAATTTATACCCCCATGAGTGGAAGTGCCCTATGCTCTCTAAGCTGTGTTTTTCAGATGTTTCAGGACTCACCGGACACTTCTCCAGAGTGGCTCTTGGCAATTTACATCCCGCCCATCAGTGTAGCAAGGCTCCCATTTCTCCATGGCCTGTCCTGCATTTCTGGTTTTGACACTTTTTTCAGCATGGCCCTTTTGACCGATGGGAAGCGAGACTTCTTTGTAGCGCTGATTTGCCTTTCCAGGTTGCTTGGTTGGCCAAAAAGGGCGTATGCGTTTTTTCCTGAATATATTCAGGAAAAAACGCATACGCCCTTTTTGGCCAAGGGCATCATTGTCAACGTTTTGCCGCTTTTCATGTGCTTTAAAGGCGATTCGTATCTACCTCCTGAAATCTGTTTCCTGCAATTCTGCCTTGATTTCAAATCCTCTTCTTTGCCTTCCCTCAATATATTTGTGGACGAGAGTTATCATTTATAACTCTGCAGGTTTGTGAATTGCAGTGCCCTGAACCTCCATTTTACAACTCGTTTTTATGGGAGCTGGCCGCAAAATCGCAGAATGGCTTCAGGCCCTGTTCTGGTTCCGGGGGGCAGGCTGAGCCTGTGGTTAATTCTTCTTTCTGATGGGAAAATAGAGTGACCTGTGCCTGTCCCAACACCAAGAGCTAGTCTCTCGTTGGTTCCACGTCTTCTCGTTTATCCTCAGGACAAATTACAACCTGTATGGAACAGGAGGTTAAAGGTGCTGATGCTCCAAGTAGGGAGCTTGCTAGTAAAGCGGCTGGAATGGCGAACCCGGGCACAAGGAGATGAGAAATGAGGTGCGTTTTAGAAACCTTTCCCCATCACACGGTGTACCATCTTCTGGGTTTCTCATGCATGTTTTTGATGTAGGAAGATGCCCTTGAACCTGGAGATTTGGGACCCATGCGATGGGTACCACGCAGTATTACTTTAAAGGGTCTGCGTTTGCTCACCCAACCTCACCAAACCTCTCAGCCCCAAGAGTGTCCACCCTTATGTCTCATCCAGCTGTGCGTCTAGATATGGTCAATCCAGGTTGCATCACAGCCCCTGAACGCATTGTGTAAGAATTTCTCTCTCTTTCACTGTCTTTGTTTCATGGGTGTTTCAAAGTAATTTATTTTTATAATGGGGTTTAGCTGCTTTTCACTGCTGTGTTTATGCCGCTTTACACCCACTTGACACACTAACAGAGAGATATCAACACATAGGTTTTACGATTATTATTAGTCAGATATATTCTTGTGCGGTGAATAGGGCGTGTTGAGTCCAGTTCTTTGAGCAAGGAGTAGGTCTTGTCTATTACATATTGGGTTTATGGAACGGTATCTGAGCTAATTTGATACCCTTGTTTTATGTATCACCCCACCTCACCTTTCCCGTTAAGCAGCCATAGTGTGTTTTCTGCATGTGTGACTCTGTTCTGTTTTGTAATTCAGTTCAAGTGTAACGGTTTTTACATTCCCTCTATCAGTGATACCTTATGAGAAGTGTCCTTTTCTGTGTGACTTATTTCACTTAGAATCGTCGTACCTAAATCCACTCATCATGCTGCTACTAACCTTACGACATTGATTTCATGGCTGAGTGATATTCCATTGTACATAAGGACCACAACTTCTTTATCCATTTTTCTCTTTCCTGGGATATTTAAGGTGGAATGAAGTGGAGGTCCTGGTCAACAGAGCAGCCCTAAACTTTGGGGTGCTTGTGTCTTGCTGATTTTTAATTTTCCCAATTTATACCCCCATGAGTGGAAGTGCCCTATGCTCTCTAAGCTGTGTTTTTCAGATGTTTCAGGACTCACCGGACACTTCTCCAGAGTGGCTCTTGGCAATTTACATCCCGCCCATCAGTGTAGCAAGGCTCCCATTTCTCCATGGCCTGTCCTGCATTTCTGGTTTTGACACTTTTTTCAGCATGGCCCTTTTGACCGATGGGAAGCGAGACTTCTTTGTAGCGCTGATTTGCCTTTCCAGGTTGCTTGGTTGGCCAAAAAGGGCGTATGCGTTTTTTCCTGAATATATTCAGGAAAAAACGCATACGCCCTTTTTGGCCAAGGGCATCATTGTCAACGTTTTGCCGCTTTTCATGTGCTTTAAAGGCGATTCGTATCTACCTCCTGAAATCTGTTTCCTGCAATTCTGCCTTGATTTCAAATCCTCTTCTTTGCCTTCCCTCAATATATTTGTGGACGAGAGTTATCATTTATAACTCTGCAGGTTTGTGAATTGCAGTGCCCTGAACCTCCATTTTACAACTCGTTTTTATGGGAGCTGGCCGCAAAATCGCAGAATGGCTTCAGGCCCTGTTCTGGTTCCGGGGGGCAGGCTGAGCCTGTGGTTAATTCTTCTTTCTGATGGGAAAATAGAGTGACCTGTGCCTGTCCCAACACCAAGAGCTAGTCTCTCGTTGGTTCCACGTCTTCTCGTTTATCCTCAGGACAAATTACAACCTGTATGGAACAGGAGGTTAAAGGTGCTGATGCTCCAAGTAGGGAGCTTGCTAGTAAAGTGGCTGGAATGGCGAACCCGGGCACAAGGAGATGAGAAATGAGGTGCGTTTTAGAAACCTTTCCCCATCACACAGTGTACCATCTTCTGGGTTTCTCATGCATGTTTTTGATGTAGGAAGATGCCCTTGAACCTGGAGATTTGGGACCCATGCGATGGGTACCACGCAGTATTACTTTAAAGGGTCTGCGTTTGCTCACCCAACCTCACCAAACCTCTCAGCCCCAAGAGTGTCCACCCTTATGTCTCATCCAGCTGTGCGTCTAGATATGGTCAATCCAGGTTGCATCACAGCCCCTGAACGCATTGTGTAAGAATTTCTCTTTCACTGTCTTTGTTTCATGGGTGTTTCAAAGTAATTTATTTTTATAATGGGGTTTAGCTGCTTTTCACTGCTGTGTTTATGCCGCTTTACACCCACTTGACACACTAACAGAGAGATATCAACACATAGGTTTTACGATTATTATTAGTCAGATATATTCTTGTGCGGTGAATAGAGCGTGTTGAGTCCAGTTCTTTGAGCAAGGAGTAGGTCTTGTCTATTACATATTGGGTTTATGGAACGGTATCTGAGCTAATTTGATACCCTTGTTTTATGTATCACCCCACCTCACCTTTCCCGTTAAGCAGCCATAGTGTGTTTTCTGCATGTGTGACTCTGTTCTGTTTTGTAATTCAGTTCAAGTGTAACGGTTTTTACATTCCCTCTATCAGTGATACCTTATGAGAAGTGTCCTTTTCTGTGTGACTTATTTCACTTAGAATCGTCGTACCTAAATCCACTCATCATGCTGCTACTAACCTTACGACATTGATTTCATGGCTGAGTGATATTCCATTGTACATAAGGACCACAACTTCTTTATCCATTTTTCTCTTTCCTGGGATATTTAAGGTGGAATGAAGTGGAGGTCCTGGTCAACAGAGCAGCCCTAACCTTTTGGGTGCTTGTGTCTTGCTGATTTTTAATTTTCCCAATTTATACCCCCATGAGTGGAAGTGCCCTATGCTCTCTGAGCTGTGTTTTTCAGATGTTTCAGGACTCACTGGACACTTCTCCAGAGTGGCTCTTGGCAATTTACATCCCGCCCATCAGTGTAGCAAGGCTCCCATTTCTCCATGGCCTGTCCTGCATTTCTGGTTTTGACACTTTTTTCAGCATGGCCCTTTTGACCGATGGGAAGCGAGACTTCTTTGTAGCGCTGATTTGCCTTTCCAGGTTGCTTGGTTGGCCAAAAAGGGCGTATGTGTTTTTTCCTGAATATATTCAGGAAAAAACGCATACGCCCTTTTTGGCCAAGGGCATCATTGTCAACGTTTTGCCGCTTTTCATGTGCTTTAAAGGCGATTCGTATCTACCTCCTGAAATCTGTTTCCTGCAATTCTGCCTTGATTTCAAATCCTCTTCTTTGCCTTCCCTCAATATATTTGTGGACGAGAGTTATCATTTATAACTCTGCAGGTTTGTGAATTGCAGTGCCCTGAACCTCCATTTTACAACTCGTTTTTATGGGAGCTGGCCACAAAATCGCAGAATGGCTTCAGGCCCTGTTCTGGTTCCGGGGGGCAGGCTGAGCCTGTGGTTAATTCTTCTTTCTGATGGGAAAATAGAGTGACCTGTGCCTGTCCCAACACCAAGAGCTAGTCTCTCGTTGGTTCCACGTCTTCCCGTTTATCCTCAGGACAAATTGCAACCTGTACGGAACAGGAGGTTAAAGGTGCTGATGCTCCAAGTAGGGAGCTTGCTAGTAAAGCGGCTGGAATGGCGAACCCGGGCACAAGGAGATGAGAAATGAGGTGCGTTTTAGAAACCTTTCCCCATCACACGGTGTACCAACTTCTGGGTTTCTCATGCATGTTTTTGATGTAGGAAGATGCCCTTGAACCTCGAGATTTGGGACTCATGCGATGGGTACCACGCAGTATTACTTTAAAGGGTCTGCGTTTGCTCACCCAACCTCACCAAACCTCTCAGCCCCAAGAGTGTCCACCCTTATGTCTCATCCAGCTGTGCGTCTAGATATGGTCAATCCAGGTTGCATCACAGCCCCTGAACGCATTGTGTAAGAATTTCTCTCTCTTTCACTGTCTTTGTTTCATGGTTGTTTCAAAGTAATTTATTTTTATAATGGGGTTTAGCTGCTTTTCACTGCTCTGTTTATGCCGCTTTACACCCACTTGACACACTAACAGAGAGATATCAATACATAGGTTTTACGATTATTATTAGTCAGATATATTCTTGTGCAGTGAATAGGGCGTGTTGAGTCCAGTTCTCTGAGCAAGGAGTAGGTCTTGTCTATTACATATTGGGTTTATGGAACGGTATGTGAGCTAATTTGATACCCTTGTTTTATGTATCACCCCACCTCACCTTTCCCGTTAAGCAGCCATAGTGTGTTTTCTGCATGTGTGACTCTGTTCTGTTTTGTAATTCAGTTCAAGTGTAATGGTTTTTACATTCCCTCTATCAGTGATACCTTATGAGAAGTGTCCTTTTCTGTGTGACTTATTTCACTTAGAATCGTCGTACCTAAATCCACTCATCATGCTGCTACTAACCTTACGACATTGATTTCATGGCTGAGTGATATTCCATTGTACATAAGGACCACAACTTCTTTATCCATTTTTCTCTTTCCTGGGATATTTAAGGTGGAATGAAGTGGAGGTCCTGGTCAACAGAGCAGCCCTAAACTTTGGGGTGCTTGTGTCTTGCTGATTTTTAATTTTCCCAATTTATACCCCCATGAGTGGAAGTGCCCTATGCTCTCTAAGCTGTGTTTTTCAGATGTTTCAGGACTCACCGGACACTTCTCCAGAGTGGCTCTTGGCAATTTACATCCCGCCCATCAGTGTAGCAAGGCTCCCATTTCTCCATGGCCTGTCCTGCATTTCTGGTTTTGACACTTTTTTCAGCATGGCCCTTTTGACCGATGGGAAGCGAGACTTCTTTGTAGCGCTGATTTGCCTTTCCAGGTTGCTTGGTTGGCCAAAAAGGGCGTATGCGTTTTTTCCTGAATATATTCAGGAAAAAACGCATACGCCCTTTTTGGCCAAGGGCATCATTGTCAACGTTTTGCCGCTTTTCATGTGCTTTAAAGGCGATTCGTATCTACCTCCTGAAATCTGTTTCCTGCAATTCTGCCTTGATTTCAAATCCTCTTCTTTGCCTTCCCTCAATATATTTGTGGACGAGAGTTATCATTTATAACTCTGCAGGTTTGTGAATTGCAGTGCCCTGAACCTCCATTTTACAACTCGTTTTTATGGGAGCTGGCCGTAAAATCGCAGAATGGCTTCAGGCCCTGTTCTGGTTCCGGGGGGCAGGCTGAGCCTGTGGTTAATTCTTCTTTCTGATGGGAAAATAGAGTGACCTGTGCCTGTCCCAACACCAAGAGCTAGTCTCTCGTTGGTTCCACGTCTTCTCGTTTATCCTCAGGACAAATTACAACCTGTATGGAACAGGAGGTTAAAGGTGCTGATGCTCCAAGTAGGGAGCTTGCTAGTAAAGCGGCTGGAATGGCAAACCCGGGCACAAGGAGATGAGAAATGAGGTGCGTTTTAGAAACCTTTCCCCATCACAGAGTGTACCATCTTCTGGGTTTCTCATGCATGTTTTTGATGTAGGAAGATGCCCTTGAACCTGGAGATTTGGGACCCATGCGATGGGTACCACGCAGTATTACTTTAAAGGGTCTGCGTTTGCTCACCCAACCTCACCAAACCTCTCAGCCCCAAGAGTGTCCACCCTTATGTCTCATCCAGCTCTGCGTCTAGATATGGTCAATCCAGGTTGCATCACAGCCCCTGAACGCATTGTTTAAGAATTTCTCTCTCTTTCACTGTCTTTGTTTCATGGGTGTTTCAAAGTAATTTATTTTTATAATGGGGTTTAGCTGCTTTTCACTGCTGTGTTTATGCCGCTTTACACCCACTTGACACACTAACAGAGAGATATCAATACATAGGTTTTACGATTATTATTAGTCAGATATATTCTTGTGCGGTGAATAGGGCGTGTTGAGTCCAGTTCTCTGAGCAAGGAGTAGGTCTTGTCTATTACATATTGGGTTTATGGAACGGTATCTGAGCTAATTTGATACCCTTGTTTTATGTATCACCCCACCTCACCTTTCCCGTTAAGCAGCCATAGTGTGTTTTCTGCATGTGTGACTCTGTTCTGTTTTGTAATTCAGTTCAAGTGTAACGGTTTTTACATTCCCTCTATCAGTGATACCCTATGAGAAGTGTCCTTTTCTGTGTTACTTATTTCACTTAGAATCGTTGTACCTAAATCCACTCATCATGCTGCTACTAACCTTACGACATTGATTTCATGGCTGAGTGATATTCCATTGTACATATGGACCACAACTTCTTTATCCATTTTTCTCTTTCCTGGGATATTTAAGGTGCAATGAAGTGGAGGTCCTGGTCAACAGAGCAGCCCTAAACTTTGGGGTGCTTGTGTCTTGCTGATTTTTAATTTTCCCAATTTATACCCCCATGAGTGGAAGTGCCCTATGCTCTCTAAGCTGTGTTTTTCAGATGTTTCAGGACTCACCGGACACTTCTCCAGAGTGGCTCTTGGCAATTTACATCCCGCCCATCAGTGTAGCAAGGCTCCCATTTCTCCATGGCCTGTCCTGCATTTCTGGTTTTGACACTTTTTTCAGCATGGCCCTTTTGACCGATGGGAAGCGAGACTTCTTTGTAGCGCTGATTTGCCTTTCCAGGTTGCTTGGTTGGCCAAAAAGGGCGTATGCGTTTTTTCCTGAATATATTCAGGAAAAAACGCATACGCCCTTTTTGGCCAAGGGCATCATTGTCAACGTTTTGCCGCTTTTCATGTGCTTTAAAGGCGAATCGTATCTACCTCCTGAAATCTGTTTCCTGCAATTCTGCCTTGATTTCAAATCCTCTTCTTTGCCTTCCCTCAATATATTTGTGGACGAGAGTTATCATTTATAACTCTGCAGGTTTGTGAATTGCAGTGCCCTGAACCTCCATTTTACAACTCGTTTTTATGGGAGCTGGCCGCAAAATCGCAGAATGGCTTCAGGCCCTGTTCTGGTTCCTGGGGGAAGGCTGAGCCTGTGGTTAATTCTTCTTTCTGATGGGAAAATAGAGTGACCTGTGCCTGTCCCAACACCAAGAGCTAGTCTCTCGTTGGTTCCACGTCTTCTCGTTTATCCTCAGGACAAATTACAACCTGTATGGAACAGGAGGTTAAAGGTGCTGATGCTCCAAGTAGGGAGCTTGCTAGTAAAGCGGCTGGAATGGCGAACCCGGGCACAAGGAGATGAGAAATGAGGTGCGTTTTAGAAACCTTTCCCCATCACACGGTGTACCATCTTCTGGGTTTCTCATGCATGTTTTTGATGTAGGAAGATGCCCTTGAACCTGGAGATTTGGGACCCATGCGATGGGTACCATGCAGTATTACTTTAAAGGGTCTGCGTTTGCTCACCCAACCTCACCAAACCTCTCAGCCCCAAGAGTGTCCACCCTTATGTCTCATCCAGCTGTGCGTCTAGATATGGTCAATCCAGGTTGCATCACAGCCCCTGAACGCATTGTGTAAGAATTTCTCTCTCTTTCACTGTCTTTGTTTCATGGTTGTTTCAAAGTAATTTATTTTTATAATGGGGTTTAGCTGCTTTTCACTGCTGTGTTTATGCCGCTTTACACCCACTTGACACACTAACAGAGAGATATCAATACATAGGTTTTACGATTATTATTAGTCAGATATATTCTTGTGCGGTGAATAGGGCGTGTTGAGTCCAGTTCTCTGAGCAAGGAGTAGGTCTTGTCTATTACATATTGGGTTTATGGAACGGTATCTGAGCTAATTTGAAACCCTTGTTTTATGTATCACCCCACCTCACCTTTCCCGTTAAGCAGCCATAGTGTGTTTTCTGCATGTGTGACTCTGTTCTGTTTTGTAATTCAGTTCAAGTGTATCGGTTTTTACATTCCCTCTATCAGTGATACCTTATGAGAAGTGTCCTTTTCTGTGTGACTTATTTCACTTAGAATCGTCGTACCTAAATCCACTCATCATGCTGCTACTAACCTTACGACATTGATTTCATGGCTGAGTGATATTCCATTGTACATAAGGACCACAACTTCTTTATCCATTTTTCTCTTTCCTGGGATATTTAAGGTGGAATGAAGTGGAGGTCCTGGTCAACAGAGCAGCCCTAAACTTTGGGGTGCTTGTGTCTTGCTGATTTTTAATTTTCCCAATTTATACCCCCATGAGTGGAAGTGCCCTATGCTCTCTAAGCTGTGTTTTTCAGATGTTTCAGGACTCACCGGACACTTCTCCAGAGTGGCTCTTGGCAATTTACATCCCGCCCATCAGTGTAGCAAGGCTCCCATTTCTCCATGGCCTGTCCTGCATTTCTGGTTTTGACACTTTTTTCAGCATGGCCCTTTTGACCGATGGGAAGCGAGACTTCTTTGTAGCGCTGATTTGCCTTTCCAGGTTGCTTGGTTGGCCAAAAAGGGCGTATGCGTTTTTTCCTGAATATATTCAGGAAAAAACGCATACGCCCTTTTTGGCCAAGGGCATCATTGTCAACGTTTTGCCGCTTTTCATGTGCTTTAAAGGCGATTCGTATCTACCTCCTGAAATCTGTTTCCTGCAATTCTGCCTTGATTTCAAATCCTCTTCTTTGCCTTCCCTCAATATATTTGTGGACGAGAGTTATCATTTATAACTCTGCAGGTTTGTGAATTGCAGTGCCCTGAACCTCCATTTTACAACTCGTTTTTATGGGAGCTGGCCGCAAAATCGCAGAATGGCTTCAGGCCCTGTTCTGGTTCCTGGGGGCAGGCTGAGCCTGTGGTTAATTCTTCTTTCTGATGGGAAAATAGAGTGACCTGTGCCTGTCCCAACACCAAGAGCTAGTCTCTCGTTGGTTCCACGTCTTCTCGTTTATCCTCAGGACAGATTACAACCTGTATGGAACAGGAGGTTAAAGGTGCTGATGCTCCAAGTAGGGAGCTTGCTAGTAAAGCGGCTGGAATGGCGAACCCGGGCACAAGGAGATGAGAAATGAGGTGCGTTTTAGAAACCTTTCCCCATCACACGGTGTACCATCTTCTGGGTTTCTCATGCATGTTTTTGATGTAGGAAGGTGCCCTTGAACCTGGAGATTTGGGACCCATGCGATGGGTACCACGCAGTATTACTTTAAAGGGTCTGCGTTTGCTCACCCAACCTCACCAAACCTCTCAGCCCCAAGAGTGTCCACCCTTATGTCTCATCCAGCTGTGCGTCTAGATATGGTCAATCCAGGTTGCATCACAGCCCCTGAACGCCTTGTGTAAGTATTTCTCTCTCTTTCACTGTCTTTGTTTCATGGGTGTTTCAAAGTAATTTATTTTCATAATGGGGTTTAGCTGCTTTTCACTGCTGTGTTAATGCCGCTTTACACCCACTTGACACACTAACAGAGAGATATCAACACATAGGTTTTACGATTATTATTAGTCAGATATATTCTTGTGCGGTGAATAGGGCGTGTTGAGTCCAGTTCTTTGAGCAAGGAGTAGGTCTTGTCTATTACATATTGGGTTTATGGAACGGTATCTGAGCTAATTTGACACCCTTGTTTTATGTATCACCCCACCTCACCTTTCCCGTTAAGCAGCCATAGTGTGTTTTCTGCATGTGTGACTCTGTTCTGTTTTGTAATTCAGTTCAAGTGTAACGGTTTTTACATTCCCTCTATCAGTGATACCTTATGAGAAGTGTCCTTTTCTGTGTGACTTATTTCACTTAGAATCGTCGTACCTAAATCCACTCATCATGCTGCTACTAACCTTACGACATTGATTTCCTGGCTGAGTGATATTCCATTGTACATAAGGACCACAACTTCTTTATCCATTTTTCTCTTTCCTGGGATATTTAAGGTGGAATGAAGTGGAGGTCCTGGTCAACAGAGCAGCCCTAAACTTTGGGGTGCTTGTGTCTTGCTGATTTTTAATTTTCCCAATTTATACCCCCATGAGTGGAAGTGCCCTATGCTCTCTAAGCTGTGTTTTTCAGATGTTTCAGGACTCACCGGACACTTCTCCAGAGTGGCTCTTGGCAATTTACATCCCGCCCATCAGTGTAGCAAGGCTCCCATTTCTCCATGGCCTGTCCTGCATTTCTGGTTTTGACACTTTTTTCAGCATGGCCCTTTTGACCGATGGGAAGCGAGACTTCTTTGTAGCGCTGATTTGCCTTTCCAGGTTGCTTGGTTGGCCAAAAAGGGCGTATGCGTTTTTTCCTGAATATATTCAGGAAAAAACGCATACGCCCTTTTTGGCCAAGGGCATCATTGTCAACGTCTTGCCGCTTTTCATGTGCTTTAAAGGCGATTCGTATCTACCTCCTGAAATCTGTTTCCTGCAATTCTGCCTTGATTTCAAATCCTCTTCTTTGCCTTCCCTCAATATATTTGTGGACGAGAGTTATCATTTATAACTCTGCAGGTTTGTGAATTGCAGTGCCCTGAACCTCCATTTTACAACTCGTTTTTATGGGAGCTGGCCGCAAAATCGCAGAATGGCTTCAGGCCCTGTTCTGGTTCCGGGGGGCAGGCTGAGCCTGTGGTTAATTCTTCTTTCTGATGGGAAAATAGAGTGACCTGTGCCTGTCCCAACACCAAGAGCTAGTCTCTCGTTGGTTCCACGTCTTCTCGTTTATCCTCAGGACAAATTACAACCTGTATGGAACAGGAGGTTAAAGGTGCTGATGCTCCAAGTAGGGAGCTTGCTAGTAAAGTGGCTGGAATGGCGAACCCGGGCACAAGGAGATGAGAAATGAGGTGCGTTTTAGAAACCTTTCCCCATCACACAGTGTACCATCTTCTGGGTTTCTCATGCATGTTTTTGATGTAGGAAGATGCCCTTGAACCTGGAGATTTGGGACCCATGCGATGGGTACCACGCAGTATTACTTTAAAGGGTCTGCGTTTGCTCACCCAACCTCACCAAACCTCTCAGCCCCAAGAGTGTCCACCCTTATGTCTCATCCAGCTGTGCGTCTAGATATGGTCAATCCAGGTTGCATCACAGCCCCTGAACGCATTGTGTAAGAATTTCTCTCTCTTTCACTGTCTTTGTTTCATGGGTGTTTCAAAGTAATTTATTTTTATAATGGGGTTTAGCTGCTTTTCACTGCTGTGTTTATGCCGCTTTACACCCACTTGACACACTAACAGAGAGATATCAATACATAGGTTTTACGATTATTATTAGTCAGATATATTCTTGTGCGGTGAATAGGGCGTGTTGAGTCCAGTTCTCTGAGCAAGGAGTAGGTCTTGTCTATTACATATTGGGTTTATGGAACGGTATCTGAGCTAATTTGATACCCTTGTTTTATGTATCACCCCACCTCACCTTTCCCGTTAAGCAGCCATAGTGTGTTTTCTGCATGTGTGACTCTGTTCTGTTTTGTAATTCAGTTCAAGTGTAACGGTTTTTACATTCCCTCTATCAGTGATACCTTATGAGAAGTGTCCTTTTCTGTGTGACTTATTTCACTTAGAATCGTCGTACCTAAATCCACTCATCATGCTGCTACTAACCTTACGACATTGATTTCATGGCTGAGTGATATCCCATTGTACATAAGGACCACAACTTCTTTATCCATTTTTCTCTTTCCTGGGATATTTAAGGTGGAATGAAGTGGAGGTCCTGGTCAACAGAGCAGCCCTCAACTTTGGGGTGCTTGTGTCTTGCTGATTTTTAATTTTCCCAATTTATACCCCCATGAGTGGAAGTGCCCTATGCTCTCTAAGCTGTGTTTTTCAGATGTTTCAGGACTCACCGGACACTTCTCCAGAGTGGCTCTTGGCAATTTACATCCCGCCCATCAGTGTAGCAAGGCTCCCATTTCTCCATGGCCTGTCCTGCATTTCTGGTTTTGACACTTTTTTCAGCATGGCCCTTTTGACCAATGGGAAGCGAGACTTCTTTGTAGCGCTGATTTGCCTTTCCAGGTTGCTTGGTTGGCCAAAAAGGGCGTATGCGTTTTTTCCTGAATATATTCAGGAAAAAATGCATACGCCCTTTTTGGCCAAGGGCATCATTGTCAACGTTTTGCCGCTTTTCATGTGCTTTAAAGGCGATTCGTATCTACCTCCTGAAATCTGTTTCCTGCAATTCTGCCTTGATTTCAAATCCTCTTCTTTGCCTTCCCTCAATATATTTGTGGACGAGAGTTATCATTTATAACTCTGCAGGTTTGTGAATTGCAGTGCCCTGAACCTCCATTTTACAACTCGTTATTATGGGAGCTGGCCGCAAAATCGCAGAATGGCTTCAGGCCCTGTTCTGGTTCCGGGGGGCAGGCTGAGCCTGTGGTTAATTCTTCTTTCTGATGGGAAAATAGAGTGACCTGTGCCTGTCCCAACACCAACAGCTAGTCTCTCGTTGGTTCCATGTCTTCTCGTTTATCCTCAGGACAAATTACAACCTGTATGGAACAGGAGGTTAAAGGTGCTGATGCTCCAAGTAGGGAGCTTGCTAGTAAAGTGGCTGGAATGGCGAACCCGGGCACAAGGAGATGAGAAATCAGGTACGTTTTAGAAACCTTTCCCCATCACACAGTGTACCATCTTCTGGGTTTCTCATGCATGTTTTTGATGTAGGAAGATGCCCTTGAACCTGGAGATTTGGGACCAATGCGATGGGTACCACGCAGTATTATTTTAAAGGGTCTGCGTTTGCTCACCCAACCTCACCAAACCTCTCAGCCCCAAGAGTGTCCACCCTTATGTCTCATCCAGCTGTGCATCTAGATATGGTCAATCCAGGTTGCATCACAGCCCCTGAACTCATTGTGTAAGAATTTCTCTCTCTTTCACTGTCTTTGTTTCATGGGTGTTTCAAAGTAATTTATTTTTATAATGGGGTTTAGCTGCTTTTCACTGCTGTGTTTATGCCGCTTTACACCCACTTGACACACTAACAGAGAGATATCAATACATAGGTTTTACGATTATTATTAGTCAGATATATTCTTGTGCGGTGAATAGGGCGTGTTGAGTCCAGTTCTCTGAGCAAGGAGTAGGTCTTGTCTATTACATATTGGGTTTATGGAACGGTATCTGAGCTAATTTGATACCCTTGTTTTATGTATCACCCCACCTCACCTTTCCCGTTAAGCAGCCATAGTGTGTTTTCTGCATGTGTGACTCTGTTCTGTTTTGTAATTCAGTTCAAGTGTAACGGTTTTTACATTCCCTCTATCAGTGATACCTTATGAGAAGTGTCCTTTTCTGTGTGACTTATTTCACTTAGAATCGTTGTACCTAAATCCACTCATCATGCTGCTACTAACCTTACGACATTGATTTCATGGCTGAGTGATATTCCATTGTACATATGGACCACAATTTCTTTATCCATTTTTCTCTTTCCTGGGATATTTAAGGTGGAATGAAGTGGAGGTCCTGGTCAACAGAGCAGCCCTAAACTTTGGGGTGCTTGTGTCTTGCTGATTTTTAATTTTCCCAATTTATACCCCCATGAGTGGAAGTGCCCTATGCTCTCTAAGCTGTGTTTTTCAGATGTTTCAGGACTCACCGGACACTTCTCCAGAGTGGCTCTTGGCAATTTACATCCCGCCCATCAGTGTAGCAAGGCTCCCATTTCTCCATGGCCTGTCCTGCATTTCTGGTTTTGACACTTTTTTCAGCATGGCCCTTTTGACCGATGGGAAGCGAGACTTCTTTGTAGCGCTGATTTGCCTTTCCAGGTTGCTTGGTTGGCCAAAAAGGGCGTATGCGTTTTTTCCTGAATATATTCAGGAAAAAACGCATACGCCCTTTTTGGCCAAGGGCATCATTGTCAACGTTTTGCCGCTTTTCATGTGCTTTAAAGGCGATTCGTATCTACCTCCTGAAATCTGTTTCCTGCAATTCTGCCTTGATTTCAAATCCTCTTCTTTGCCTTCCCTCAATATATTTGTGGACGAGAGTTATCATTTATAACTCTGCAGGTTTGTGAATTGCAGTGCCCTGAACCTCCATTTTACAACTCGTTTTTATGGGAGCTGGCCGCAAAATCGCAGAATGGCTTCAGGCCCTGTTCTGGTTCCGGGGGGCAGGCTGAGCCTGTGGTTAATTCTTCTTTCTGATGGGAAAATAGAGTGACCTGTGCCTGTCCCAACACCAAGAGCTAGTCTCTCGTTGGTTCCACGTCTTCTCGTTTATCCTCAGGACAAATTACAACCTGTATGGAACAGGAGGTTAAAGGTGCTGATGCTCCAAGTAGGGAGCTTGCTAGTAAAGCGGCTGGAATGGCGAACCCGGGCACAAGGAGATGAGAAATGAGGTGCGTTTTAGAAACCTTTCCCCATCACACGGTGTACCATCTTCTGGGTTTCTCATGCATGTTTTTGATGTAGGAAGATGCCCTTGAACCTGGAGATTTGGGACCCATGCGATGGGTACCACGCAGTATTACTTTAAAGGGTCTGCGTTTGCTCACCCAACCTCACCAAACCTCTCAGCCCCAAGAGTGTCCACCCTTATGTCTCATCCAGCTGTGCGTCTAGATATGGTCAATCCAGGTTGCATCACAGCCCCTGAACGCATTGTGTAAGAATTTCTCTCTCTTTCACTGTCTTTGTTTCATGGGTGTTTCAAAGTAATTTATTTTTATAATGGGGTTTAGCTGCTTTTCACTGCTGTGTTTATGCCGCTTTACACCCACTTGACACACTAACAGAGAGATATCAACACATAGGTTTTACGATTATTATTAGTCAGATATATTCTTGTGCGGTGAATAGGGCGTGTTGAGTCCAGTTCTTTGAGCAAGGAGTAGGTCTTGTCTATTACATATTGGGTTTATGGAACGGTATCTGAGCTAATTTGATACCCTTGTTTTATGTATCACCCCACCTCACCTTTCCCGTTAAGCAGCCATAGTGTGTTTTCTGCATGTGTGACTCTGTTCTGTTTTGTAATTCAGTTCAAGTGTAACGGTTTTTACATTCCCTCTATCAGTGATACCTTATGAGAAGTGTCCTTTTCTGTGTGACTTATTTCACTTAGAATCGTCGTACCTAAATCCACTCATCATGCTGCTACTAACCTTACGACATTGATTTCATGGCTGAGTGATATTCCATTGTACATAAGGACCACAACTTCTTTATCCATTTTTCTCTTTCCTGGGATATTTAAGGTGGAATGAAGTGGAGGTCCTGGTCAACAGAGCAGCCCTAAACTTTGGGGTGCTTGTGTCTTGCTGATTTTTAATTTTCCCAATTTATACCCCCATGAGTGGAAGTGCCCTATGCTCTCTAAGCTGTGTTTTTCAGATGTTTCAGGACTCACCGGACACTTCTCCAGAGTGGCTCTTGGCAATTTACATCCCGCCCATCAGTGTAGCAAGGCTCCCATTTCTCCATGGCCTGTCCTGCATTTCTGGTTTTGACACTTTTTTCAGCATGGCCCTTTTGACCGATGGGAAGCGAGACTTCTTTGTAGCGCTGATTTGCCTTTCCAGGTTGCTTGGTTGGCCAAAAAGGGCGTATGCGTTTTTTCCTGAATATATTCAGGAAAAAACGCATACGCCCTTTTTGGCCAAGGGCATCATTGTCAACGTTTTGCCGCTTTTCATGTGCTTTAAAGGCGATTCGTATCTACCTCCTGAAATCTGTTTCCTGCAATTCTGCCTTGATTTCAAATCCTCTTCTTTGCCTTCCCTCAATATATTTGTGGACGAGAGTTATCATTTATAACTCTGCAGGTTTGTGAATTGCAGTGCCCTGAACCTCCATTTTACAACTCGTTTTTATGGGAGCTGGCCGCAAAATCGCAGAATGGCTTCAGGCCCTGTTCTGGTTCCGGGGGGCAGGCTGAGCCTGTGGTTAATTCTTCTTTCTGATGGGAAAATAGAGTGACCTGTGCCTGTCCCAACACCAAGAGCTAGTCTCTCGTTGGTTCCACGTCTTCTCGTTTATCCTCAGGACAAATTACAACCTGTATGGAACAGGAGGTTAAAGGTGCTGATGCTCCAAGTAGGGAGCTTGCTAGTAAAGTGGCTGGAATGGCGAACCCGGGCACAAGGAGATGAGAAATGAGGTGCGTTTTAGAAACCTTTCCCCATCACACAGTGTACCATCTTCTGGGTTTCTCATGCATGTTTTTGATGTAGGAAGATGCCCTTGAACCTGGAGATTTGGGACCCATGCGATGGGTACCACGCAGTATTACTTTAAAGGGTCTGCGTTTGCTCACCCAACCTCACCAAACCTCTCAGCCCCAAGAGTGTCCACCCTTATGTCTCATCCAGCTGTGCGTCTAGATATGGTCAATCCAGGTTGCATCACAGCCCCTGAACGCATTGTGTAAGAATTTCTCTCTCTTTCACTGTCTTTGTTTCATGGGTGTTTCAAAGTAATTTATTTTTATAATGGGGTTTAGCTGCTTTTCACTGCTGTGTTTATGCCGCTTTACACCCACTTGACACACTAACAGAGAGATATCAATACATAGGTTTTACGATTATTATTAGTCAGATATATTCTTGTGCGGTGAATAGGGCGTGTTGAGTCCAGTTCTCTGAGCAAGGAGTAGGTCTTGTCTATTACATATTGGGTTTATGGAACGGTATCTGAGCTAATTTGATACCCTTGTTTTATGTATCACCCCACCTCACCTTTCCCGTTAAGCAGCCATAGTGTGTTTTCTGCATGTGTGACTCTGTTCTGTTTTGTAATTCAGTTCAAGTGTAACGGTTTTTACATTCCCTCTATCAGTGATACCTTATGAGAAGTGTCCTTTTCTGTGTGACTTATTTCACTTAGAATCGTCGTACCTAAATCCACTCATCATGCTGCTACTAACCTTACGACATTGATTTCATGGCTGAGTGATATCCCATTGTACATAAGGACCACAACTTCTTTATCCATTTTTCTCTTTCCTGGGATATTTAAGGTGGAATGAAGTGGAGGTCCTGGTCAACAGAGCAGCCCTCAACTTTGGGGTGCTTGTGTCTTGCTGATTTTTAATTTTCCCAATTTATACCCCCATGAGTGGAAGTGCCCTATGCTCTCTAAGCTGTGTTTTTCAGATGTTTCAGGACTCACCGGACACTTCTCCAGAGTGGCTCTTGGCAATTTACATCCCGCCCATCAGTGTAGCAAGGCTCCCATTTCTCCATGGCCTGTCCTGCATTTCTGGTTTTGACACTTTTTTCAGCATGGCCCTTTTGACCGATGGGAAGCGAGACTTCTTTGTAGCGCTGATTTGCCTTTCCAGGTTGCTTGGTTGGCCAAAAAGGGCGTATGCGTTTTTTCCTGAATATATTCAGGAAAAAACGCATACGCCCTTTTTGGCCAAGGGCATCATTGTCAACGTTTTGCCGCTTTTCATGTGCTTTAAAGGCGATTCGTATCTACCTCCTGAAATCTGTTTCCTGCAATTCTGCCTTGATTTCAAATCCTCTTCTTTGCCTTCCCTCAATATATTTGTGGACGAGAGTTATCATTTATAACTCTGCAGGTTTGTGAATTGCAGTGCCCTGAACCTCCATTTTACAACTCGTTTTTATGGGAGCTGGCCGCAAAATCGCAGAATGGCTTCAGGCCCTGTTCTGGTTCCTGGGGGCAGGCTGAGCCTGTGGTTAATTCTTCTTTCTGATGGGAAAATAGAGTGACCTGTGCCTGTCCCAACACCAAGAGCTAGTCTCTCGTTGGTTCCACGTCTTCTCGTTTATCCTCAGGACAAATTACAACCTGTATGGAACAGGAGGTTAAAGGTGCTGATGCTCCAAGTAGGGAGCTTGCTAGTAAAGCGGCTGGAATGGCGAACCCGGGCACAAGGAGATGAGAAATGAGGTGCGTTTTAGAAACCTTTCCCCATCACACGGTGTACCATCTTCTGGGTTTCTCATGCATGTTTTTGATGTAGGAAGATGCCCTTGAACCTGGAGATTTGGGACCCATGCGATGGGTACCACGCAGTATTACTTTAAAGGGTCTGCGTTTGCTCACCCAACCTCACCAAACCTCTCAGCCCCAAGAGTGTCCACCCTTATGTCTCATCCAGCTGTGCGTCTAGATATGGTCAATCCAGGTTGCATCACAGCCCCTGAACGCATTGTGTAAGAATTTCTCTTTCACTGTCTTTGTTTCATGGGTGTTTCAAAGTAATTTATTTTTATAATGGGGTTTAGCTGCTTTTCACTGCTGTGTTTATGCCGCTTTACACCCACTTGACACACTAACAGAGAGATATCAACACATAGGTTTTACGATTATTATTAGTCAGATATATTCTTGTGCGGTGAATAGAGCGTGTTGAGTCCAGTTCTTTGAGCAAGGAGTAGGTCTTGTCTATTACATATTGGGTTTATGGAACGGTATCTGAGCTAATTTGATACCCTTGTTTTATGTATCACCCCACCTCACCTTTCCCGTTAAGCAGCCATAGTGTGTTTTCTGCATGTGTGACTCTGTTCTGTTTTGTAATTCAGTTCAAGTGTAACGGTTTTTACATTCCCTCTATCAGTGATACCTTATGAGAAGTGTCCTTTTCTGTGTGACTTATTTCACTTAGAATCGTCGTACCTAAATCCACTCATCATGCTGCTACTAACCTTACGACATTGATTTCATGGCTGAGTGATATTCCATTGTACATAAGGACCACAACTTCTTTATCCATTTTTCTCTTTCCTGGGATATTTAAGGTGGAATGAAGTGGAGGTCCTGGTCAACAGAGCAGCCCTAACCTTTTGGGTGCTTGTGTCTTGCTGATTTTTAATTTTCCCAATTTATACCCCCATGAGTGGAAGTGCCCTATGCTCTCTGAGCTGTGTTTTTCAGATGTTTCAGGACTCACTGGACACTTCTCCAGAGTGGCTCTTGGCAATTTACATCCCGCCCATCAGTGTAGCAAGGCTCCCATTTCTCCATGGCCTGTCCTGCATTTCTGGTTTTGACACTTTTTTCAGCATGGCCCTTTTGACCGATGGGAAGCGAGACTTCTTTGTAGCGCTGATTTGCCTTTCCAGGTTGCTTGGTTGGCCAAAAAGGGCGTATGTGTTTTTTCCTGAATATATTCAGGAAAAAACGCATACGCCCTTTTTGGCCAAGGGCATCATTGTCAACGTTTTGCCGCTTTTCATGTGCTTTAAAGGCGATTCGTATCTACCTCCTGAAATCTGTTTCCTGCAATTCTGCCTTGATTTCAAATCCTCTTCTTTGCCTTCCCTCAATATATTTGTGGACGAGAGTTATCATTTATAACTCTGCAGGTTTGTGAATTGCAGTGCCCTGAACCTCCATTTTACAACTCGTTTTTATGGGAGCTGGCCACAAAATCGCAGAATGGCTTCAGGCCCTGTTCTGGTTCCGGGGGGCAGGCTGAGCCTGTGGTTAATTCTTCTTTCTGATGGGAAAATAGAGTGACCTGTGCCTGTCCCAACACCAAGAGCTAGTCTCTCGTTGGTTCCACGTCTTCCCGTTTATCCTCAGGACAAATTGCAACCTGTACGGAACAGGAGGTTAAAGGTGCTGATGCTCCAAGTAGGGAGCTTGCTAGTAAAGCGGCTGGAATGGCGAACCCGGGCACAAGGAGATGAGAAATGAGGTGCGTTTTAGAAACCTTTCCCCATCACACGGTGTACCAACTTCTGGGTTTCTCATGCATGTTTTTGATGTAGGAAGATGCCCTTGAACCTCGAGATTTGGGACTCATGCGATGGGTACCACGCAGTATTACTTTAAAGGGTCTGCGTTTGCTCACCCAACCTCACCAAACCTCTCAGCCCCAAGAGTGTCCACCCTTATGTCTCATCCAGCTGTGCGTCTAGATATGGTCAATCCAGGTTGCATCACAGCCCCTGAACGCATTGTGTAAGAATTTCTCTCTCTTTCACTGTCTTTGTTTCATGGTTGTTTCAAAGTAATTTATTTTTATAATGGGGTTTAGCTGCTTTTCACTGCTCTGTTTATGCCGCTTTACACCCACTTGACACACTAACAGAGAGATATCAATACATAGGTTTTACGATTATTATTAGTCAGATATATTCTTGTGCAGTGAATAGGGCGTGTTGAGTCCAGTTCTCTGAGCAAGGAGTAGGTCTTGTCTATTACATATTGGGTTTATGGAACGGTATGTGAGCTAATTTGATACCCTTGTTTTATGTATCACCCCACCTCACCTTTCCCGTTAAGCAGCCATAGTGTGTTTTCTGCATGTGTGACTCTGTTCTGTTTTGTAATTCAGTTCAAGTGTAATGGTTTTTACATTCCCTCTATCAGTGATACCTTATGAGAAGTGTCCTTTTCTGTGTGACTTATTTCACTTAGAATCGTCGTACCTAAATCCACTCATCATGCTGCTACTAACCTTACGACATTGATTTCATGGCTGAGTGATATTCCATTGTACATAAGGACCACAACTTCTTTATCCATTTTTCTCTTTCCTGGGATATTTAAGGTGGAATGAAGTGGAGGTCCTGGTCAACAGAGCAGCCCTAAACTTTGGGGTGCTTGTGTCTTGCTGATTTTTAATTTTCCCAATTTATACCCCCATGAGTGGAAGTGCCCTATGCTCTCTAAGCTGTGTTTTTCAGATGTTTCAGGACTCACCGGACACTTCTCCAGAGTGGCTCTTGGCAATTTACATCCCGCCCATCAGTGTAGCAAGGCTCCCATTTCTCCATGGCCTGTCCTGCATTTCTGGTTTTGACACTTTTTTCAGCATGGCCCTTTTGACCGATGGGAAGCGAGACTTCTTTGTAGCGCTGATTTGCCTTTCCAGGTTGCTTGGTTGGCCAAAAAGGGCGTATGCGTTTTTTCCTGAATATATTCAGGAAAAAACGCATACGCCCTTTTTGGCCAAGGGCATCATTGTCAACGTTTTGCCGCTTTTCATGTGCTTTAAAGGCGATTCGTATCTACCTCCTGAAATCTGTTTCCTGCAATTCTGCCTTGATTTCAAATCCTCTTCTTTGCCTTCCCTCAATATATTTGTGGACGAGAGTTATCATTTATAACTCTGCAGGTTTGTGAATTGCAGTGCCCTGAACCTCCATTTTACAACTCGTTTTTATGGGAGCTGGCCGTAAAATCGCAGAATGGCTTCAGGCCCTGTTCTGGTTCCGGGGGGCAGGCTGAGCCTGTGGTTAATTCTTCTTTCTGATGGGAAAATAGAGTGACCTGTGCCTGTCCCAACACCAAGAGCTAGTCTCTCGTTGGTTCCACGTCTTCTCGTTTATCCTCAGGACAAATTACAACCTGTATGGAACAGGAGGTTAAAGGTGCTGATGCTCCAAGTAGGGAGCTTGCTAGTAAAGCGGCTGGAATGGCAAACCCGGGCACAAGGAGATGAGAAATGAGGTGCGTTTTAGAAACCTTTCCCCATCACAGAGTGTACCATCTTCTGGGTTTCTCATGCATGTTTTTGATGTAGGAAGATGCCCTTGAACCTGGAGATTTGGGACCCATGCGATGGGTACCACGCAGTATTACTTTAAAGGGTCTGCGTTTGCTCACCCAACCTCACCAAACCTCTCAGCCCCAAGAGTGTCCACCCTTATGTCTCATCCAGCTCTGCGTCTAGATATGGTCAATCCAGGTTGCATCACAGCCCCTGAACGCATTGTTTAAGAATTTCTCTCTCTTTCACTGTCTTTGTTTCATGGGTGTTTCAAAGTAATTTATTTTTATAATGGGGTTTAGCTGCTTTTCACTGCTGTGTTTATGCCGCTTTACACCCACTTGACACACTAACAGAGAGATATCAATACATAGGTTTTACGATTATTATTAGTCAGATATATTCTTGTGCGGTGAATAGGGCGTGTTGAGTCCAGTTCTCTGAGCAAGGAGTAGGTCTTGTCTATTACATATTGGGTTTATGGAACGGTATCTGAGCTAATTTGATACCCTTGTTTTATGTATCACCCCACCTCACCTTTCCCGTTAAGCAGCCATAGTGTGTTTTCTGCATGTGTGACTCTGTTCTGTTTTGTAATTCAGTTCAAGTGTAACGGTTTTTACATTCCCTCTATCAGTGATACCCTATGAGAAGTGTCCTTTTCTGTGTTACTTATTTCACTTAGAATCGTTGTACCTAAATCCACTCATCATGCTGCTACTAACCTTACGACATTGATTTCATGGCTGAGTGATATTCCATTGTACATATGGACCACAACTTCTTTATCCATTTTTCTCTTTCCTGGGATATTTAAGGTGCAATGAAGTGGAGGTCCTGGTCAACAGAGCAGCCCTAAACTTTGGGGTGCTTGTGTCTTGCTGATTTTTAATTTTCCCAATTTATACCCCCATGAGTGGAAGTGCCCTATGCTCTCTAAGCTGTGTTTTTCAGATGTTTCAGGACTCACCGGACACTTCTCCAGAGTGGCTCTTGGCAATTTACATCCCGCCCATCAGTGTAGCAAGGCTCCCATTTCTCCATGGCCTGTCCTGCATTTCTGGTTTTGACACTTTTTTCAGCATGGCCCTTTTGACCGATGGGAAGCGAGACTTCTTTGTAGCGCTGATTTGCCTTTCCAGGTTGCTTGGTTGGCCAAAAAGGGCGTATGCGTTTTTTCCTGAATATATTCAGGAAAAAACGCATACGCCCTTTTTGGCCAAGGGCATCATTGTCAACGTTTTGCCGCTTTTCATGTGCTTTAAAGGCGAATCGTATCTACCTCCTGAAATCTGTTTCCTGCAATTCTGCCTTGATTTCAAATCCTCTTCTTTGCCTTCCCTCAATATATTTGTGGACGAGAGTTATCATTTATAACTCTGCAGGTTTGTGAATTGCAGTGCCCTGAACCTCCATTTTACAACTCGTTTTTATGGGAGCTGGCCGCAAAATCGCAGAATGGCTTCAGGCCCTGTTCTGGTTCCTGGGGGAAGGCTGAGCCTGTGGTTAATTCTTCTTTCTGATGGGAAAATAGAGTGACCTGTGCCTGTCCCAACACCAAGAGCTAGTCTCTCGTTGGTTCCACGTCTTCTCGTTTATCCTCAGGACAAATTACAACCTGTATGGAACAGGAGGTTAAAGGTGCTGATGCTCCAAGTAGGGAGCTTGCTAGTAAAGCGGCTGGAATGGCGAACCCGGGCACAAGGAGATGAGAAATGAGGTGCGTTTTAGAAACCTTTCCCCATCACAGAGTGTACCATCTTCTGGGTTTCTCATGCATGTTTTTGATGTAGGAAGATGCCCTTGAACCTGGAGATTTGGGACCCATGCGATGGGTACCACGCAGTATTACTTTAAAGGGTCTGCGTTTGCTCACCCAACCTCACCAAACCTCTCAGCCCCAAGAGTGTCCACCCTTATGTCTCATCCAGCTCTGCGTCTAGATATGGTCAATCCAGGTTGCATCACAGCCCCTGAACGCATTGTTTAAGAATTTCTCTCTCTTTCACTGTCTTTGTTTCATGGGTGTTTCAAAGTAATTTATTTTTATAATGGGGTTTAGCTGCTTTTCACTGCTGTGTTTATGCCGCTTTACACCCACTTGACACACTAACAGAGAGATATCAATACATAGGTTTTACGATTATTATTAGTCAGATATATTCTTGTGCGGTGAATAGGGCGTGTTGAGTCCAGTTCTCTGAGCAAGGAGTAGGTCTTGTCTATTACATATTGGGTTTATGGAACGGTATCTGAGCTAATTTGATACCCTTGTTTTATGTATCACCCCACCTCACCTTTCCCGTTAAGCAGCCATAGTGTGTTTTCTGCATGTGTGACTCTGTTCTGTTTTGTAATTCAGTTCAAGTGTAACGGTTTTTACATTCCCTCTATCAGTGATACCCTATGAGAAGTGTCCTTTTCTGTGTTACTTATTTCACTTAGAATCGTTGTACCTAAATCCACTCATCATGCTGCTACTAACCTTACGACATTGATTTCATGGCTGAGTGATATTCCATTGTACATATGGACCACAACTTCTTTATCCATTTTTCTCTTTCCTGGGATATTTAAGGTGCAATGAAGTGGAGGTCCTGGTCAACAGAGCAGCCCTAAACTTTGGGGTGCTTGTGTCTTGCTGATTTTTAATTTTCCCAATTTATACCCCCATGAGTGGAAGTGCCCTATGCTCTCTAAGCTGTGTTTTTCAGATGTTTCAGGACTCACCGGACACTTCTCCAGAGTGGCTCTTGGCAATTTACATCCCGCCCATCAGTGTAGCAAGGCTCCCATTTCTCCATGGCCTGTCCTGCATTTCTGGTTTTGACACTTTTTTCAGCATGGCCCTTTTGACCGATGGGAAGCGAGACTTCTTTGTAGCGCTGATTTGCCTTTCCAGGTTGCTTGGTTGGCCAAAAAGGGCGTATGCGTTTTTTCCTGAATATATTCAGGAAAAAACGCATACGCCCTTTTTGGCCAAGGGCATCATTGTCAACGTTTTGCCGCTTTTCATGTGCTTTAAAGGCGAATCGTATCTACCTCCTGAAATCTGTTTCCTGCAATTCTGCCTTGATTTCAAATCCTCTTCTTTGCCTTCCCTCAATATATTTGTGGACGAGAGTTATCATTTATAACTCTGCAGGTTTGTGAATTGCAGTGCCCTGAACCTCCATTTTACAACTCGTTTTTATGGGAGCTGGCCGCAAAATCGCAGAATGGCTTCAGGCCCTGTTCTGGTTCCTGGGGGAAGGCTGAGCCTGTGGTTAATTCTTCTTTCTGATGGGAAAATAGAGTGACCTGTGCCTGTCCCAACACCAAGAGCTAGTCTCTCGTTGGTTCCACGTCTTCTCGTTTATCCTCAGGACAAATTACAACCTGTATGGAACAGGAGGTTAAAGGTGCTGATGCTCCAAGTAGGGAGCTTGCTAGTAAAGCGGCTGGAATGGCGAACCCGGGCACAAGGAGATGAGAAATGAGGTGCGTTTTAGAAACCTTTCCCCATCACACGGTGTACCATCTTCTGGGTTTCTCATGCATGTTTTTGATGTAGGAAGATGCCCTTGAACCTGGAGATTTGGGACCCATGCGATGGGTACCATGCAGTATTACTTTAAAGGGTCTGCGTTTGCTCACCCAACCTCACCAAACCTCTCAGCCCCAAGAGTGTCCACCCTTATGTCTCATCCAGCTGTGCGTCTAGATATGGTCAATCCAGGTTGCATCACAGCCCCTGAACGCATTGTGTAAGAATTTCTCTCTCTTTCACTGTCTTTGTTTCATGGTTGTTTCAAAGTAATTTATTTTTATAATGGGGTTTAGCTGCTTTTCACTGCTGTGTTTATGCCGCTTTACACCCACTTGACACACTAACAGAGAGATATCAATACATAGGTTTTACGATTATTATTAGTCAGATATATTCTTGTGCGGTGAATAGGGCGTGTTGAGTCCAGTTCTCTGAGCAAGGAGTAGGTCTTGTCTATTACATATTGGGTTTATGGAACGGTATCTGAGCTAATTTGAAACCCTTGTTTTATGTATCACCCCACCTCACCTTTCCCGTTAAGCAGCCATAGTGTGTTTTCTGCATGTGTGACTCTGTTCTGTTTTGTAATTCAGTTCAAGTGTATCGGTTTTTACATTCCCTCTATCAGTGATACCTTATGAGAAGTGTCCTTTTCTGTGTGACTTATTTCACTTAGAATCGTCGTACCTAAATCCACTCATCATGCTGCTACTAACCTTACGACATTGATTTCATGGCTGAGTGATATTCCATTGTACATAAGGACCACAACTTCTTTATCCATTTTTCTCTTTCCTGGGATATTTAAGGTGGAATGAAGTGGAGGTCCTGGTCAACAGAGCAGCCCTAAACTTTGGGGTGCTTGTGTCTTGCTGATTTTTAATTTTCCCAATTTATACCCCCATGAGTGGAAGTGCCCTATGCTCTCTAAGCTGTGTTTTTCAGATGTTTCAGGACTCACCGGACACTTCTCCAGAGTGGCTCTTGGCAATTTACATCCCGCCCATCAGTGTAGCAAGGCTCCCATTTCTCCATGGCCTGTCCTGCATTTCTGGTTTTGACACTTTTTTCAGCATGGCCCTTTTGACCGATGGGAAGCGAGACTTCTTTGTAGCGCTGATTTGCCTTTCCAGGTTGCTTGGTTGGCCAAAAAGGGCGTATGCGTTTTTTCCTGAATATATTCAGGAAAAAACGCATACGCCCTTTTTGGCCAAGGGCATCATTGTCAACGTTTTGCCGCTTTTCATGTGCTTTAAAGGCGATTCGTATCTACCTCCTGAAATCTGTTTCCTGCAATTCTGCCTTGATTTCAAATCCTCTTCTTTGCCTTCCCTCAATATATTTGTGGACGAGAGTTATCATTTATAACTCTGCAGGTTTGTGAATTGCAGTGCCCTGAACCTCCATTTTACAACTCGTTTTTATGGGAGCTGGCCGCAAAATCGCAGAATGGCTTCAGGCCCTGTTCTGGTTCCGGGGGGCAGGCTGAGCCTGTGGTTAATTCTTCTTTCTGATGGGAAAATAGAGTGACCTGTGCCTGTCCCAACACCAAGAGCTAGTCTCTCGTTGGTTCCATGTCTTCTCGTTTATCCTCAGGACAAATTACAACCTGTATGGAACAGGAGGTTAAAGGTGCTGATGCTCCAAGTAGGGAGCTTGCTAGTAAAGTGGCTGGAATGGCGAACCCGGGCACAAGGAGATGAGAAATGAGGTGCGTTTTAGAAACCTTTCCCCATCACACAGTGTACCATCTTCTGGGTTTCTCATGCATGTTTTTGATGTAGGAAGATGCCCTTGAACCTGGAGATTTGGGACCAATGCGATGGGTACCACGCAGTATTACTTTAAAGGGTCTGCGTTTGCTCACCCAACCTCACCAAACCTCTCAGCCCCAAGAGTGTCCACCCTTATGTCTCATCCAGCTGTGCGTCTAGATATGGTCAATCCAGGTTGCATCACAGCCCCTGAACTCATTGTGTAAGAATTTCTCTCTCTTTCACTGTCTTTGTTTCATGGGTGTTTCAAAGTAATTTATTTTTATAATGGGGTTTAGCTGCTTTTCACTGCTGTGTTTATGCCGCTTTACACCCACTTGACACACTAACAGAGAGATATCAATACATAGGTTTTACGATTATTATTAGTCAGATATATTCTTGTGCGGTGAATAGGGCGTGTTGAGTCTAGTTCTCTGAGCAAGGAGTAGGTCTTGTCTATTACATATTGGGTTTATGGAACGGTATCTGAGCTAATTTGATACCCTTGTTTTATGTATCACCCCACCTCACCTTTCCCGTTAAGCAGCCATAGTGTGTTTTCTGCATGTGTGACTCTGTTCTGTTTTGTAATTCAGTTCAAGTGTAACGGTTTTTACATTCCCTCTATCAGTGATACCTTATGAGAAGTGTCCTTTTCTGTGTGACTTATTTCACTTAGAATCGTTGTACCTAAATCCACTCATCATGCTGCTACTAACCTTACGACATTGATTTCATGGCTGAGTGATATTCCATTGTACATATGGACCACAATTTCTTTATCCATTTTTCTCTTTCCTGGGATATTTAAGGTGGAATGAAGTGGAGGTCCTGGTCAACAGAGCAGCCCTAAACTTTGGGGTGCTTGTGTCTTGCTGATTTTTAATTTTCCCAATTTATACCCCCATGAGTGGAAGTGCCCTATGCTCTCTAAGCTGTGTTTTTCAGATGTTTCAGGACTCACCGGACACTTCTCCAGAGTGGCTCTTGGCAATTTACATCCCGCCCATCAGTGTAGCAAGGCTCCCATTTCTCCATGGCCTGTCCTGCATTTCTGGTTTTGACACTTTTTTCAGCATGGCCCTTTTGACCGATGGGAAGCGAGACTTCTCTGTAGCGCTGATTTGCCTTTCCAGGTTGCTTGGTTGGCCAAAAAGGGCGTATGCGTTTTTTCCTGAATATATTCAGGAAAAAACGCATACGCCCTTTTTGGCCAAGGGCATCATTGTCAACGTTTTGCCGCTTTTCATGTGCTTTAAAGGCGATTCGTATCTACCTCCTGAAATCTGTTTCCTGCAATTCTGCCTTGATTTCAAATCCTCTTCTTTGCCTTCCCTCAATATATTTGTGGACGAGAGTTATCATTTATAACTCTGCAGGTTTGTGAATTGCAGTGCCCTGAACCTCCATTTTACAACTCGTTTTTATGGGAGCTGGCCGCAAAATCGCAGAATGGCTTCAGGCCCTGTTCTGGTTCCGGGGGGCAGGCTGAGCCTGTGGTTAATTCTTCTTTCTGATGGGAAAATAGAGTGACCTGTGCCTGTCCCAACACCAAGAGCTAGTCTCTCGTTGGTTCCATGTCTTCTCGTTTATCCTCAGGACAAATTACAACCTGTATGGAACAGGAGGTTAAAGGTGCTGATGCTCCAAGTAGGGAGCTTGCTAGTAAAGTGGCTGGAATGGCGAACCCGGGCACAAGGAGATGAGAAATGAGGTGCGTTTTAGAAACCTTTCCCCATCACACAGTGTACCATCTTCTGGGTTTCTCATGCATGTTTTTGATGTAGGAAGATGCCCTTGAACCTGGAGATTTGGGACCAATGCGATGGGTACCACGCAGTATTACTTTAAAGGGTCTGCGTTTGCTCACCCAACCTCACCAAACCTCTCAGCCCCAAGAGTGTCCACCCTTATGTCTCATCCAGCTGTGCGTCTAGATATGGTCAATCCAGGTTGCATCACAGCCCCTGAACTCATTGTGTAAGAATTTCTCTCTCTTTCACTGTCTTTGTTTCATGGGTGTTTCAAAGTAATTTATTTTTATAATGGGGTTTAGCTGCTTTTCACTGCTGTGTTTATGCCGCTTTACACCCACTTGACACACTAACAGAGAGATATCAATACATAGGTTTTACGATTATTATTAGTCAGATATATTCTTGTGCGGTGAATAGGGCGTGTTGAGTCCAGTTCTCTGAGCAAGGAGTAGGTCTTGTCTATTACATATTGGGTTTATGGAACGGTATCTGAGCTAATTTGATACCCTTGTTTTATGTATCACCCCACCTCACCTTTCCCGTTAAGCAGCCATAGTGTGTTTTCTGCATGTGTGACTCTGTTCTGTTTTGTAATTCAGTTCAAGTGTAACGGTTTTTACATTCCCTCTATCAGTGATACCTTATGAGAAGTGTCCTTTTCTGTGTGACTTATTTCACTTAGAATCGTTGTACCTAAATCCACTCATCATGCTGCTACTAACCTTACGACATTGATTTCATGGCTGAGTGATATTCCATTGTACATAAGGACCACAACTTCTTTATCCATTTTTCTCTTTCCTGGGATATTTAAGGTGGAATGAAGTGGAGATCCTGGTCAACAGAGCAGCCCTAAACTTTGGGGTGCTTGTGTCTTGCTGATTTTTAATTTTCCCAATTTATACCCCCATGAGTGGAAGTGCCCTATGCTCTCTAAGCTGTGTTTTTCAGATGTTTCAGGACTCACCGGACACTTCTCCAGAGTGGCTCTTGGCAATTTACATCCCGCCCATCAGTGTAGCAAGGCTCCCATTTCTCCATGGCCTGTCCTGCATTTCTGGTTTTGACACTTTTTTCAGCATGGCCCTTTTGACCGATGGGAAGCGAGACTTCTTTGTAGCGCTGATTTGCCTTTCCAGGTTGCTTGGTTGGCCAAAAAGGGCGTATGCGTTTTTTCCTGAATATATTCAGGAAAAAACGCATACGCCCTTTTTGGCCAAGGGCATCATTGTCAACGTTTTGCCGCTTTTCATGTGCTTTAAAGGCGATTCGTATCTACCTCCTGAAATCTGTTTCCTGCAATTCTGCCTTGATTTCAAATCCTCTTCTTTGCCTTCCCTCAATATATTTGTGGACGAGAGTTATCATTTATAACTCTGCAGGTTTGTGAATTGCAGTGCCCTGAACCTCCATTTTACAACTCGTTTTTATGGGAGCTGGCCGCAAAATCGCAGAATGGCTTCAGGCCCTGTTCTGGTTCCTGGGGGCAGGCTGAGCCTGTGGTTAATTCTTCTTTCTGATGGGAAAATAGAGTGACCTGTGCCTGTCCCAACACCAAGAGCTAGTCTCTCGTTGGTTCCACGTCTTCTCGTTTATCCTCAGGACAAATTACAACCTGTATGGAACAGGAGGTTAAAGGTGCTGATGCTCCAAGTAGGGAGCTTGCTAGTAAAGCGGCTGGAATGGCGAACCCGGGCACAAGGAGATGAGAAATGAGGTGCGTTTTAGAAACCTTTCCCCATCACACGGTGTACCATCTTCTGGGTTTCTCATGCATGTTTTTGATGTAGGAAGATGCCCTTGAACCTGGAGATTTGGGACCCATGCGATGGGTACCACGCAGTATTACTTTAAAGGGTCTGCGTTTGCTCACCCAACCTCACCAAACCTCTCAGCCCCAAGAGTGTCCACCCTTATGTCTCATCCAGCTGTGCGTCTAGATATGGTCAATCCAGGTTGCATCACAGCCCCTGAACGCATTGTGTAAGAATTTCTCTCTCTTTCACTGTCTTTGTTTCATGGGTGTTTCAAAGTAATTTATTTTTATAATGGGGTTTAGCTGCTTTTCACTGCTGTGTTTATGCCGCTTTACACCCACTTGACACACTAACAGAGAGATATCAACACATAGGTTTTACGATTATTATTAGTCAGATATATTCTTGTGCGGTGAATAGGGCGTGTTGAGTCCAGTTCTTTGAGCAAGGAGTAGGTCTTGTCTATTACATATTGGGTTTATGGAACGGTATCTGAGCTAATTTGATACCCTTGTTTTATGTATCACCCCACCTCACCTTTCCCGTTAAGCAGCCATAGTGTGTTTTCTGCATGTGTGACTCTGTTCTGTTTTGTAATTCAGTTCAAGTGTAACGGTTTTTACATTCCCTCTATCAGTGATACCTTATGAGAAGTGTCCTTTTCTGTGTGACTTATTTCACTTAGAATCGTCGTACCTAAATCCACTCATCATGCTGCTACTAACCTTACGACATTGATTTCATGGCTGAGTGATATTCCATTGTACATAAGGACCACAACTTCTTTATCCATTTTTCTCTTTCCTGGGATATTTAAGGTGGAATGAAGTGGAGGTCCTGGTCAACAGAGCAGCCCTAAACTTTTGGGTGCTTGTGTCTTGCTGATTTTTAATTTTCCCAATTTATACCCCCATGAGTGGAAGTGCCCTATGCTCTCTGAGCTGTGTTTTTCAGATGTTTCAGGACTCACCGGACACTTCTCCAGAGTGGCTCTTGGCAATTTACATCCCGCCCATCAGTGTAGCAAGGCTCCCATTTCTCCATGGCCTGTCCTGCATTTCTGGTTTTGACACTTTTTTCAGCATGGCCCTTTTGACCGATGGGAAGCGAGACTTCTTTGTAGCGCTGATTTGCCTTTCCAGGTTGCTTGGTTGGCCAAAAAGGGCGTATGTGTTTTTTCCTGAATATATTCAGGAAAAAACGCATACGCCCGTTTTGGCCAAGGGCATCATTGTCAACGTTTTGCCGCTTTTCATGTGCTTTAAAGGCGATTCGTATCTACCTCCTGAAATCTGTTTCCTGCAATTCTGCCTTGATTTCAAATCCTCTTCTTTGCCTTCCCTCAATATATTTGTGGACGAGAGTTATCATTTATAACTCTGCAGGTTTGTGAATTGCAGTGCCCTGAACCTCCATTTTACAACTCGTTTTTATGGGAGCTGGCCACAAAATCGCAGAATGGCTTCAGGCCCTGTTCTGGTTCCGGGGGGCAGGCTGAGCCTGTGGTTAATTCTTCTTTCTGATGGGAAAATAGAGTGACCTGTGCCTGTCCCAACACCAAGAGCTAGTCTCTCGTTGGTTCCACGTCTTCCCGTTTATCCTCAGGACAAATTGCAACCTGTACGGAACAGGAGGTTAAAGGTGCTGATGCTCCAAGTAGGGAGCTTGCTAGTAAAGCGGCTGGAATGGCGAACCCGGGCACAAGGAGATGAGAAATGAGGTGCGTTTTAGAAACCTTTCCCCATCACACGGTGTACCAACTTCTGGGTTTCTCATGCATGTTTTTGATGTAGGAAGATGCCCTTGAACCTGGAGATTTGGGACTCATGCGATGGGTACCACGCAGTATTACTTTAAAGGGTCTGCGTTTGCTCACCCAACCTCACCAAACCTCTCAGCCCCAAGAGTGTCCACCCTTATGTCTCATCCAGCTGTGCGTCTAGATATGGTCAATCCAGGTTGCATCACAGCCCCTGAACGCATTGTGTAAGAATTTCTCTCTCTTTCACTGTCTTTGTTTCATGGTTGTTTCAAAGTAATTTATTTTTATAATGGGGTTTAGCTGCTTTTCACTGCTCTGTTTATGCCGCTTTACACCCACTTGACACACTAACAGAGAGATATCAATACATAGGTTTTACGATTATTATTAGTCAGATATATTCTTGTGCAGTGAATAGGGCGTGTTGAGTCCAGTTCTCTGAGCAAGGAGTAGGTCTTGTCTATTACATATTGGGTTTATGGAACGGTATGTGAGCTAATTTGATACCCTTGTTTTATGTATCACCCCACCTCACCTTTCCCGTTAAGCAGCCATAGTGTGTTTTCTGCATGTGTGACTCTGTTCTGTTTTGTAATTCAGTTCAAGTGTAATGGTTTTTACATTCCCTCTATCAGTGATACCTTATGAGAAGTGTCCTTTTCTGTGTGACTTATTTCACTTAGAATCGTCGTACCTAAATCCACTCATCATGCTGCTACTAACCTTACGACATTGATTTCATGGCTGAGTGATATTCCATTGTACATAAGGACCACAACTTCTTTATCCATTTTTCTCTTTCCTGGGATATTTAAGGTGGAATGAAGTGGAGGTCCTGGTCAACAGAGCAGCCCTAAACTTTGGGGTGCTTGTGTCTTGCTGATTTTTAATTTTCCCAATTTATACCCCCATGAGTGGAAGTGCCCTATGCTCTCTAAGCTGTGTTTTTCAGATGTTTCAGGACTCACCGGACACTTCTCCAGAGTGGCTCTTGGCAATTTACATCCCGCCCATCAGTGTAGCAAGGCTCCCATTTCTCCATGGCCTGTCCTGCATTTCTGGTTTTGACACTTTTTTCAGCATGGCCCTTTTGACCGATGGGAAGCGAGACTTCTTTGTAGCACTGATTTGCCTTTCCAGGTTGCTTGGTTGGCCAAAAAGGGCGTATGCGTTTTTTCCTGAATATATTCAGGAAAAAACGCATACGCCCTTTTTGGCCAAGGGCATCATTGTCAACGTTTTGCCGCTTTTCATGTGCTTTAAAGGCGATTCGTATCTACCTCCTGAAATCTGTTTCCTGCAATTCTGCCTTGATTTCAAATCCTCTTCTTTGCCTTCCCTCAATATATTTGTGGACGAGAGTTATCATTTATAACTCTGCAGGTTTGTGAATTGCAGTGCCCTGAACCTCCATTTTACAACTCGTTTTTATGGGAGCTGGCCGTAAAATCGCAGAATGGCTTCAGGCCCTGTTCTGGTTCCGGGGGGCAGGCTGAGCCTGTGGTTAATTCTTCTTTCTGATGGGAAAATAGAGTGACCTGTGCCTGTCCCAACACCAAGAGCTAGTCTCTCGTTGGTTCCACGTCTTCTCGTTTATCCTCAGGACAAATTACAACCTGTATGGAACAGGAGGTTAAAGGTGCTGATGCTCCAAGTAGGGAGCTTGCTAGTAAAGCGGCTGGAATGGCAAACCCGGGCACAAGGAGATGAGAAATGAGGTGCGTTTTAGAAACCTTTCCCCATCACACAGTGTACCATCTTCTGGGTTTCTCATGCATGTTTTTGATGTAGGAAGATGCCCTTGAACCTGGAGATTTGGGACCCATGCGATGGGTACCACGCAGTATTACTTTAAAGGGTCTGCGTTTGCTCACCCAACCTCACCAAACCTCTCAGCCCCAAGAGTGTCCACCCTTATGTCTCATCCAGCTCTGCGTCTAGATATGGTCAATCCAGGTTGCATCACAGCCCCTGAACGCATTGTGTAAGAATTTCTCTCTCTTTCACTGTCTTTGTTTCATGGGTGTTTCAAAGTAATTTATTTTTATAATGGGGTTTAGCTGCTTTTCACTGCTGTGTTTATGCCGCTTTACACCCACTTGACACACTAACAGAGAGATATCAATACATAGGTTTTACGATTATTATTAGTCAGATATATTCTTGTGCGGTGAATAGGGCGTGTTGAGTCCAGTTCTCTGAGCAAGGAGTAGGTCTTGTCTATTACATATTGGGTTTATGGAACGGTATCTGAGCTAATTTGATACCCTTGTTTTATGTATCACCCCACCTCACCTTTCCCGTTAAGCAGCCATAGTGTGTTTTCTGCATGTGTGACTCTGTTCTGTTTTGTAATTCAGTTCAAGTGTAACGGTTTTTACATTCCCTCTATCAGTGATACCTTATGAGAAGTGTCCTTTTCTGTGTGACTTATTTCACTTAGAATCGTTGTACCTAAATCCACTCATCATGCTGCTACTAACCTTACGACATTGATTTCATGGCTGAGTGATATTCCATTGTACATATGGACCACAACTTCTTTATCCATTTTTCTCTTTCCTGGGATATTTAAGGTGGAATGAAGTGGAGGTCCTGGTCAACAGAGCAGCCCTAAACTTTGGGGTGCTTGTGTCTTGCTGATTTTTAATTTTCCCAATTTATACCCCCATGAGTGGAAGTGCCCTATGCTCTCTAAGCTGTGTTTTTCAGATGTTTCAGGACTCACCGGACACTTCTCCAGAGTGGCTCTTGGCAATTTACATCCCGCCCATCAGTGTAGCAAGGCTCCCATTTCTCCATGGCCTGTCCTGCATTTCTGGTTTTGACACTTTTTTCAGCATGGCCCTTTTGACCGATGGGAAGCGAGACTTCTTTGTAGCGCTGATTTGCCTTTCCAGGTTGCTTGGTTGGCCAAAAAGGGCGTATGCGTTTTTTCCTGAATATATTCAGGAAAAAACGCATACGCCCTTTTTGGCCAAGGGCATCATTGTCAACGTTTTGCCGCTTTTCATGTGCTTTAAAGGCGAATCGTATCTACCTCCTGAAATCTGTTTCCTGCAATTCTGCCTTGATTTCAAATCCTCTTCTTTGCCTTCCCTCAATATATTTGTGGACGAGAGTTATCATTTATAACTCTGCAGGTTTGTGAATTGCAGTGCCCTGAACCTCCATTTTACAACTCGTTTTTATGGGAGCTGGCCGCAAAATCGCAGAATGGCTTCAGGCCCTGTTCTGGTTCCTGGGGGCAGGCTGAGCCTGTGGTTAATTCTTCTTTCTGATGGGAAAATAGAGTGACCTGTGCCTGTCCCAACACCAAGAGCTAGTCTCTCGTTGGTTCCACGTCTTCTCGTTTATCCTCAGGACAAATTACAACCTGTATGGAACAGGAGGTTAAAGGTGCTGATGCTCCAAGTAGGGAGCTTGCTAGTAAAGCGGCTGGAATGGCGAACCCGGGCACAAGGAGATGAGAAATGAGGTGCGTTTTAGAAACCTTTCCCCATCACACGGTGTACCATCTTCTGGGTTTCTCATGCATGTTTTTGATGTAGGAAGATGCCCTTGAAACTGGAGATTTGGGACCCATGCGATGGGTACCACGCAGTATTACTTTAAAGGGTCTGCGTTTGCTCACCCAACCTCACCAAACCTCTCAGCCCCAAGAGTGTCCACCCTTATGTCTCATCCAGCTGTGCGTCTAGATATGGTCAATCCAGGTTGCATCACAGCCCCTGAACTCATTGTGTAAGAATTTCTCTCTCTTTCACTGTCTTTGTTTCATGGGTGTTTCAAAGTAATTTATTTTTATAATGGGGTTTAGCTGCTTTTCACTGCTGTGTTTATGCCGCTTTACACCCACTTGACACACTAACAGAGAGATATCAATACATAGGTTTTACGATTATTATTAGTCAGATATATTCTTGTGCGGTGAATAGGGCGTGTTGAGTCCAGTTCTCTGAGCAAGGAGTAGGTCTTGTCTATTACATATTGGGTTTATGGAACGGTATCTGAGCTAATTTGATACCCTTGTTTTATGTATCACCCCACCTCACCTTTCCCGTTAAGCAGCCATAGTGTGTTTTCTGCATGTGTGACTCTGTTCTGTTTTGTAATTCAGTTCAAGTGTAACGGTTTTTACATTCCCTCTATCAGTGATACCTTATGAGAAGTGTCCTTTTCTGTGTGACTTATTTCACTTAGAATCGTCGTACCTAAATCCACTCATCATGCTGCTACTAACCTTACGACATTGATTTCCTGGCTGAGTGATATTCCATTGTACATAAGGACCACAACTTCTTTATCCATTTTTCTCTTTCCTGGGATATTTAAGGTGGAATGAAGTGGAGGTCCTGGTCAACAGAGCAGCCCTAAACTTTTGGGTGCTTGTGTCTTGCTGATTTTTAATTTTCCCAATTTATACCCCCATGAGTGGAAGTGCCCTATGCTCTCTGAGCTGTGTTTTTCAGATGTTTCAGGACTCACCGGACACTTCTCCAGAGTGGCTCTTGGCAATTTACATCCCGCCCATCAGTGTAGCAAGGCTCCCATTTCTCCATGGCCTGTCCTGCATTTCTGGTTTTGACACTTTTTTCAGCATGGCCCTTTTGACCGATGGGAAGCGAGACTTCTTTGTAGCGCTGATTTGCCTTTCCAGGTTGCTTGGTTGGCCAAAAAGGGCGTATGTGTTTTTTCCTGAATATATTCAGGAAAAAACGCATACGCCCTTTTTGGCCAAGGGCATCATTGTCAACGTTTTGCCGCTTTTCATGTGCTTTAAAGGCGATTCGTATCTACCTCCTGAAATCTGTTTCCTGCAATTCTGCCTTGATTTCAAATCCTCTTCTTTGCCTTCCCTCAATATATTTGTGGACGAGAGTTATCATTTATAACTCTGCAGGTTTGTGAATTGCAGTGCCCTGAACCTCCATTTTACAACTCGTTTTTATGGGAGCTGGCCACAAAATCGCAGAATGGCTTCAGGCCCTGTTCTGGTTCCGGGGGGCAGGCTGAGCCTGTGGTTAATTCTTCTTTCTGATGGGAAAATAGAGTGACCTGTGCCTGTCCCAACACCAAGAGCTAGTCTCTCGTTGGTTCCACGTCTTCCCGTTTATCCTCAGGACAAATTGCAACCTGTACGGAACAGGAGGTTAAAGGTGCTGATGCTCCAAGTAGGGAGCTTGCTAGTAAAGCGGCTGGAATGGCGAACCCGGGCACAAGGAGATGAGAAATGAGGTGCGTTTTAGAAACCTTTCCCCATCACACGGTGTACCAACTTCTGGGTTTCTCATGCATGTTTTTGATGTAGGAAGATGCCCTTGAACCTGGAGATTTGGGACTCATGCGATGGGTACCACGCAGTATTACTTTAAAGGGTCTGCGTTTGCTCACCCAACCTCACCAAACCTCTCAGCCCCAAGAGTGTCCACCCTTATGTCTCATCCAGCTGTGCGTCTAGATATGGTCAATCCAGGTTGCATCACAGCCCCTGAACGCATTGTGTAAGAATTTCTCTCTCTTTCACTGTCTTTGTTTCATGGTTGTTTCAAAGTAATTTATTTTTATAATGGGGTTTAGCTGCTTTTCACTGCTCTGTTTATGCCGCTTTACACCCACTTGACACACTAACAGAGAGATATCAATACATAGGTTTTACGATTATTATTAGTCAGATATATTCTTGTGCAGTGAATAGGGCGTGTTGAGTCCAGTTCTCTGAGCAAGGAGTAGGTCTTGTCTATTACATATTGGGTTTATGGAACGGTATCTGAGCTAATTTGATACCCTTGTTTTATGTATCACCCCACCTCACCTTTCCCGTTAAGCAGCCATAGTGTGTTTTCTGCATGTGTGACTCTGTTCTGTTTTGTAATTCAGTTCAAGTGTAATGGTTTTTACATTCCCTCTATCAGTGATACCTTATGAGAAGTGTCCTTTTCTGTGTGACTTATTTCACTTAGAATCATCGTACCTAAATCCACTCATCATGCTGCTACTAACCTTACGACATTGATTTCATGGCTGAGTGATATTCCATTGTACATAAGGACCACAACTTCTTTATCCATTTTTCTCTTTCCTGGGATATTTAAGGTGGAATGAAGTGGAGATCCTGGTCAACAGAGCAGCCCTAAACTTTGGGGTGCTTGTGTCTTGCTGATTTTTAATTTTCCCAATTTATACCCCCATGAGTGGAAGTGCCCTATGCTCTCTAAGCTGTGTTTTTCAGATGTTTCAGGACTCACCGGACACTTCTCCAGAGTGGCTCTTGGCAATTTACATCCCGCCCATCAGTGTAGCAAGGCTCCCATTTCTCCATGGCCTGTCCTGCATTTCTGGTTTTGACACTTTTTTCAGCATGGCCCTTTTGACCGATGGGAAGCGAGACTTCTTTGTAGCGCTGATTTGCCTTTCCAGGTTGCTTGGTTGGCCAAAAAGGGCGTATGCGTTTTTTCCTGAATATATTCAGGAAAAAACGCATACGCCCTTTTTGGCCAAGGGCATCATTGTCAACGTTTTGCCGCTTTTCATGTGCTTTAAAGGCGATTCGTATCTACCTCCTGAAATCTGTTTCCTGCAATTCTGCCTTGATTTCAAATCCTCTTCTTTGCCTTCCCTCAATATATTTGTGGACGAGAGTTATCATTTATAACTCTGCAGGTTTGTGAATTGCAGTGCCCTGAACCTCCATTTTACAACTCGTTTTTATGGGAGCTGGCCGTAAAATCGCAGAATGGCTTCAGGCCCTGTTCTGGTTCCGGGGGGCAGGCTGAGCCTGTGGTTAATTCTTCTTTCTGATGGGAAAATAGAGTGACCTGTGCCTGTCCCAACACCAAGAGCTAGTCTCTCGTTGGTTCCACGTCTTCTCGTTTATCCTCAGGACAAATTACAACCTGTATGGAACAGGAGGTTAAAGGTGCTGATGCTCCAAGTAGGGAGCTTGCTAGTAAAGCGGCTGGAATGGCAAACCCGGGCACAAGGAGATGAGAAATGAGGTGCGTTTTAGAAACCTTTCCCCATCACAGAGTGTACCATCTTCTGGGTTTCTCATGCATGTTTTTGATGTAGGAAGATGCCCTTGAACCTGGAGATTTGGGACCCATGCGATGGGTACCACGCAGTATTCCTTTAAAGGGTCTGCGTTTGCTCACCCAACCTCACCAAACCTCTCAGCCCCAAGAGTGTCCACCCTTATGTCTCATCCAGCTCTGCGTCTAGATATGGTCAATCCAGGTTGCATCACAGCCCCTGAACGCATTGTGTAAGAATTTCTCTCTCTTTCACTGTCTTTGTTTCATGGGTGTTTCAAAGTAATTTATTTTTATAATGGGGTTTAGCTGCTTTTCACTGCTGTGTTTATGCCGCTTTACACCCACTTGACACACTAACAGAGAGATATCAATACATAGGTTTTACGATTATTATTAGTCAGATATATTCTTGTGCGGTGAATAGGGCGTGTTGAGTCCAGTTCTCTGAGCAAGGAGTAGGTCTTGTCTATTACATATTGGGTTTATGGAACGGTATCTGAGCTAATTTGATACCCTTGTTTTATGTATCACCCCACCTCACCTTTCCCGTTAAGCAGCCATAGTGTGTTTTCTGCATGTGTGACTCTGTTCTGTTTTGTAATTCAGTTCAAGTGTAACGGTTTTTACATTCCCTCTATCAGTGATACCTTATGAGAAGTGTCCTTTTCTGTGTGACTTATTTCACTTAGAATCGTTGTACCTAAATCCACTCATCATGCTGCTACTAACCTTACGACATTGATTTCATGGCTGAGTGATATTCCATTGTACATAGGGACCACAATTTCTTTATCCATTTTTCTCTTTCCTGGGATATTTAAGGTGGAATGAAGTGGAGGTCCTGGTCAACAGAGCAGCCCTAAACTTTGGGGTGCTTGTGTCTTGCTGATTTTTAATCTTCCCAATTTATACCCCCATGAGTGGAAGTGCCCTATGCTCTCTAAGCTGTGTTTTTCAGATGTTTCAGGACTCACCGGACACTTCTCCAGAGTGGCTCTTGGCAATTTACATCCCGCCCATCAGTGTAGCAAGGCTCCCATTTCTCCATGGCCTGTCCTGCATTTCTGGTTTTGACACTTTTTTCAGCATGGCCCTTTTGACCGATGGGAAGCGAGACTTCTTTGTAGCGCTGATTTGCCTTTCCAGGTTGCTTGGTTGGCCAAAAAGGGCGTATGCGTTTTTTCCTGAATATATTCAGGAAAAAACGCATACGCCCTTTTTGGCCAAGGGCATCATTGTCAACGTTTTGCCGCTTTTCATGTGCTTTAAAGGCGATTCGTATCTACCTCCTGAAATCTGTTTCCTGCAATTCTGCCTTGATTTCAAATCCTCTTCTTTGCCTTCCCTCAATATATTTGTGGACGAGAGTTATCATTTATAACTCTGCAGGTTTGTGAATTGCAGTGCCCTGAACCTCCATTTTACAACTCGTTTTTATGGGAGCTGGCCGCAAAATCGCAGAATGGCTTCAGGCCCTGTTCTGGTTCCTGGGGGCAGGCTGAGCCTGTGGTTAATTCTTCTTTCTGATGGGAAAATAGAGTGACCTGTGCCTGTCCCAACACCAAGAGCTAGTCTCTCGTTGGTTCCACGTCTTCTCGTTTATCCTCAGGACAAATTACAACCTGTATGGAACAGGAGGTTAAAGGTGCTGATGCTCCAAGTAGGGAGCTTGCTAGTAAAGCGGCTGGAATGGCGAACCCGGGCACAAGGAGATGAGAAATGAGGTGCGTTTTAGAAACCTTTCCCCATCACACGGTGTACCATCTTCTGGGTTTCTCATGCATGTTTTTGATGTAGGAAGATGCCCTTGAACCTGGAGATTTGGGACCCATGCGATGGGTACCACGCAGTATTACTTTAAAGGGTCTGCGTTTGCTCACCCAACCTCACCAAACCTCTCAGCCCCAAGAGTGTCCACCCTTATGTCTCATCCAGCTGTGCGTCTAGATATGGTCAATCCAGGTTGCATCACAGCCCCTGAACGCATTGTGTAAGAATTTCTCTCTCTTTCACTGTCTTTGTTTCATGGGTGTTTCAAAGTAATTTATTTTTATAATGGGGTTTAGCTGCTTTTCACTGCTGTGTTTATGCCGCTTTACACCCACTTGACACACTAACAGAGAGATATCAACACATAGGTTTTACGATTATTATTAGTCAGATATATTCTTGTGCGGTGAATAGGGCGTATTGAGTCCAGTTCTTTGAGCAAGGAGTAGGTCTTGTCTATTACATATTGGGTTTATGGAACGGTATCTGAGCTAATTTGATACCCTTGTTTTATGTATCACCCCACCTCACCTTTCCCGTTAAGCAGCCATAGTGTGTTTTCTGCATGTGTGACTCTGTTCTGTTTTGTAATTCAGTTCAAGTGTAACGGTTTTTACATTCCCTCTATCAGTGATACCTTATGAGAAGTGTCCTTTTCTGTGTGACTTATTTCACTTAGAATCGTCGTACCTAAATCCACTCATCATGCTGCTACTAACCTTACGACATTGATTTCATGGCTGAGTGATATTCCATTGTACATAAGGACCACAACTTCTTTATCCATTTTTCTCTTTCCTGGGATATTTAAGGTGGAATGAAGTGGAGGTCCTGGTCAACAGAGCAGCCCTAAACTTTTGGGTGCTTGTGTCTTGCTGATTTTTAATTTTCCCAATTTATACCCCCATGAGTGGAAGTGCCCTATGCTCTCTGAGCTGTGTTTTTCAGATGTTTCAGGACTCACCGGACACTTCTCCAGAGTGGCTCTTGGCAATTTACATCCCGCCCATCAGTGTAGCAAGGCTCCCATTTCTCCATGGCCTGTCCTGCATTTCTGGTTTTGACACTTTTTTCAGCATGGCCCTTTTGACCGATGGGAAGCGAGACTTCTTTGTAGCGCTGATTTGCCTTTCCAGGTTGCTTGGTTGGCCAAAAAGGGCGTATGCGTTTTTTCCTGAATATATTCAGGAAAAAACACATACGCCCTTTTTGGCCAAGGGCATCATTGTCAACGTTTTGCCGCTTTTCATGTGCTTTAAAGGCGATTCGTATCTACCTCCTGAAATCTGTTTCCTGCAATTCTGCCTTGATTTCAAATCCTCTTCTTTGCCTTCCCTCAATATATTTGTGGACGAGAGTTATCATTTATAACTCTGCAGGTTTGTGAATTGCAGTGCCCTGAACCTCCATTTTACAACTCGTTTTTATGGGAGCTGGCCGCAAAATCGCAGAATGGCTTCAGGCCCTGTTCTGGTTCCGGGGGGCAGGCTGAGCCTGTGGTTAATTCTTCTTTCTGATGGGAAAATAGAGTGACCTGTGCCTGTCCCAACACCAAGAGCTAGTCTCTCGTTGGTTCCACGTCTTCCCGTTTATCCTCAGGACAAATTGCAACCTGTACGGAACAGGAGGTTAAAGGTGCTGATGCTCCAACTAGGGAGCTTGCTAGTAAAGCGGCTGGAATGGCGAACCCGGGCACAAGGAGATGAGAAATGAGGTGCGTTTTAGAAACCTTTCCCCATCACACGGTGTACCAAATTCTGGGTTTCTCATGCATGTTTTTGATGTAGGAAGATGCCCTTGAACCTGGAGATTTGGGACTCATGCGATGGGTACCACGCAGTATTACTTTAAAGGGTCTGCGTTTGCTCACCCAACCTCACCAAACCTCTCAGCCCCAAGAGTGTCCACCCTTATGTCTCATCCAGCTGTGCGTCTAGATATGGTCAATCCAGGTTGCATCACAGCCCCTGAACGCATTGTGTAAGAATTTCTCTCTCTTTCACTGTCTTTGTTTCATGGTTGTTTCAAAGTAATTTATTTTTATAATGGGGTTTAGCTGCTTTTCACTGCTCTGTTTATGCCGCTTTACACCCACTTGACACACTAACAGAGAGATATCAATACATAGGTTTTACGATTATTATTAGTCAGATATATTCTTGTGCAGTGAATAGGGCGTGTTGAATCCAGTTCTCTGAGCAAGGAGTAGGTCTTGTCTATTACATATTGGGTTTATGGAACGGTATCTGAGCTAATTTGATACCCTTGTTTTATGTATCACCCCACCTCACCTTTCCCGTTAAGCAGCCATAGTGTGTTTTCTGCATGTGTGACTCTGTTCTGTTTTGTAATTCAGTTCAAGTGTAACGGTTTTTACATTCCCTCTATCAGTGATACCTTATGAGAAGTGTCCTTTTCTGTGTGACTTATTTCACTTAGAATCGTTGTACCTAAATCCACTCATCATGCTGCTACTAACCTTACGACATTGATTTCATGGCTGAGTGATATTCCATTGTACATATGGACCACAACTTCTTTATCCATTTTTCTCTTTCCTGGGATATTTAAGGTGGAATGAAGTGGAGGTCCTGGTCAACAGAGCAGCCCTAAACTTTGGGGTGCTTGTGTCTTGCTGATTTTTAATTTTCCCAATTTATACCCCCATGAGTGGAAGTGCCCTATGCTCTCTAAGCTGTGTTTTTCAGATGTTTCAGGACTCACCGGACACTTCTCCAGAGTGGCTCTTGGCAATTTACATCCCGCCCATCAGTGTAGCAAGGCTCCCATTTCTCCATGGCCTGTCCTGCATTTCTGGTTTTGACACTTTTTTCAGCATGGCCCTTTTGACCGATGGGAAGCGAGACTTCTTTGTAGCGCTGATTTGCCTTTCCAGGTTGCTTGGTTGGCCAAAAAGGGCGTATGCGTTTTTTCCTGAATATATTCAGGAAAAAACGCATACGCCCTTTTTGGCCAAGGGCATCATTGTCAACGTTTTGCCGCTTTTCATGTGCTTTAAAGGCGAATCGTATCTACCTCCTGAAATCTGTTTCCTGCAATTCTGCCTTGATTTCAAATCCTCTTCTTTGCCTTCCCTCAATATATTTGTGGACGAGAGTTATCATTTATAACTCTGCAGGTTTGTGAATTGCAGTGCCCTGAACCTCCATTTTACAACTCGTTTTTATGGGAGCTGGCCGCAAAATCGCAGAATGGCTTCAGGCCCTCTTCTGGTTCCGGGGGGCAGGCTGAGCCTGTGGTTAATTCTTCTTTCTGATGGGAAAATAGAGTGACCTGTGCCTGTCCCAACACCAAGAGCTAGTCTCTCGTTGGTTCCACGTCTTCTCGTTTATCCTCAGGACAAATTACAACCTGTATGGAACAGGAGGTTAAAGGTGCTGATGCTCCAAGTAGGGAGCTTGCTAGTAAAGCGGCTGGAATGGCGAACCCGGGCACAAGGAGATGAGAAATGAGGTGCGTTTTAGAAACCTTTCCCCATCACACGGTGTACCATCTTCTGGGTTTCTCATGCATGTTTTTGATGTAGGAAGATGCCCTTGAACCTGGAGATTTGGGACCCATGCGATGGGTACCACGCAGTATTACTTTAAAGGGTCTGCGTTTGCTCACCCAACCTCACCAAACCTCTCAGCCCCAAGAGTGTCCACCCTTATGTCTCATCCAGCTGTGCGTCTAGATATGGTCAATCCAGGTTGCATCACAGCCCCTGAACGCATTGTGTAAGAATTTCTCTCTCTTTCACTGTCTTTGTTTCATGGTTGTTTCAAAGTAATTTATTTTTATAATGGGGTTTAGCTGCTTTTCACTGCTGTGTTTATGCCGCTTTACACCCACTTGACACACTAACAGAGAGATATCAATACATAGGTTTTACGATTATTATTAGTCAGATATATTCTTGTGCGGTGAATAGGGCGTGTTGAGTCCAGTTCTCTGAGCAAGGAGTAGGTCTTGTCTATTACATATTGGGTTTATGGAATGGTATCTGAGCTAATTTGATACCCTTGTTTTATGTATCACCCCACCTCACCTTTCCCGTTAAGCAGCCATAGTGTGTTTTCTGCATGTGTGACTCTGTTCTGTTTTGTAATTCAGTTCAAGTGTAACGGTTTTTACATTCCCTCTATCAGTGATACCTTATGAGAAGTGTCCTTTTCTGTGTGACTTATTTCACTTAGAATCATCGTACCTAAATCCACTCATCATGCTGCTACTAACCTTACGACATTGATTTCATGGCTGAGTGATATTCCATTGTACATAAGGACCACAACTTCTTTATCTATTTTTCTCTTTCCTGGGATATTTAAGGTGGAATGAAGTGGAGGTCCTGGTCAACAGAGCAGCCCTCAACTTTGGGGTGCTTGTGTCTTGCTGATTTTCAATTTTCCCAATTTATACCCCCATGAGTGGAAGTGCCCTATGCTCTCTAAGCTGTGTTTTTCAGATGTTTCAGGACTCACCGGACACTTCTCCAGAGTGGCTCTTGGCAATTTACATCCCGCCCATCAGTGTAGCAAGGCTCCCATTTCTCCATGGCCTGTCCTGCATTTCTGGTTTTGACACTTTTTTCAGCATGGCCCTTTTGACCGATGGGAAGCGAGACTTCTTTGTAGCGCTGATTTGCCTTTCCAGGTTGCTTGGTTGGCCAAAAAGGGCGTATGCGTTTTTTCCTGAATATATTCAGGAAAAAACGCATACGCCCTTTTTGGCCAAGGGCATCATTGTCAACGTTTTGCCGCTTTTCATGTGCTTTAAAGGCGATTCGTATCTACCTCCTGAAATCTGTTTCCTGCAATTCTGCCTTGATTTCAAATCCTCTTCTTTGCCTTCCCTCAATATATTTGTGGACGAGAGTTATCATTTATAACTCTGCAGGTTTGTGAATTGCAGTGCCCTGAACCTCCATTTTACAACTCGTTTTTATGGGAGCTGGCCGCAAAATCGCAGAATGGCTTCAGGCCCTGTTCTGGTTCCGGGGGGCAGGCTGAGCCTGTGGTTAATTCTTCTTTCTGATGGGAAAATAGAGTGACCTTTGCCTGTCCCAACACCAAGAGCTAGTCTCTCGTTGGTTCCACGTCTTCTCGTTTATCCTCAGGACAAATTACAACCTGTATGGAACAGGAGGTTAAAGGTGCTGATGCTCCAAGTAGGGAGCTTGCTAGTAAAGTGGCTGGAATGGCGAACCCGGGCACAAGGAGATGAGAAATGAGGTGCGTTTTAGAAACCTTTCCCCATCACACAGTGTACCATCTTCTGGGTTTCTCATGCATGTTTTTGATGTAGGAAGATACCCTTGAACCTGGAGATTTGGGACCAATGCGATGGGTACCACGCAGTATTACTTTAAAGGGTCTGCGTTTGCTCACCCAACCTCACCAAACCTCTCAGCCCCAAGAGTGTCCACCCTTATGTCTCATCCAGCTGTGCGTCTAGATATGGTCAATCCAGGTTGCATCACAGCCCCTGAACGCATTGTGTAAGAATTTCTCTCTCTTTCACTGTCTTTGTTTCATGGGTGTTTCAAAGTAATTTATTTTTATAATGGGGTTTAGCTGCTTTTCACTGCTGTGTTTATGCCGCTTTACACCCACTTGACACACTAACAGAGAGATATCAATACATAGGTTTTACGATTATTATTAGTCAGATATATTCTTGTGCGGTGAATAGGGCGCATTGAGTCCAGTTCTCTGAGCAAGGAGTAGGTCTTGTCTATTACATATTGGGTTTATGGAACGGTATCTGAGCTAATTTGATACCCTTGTTTTATGTATCACCCCACCTCACCTTTCCCGTTAAGCAGCCATAGTGTGTTTTCTGCATGTGTGACTCTCTTCTGTTTTGTAATTCAGTTCAAGTGTAACGGTTTTTACATTCCCTCTATCAGTGATACCTTATGAGAAGTGTCCTTTTCTGTGTGACTTATTTCACTTAGAATCGTTGTACCTAAATCCACTCATCATGCTGCTACTAACCTTATGACATTGATTTCATGCCTGAGTGATATTACATTGTACATATGGACCACAACTTCTTTATCCATTTTTCTCTTTCCTGGGATATTTAAGGTGGAATGAAGTGGAGGTCCTGGTCAACAGAGCAGCCCTAAACTTTGGGGTGCTTGTGTCTTGCTGATTTTTAATTTTCCCAATTTATACCCCCATGAGTGGAAGTGCCCTATGCTCTCTAAGCTGTGTTTTTCAGATGTTTCAGGACTCACCGGACACTTCTCCAGAGTGGCTCTTGGCAATTTACATCCCGCCCATCAGTGTAGCAAGGCTCCCATTTCTCCATGGCCTGTCCTGCATTTCTGGTTTTGACACTTTTTTCAGCATGGCCCTTTTGACCGATGGGAAGCGAGACTTCTTTGTAGCGCTGATTTGCCTTTCCAGGTTGCTTGGTTGGCCAAAAAGGGCGTATGCGTTTTTTCCTGAATATATTCAGGAAAAAACGCATACGCCCTTTTTGGCCAAGGGCATCATTGTCAACGTTTTGCCGCTTTTCATGTGCTTTAAAGGCGATTCGTATCTACCTCCTGAAATCTGTTTCCTGCAATTCTGCCTTGATTTCAAATCCTCTTCTTTGCCTTCCCTCAATATATTTGTGGACGAGAGTTATCATTTATAACTCTGCAGGTTTGTGAATTGCAGTGCCCTGAACCTCCATTTTACAACTCGTTTTTATGGGAGCTGGCCGCAAAATCGCAGAATGGCTTCAGGCCCTGTTCTGGTTCCTGGGGGCAGGCTGAGCCTGTGGTTAATTCTTCTTTCTGATGGGAAAATAGAGTGACCTGTGCCTGTCCCAACACCAAGAGCTAGTCTCTCGTTGGTTCCACGTCTTCTCGTTTATCCTCAGGACAAATTACAACCTGTATGGAACAGGAGGTTAAAGGTGCTGATGCTCCAAGTAGGGAGCTTGCTAGTAAAGCGGCTGGAATGGCGAACCCGGGCACAAGGAGATGAGAAATGAGGTGCGTTTTAGAAACCTTTCCCCATCACACGGTGTACCATCTTCTGGGTTTCTCATGCATGTTTTTGATGTAGGAAGGTGCCCTTGAACCTGGAGATTTGGGACCCATGCGATGGGTACCACGCAGTATTACTTTAAAGGGTCTGCGTTTGCTCACCCAACCTCACCAAACCTCTCAGCCCCAAGAGTGTCCACCCTTATGTCTCATCCAGCTGTGCGTCTAGATATGGTCAATCCAGGTTGCATCACAGCCCCTGAACGCATTGTGTAAGAATTTCTCTCTCTTTCACTGTCTTTGTTTCATGGGTGTTTCAAAGTAATTTATTTTTGTAATGGGGTTTAGCTGCTTTTCACTGCTGTGTTTATGCCGCTTTACACCCACTTGACACACTAACAGAGAGATATCAACACATAGGTTTTACGATTATTATTAGTCAGATATATTCTTGTGCGGTGAATAGGGCGTGTTGAGTCCAGTTCTTTGAGCAAGGAGTAGGTCTTGTCTATTACATATTGGGTTTATGGAACGGTATCTGAGCTAATTTGATACCCTTGTTTTATGTATCACCCCACCTCACCTTTCCCGTTAAGCAGCCATAGTGTGTTTTCTGCATGTGTGACTCTGTTCTGTTTTGTAATTCAGTTCAATTGTAACGGTTTTTACATTCCCTCTATCAGTGATACCTTATGAGAAGTGTCCTTTTCTGTGACTTATTTCACTTAGAATCGTCGTACCTAAATCCACTCATCATGCTGCTACTAACCTTACGACATTGATTTCATGGCTGAGTGATATTCCATTGTACATAAGGACCACAACTTCTTTATCCATTTTTCTCTTTCCTGGGATATTTAAGGTGGAATGAAGTGGAGGTCCTGGTCAACAGAGCAGCCCTAAACTTTGGGGTGCTTGTGTCTTGCTGATTTTTAATTTTCCCAATTTATACCCCCATGAGTGGAAGTGCCCTATGCTCTCTAAGCTGTGTTTTTCAGATGTTTCAGGACTCACCGGACACTTCTCCAGAGTGGCTCTTGGCAATTTACATCCCGCCCATCAGTGTAGCAAGGCTCCCATTTCTCCATGGCCTGTCCTGCATTTCTGGTTTTGACACTTTTTTCAGCATGGCCCTTTTGACCGATGGGAAGCGAGACTTCTTTCTAGCGCTGATTTGCCTTTCCAGGTTGCTTGGTTGGCCAAAAAGGGCGTATGCGTTTTTTCCTGAATATATTCAGGAAAAAACGCATACGCCCTTTTTGGCCAAGGGCATCATTGTCAACGTTTTGCCGCTTTTCATGTGCTTTAAAGGCGATTCGTATCTACCTCCTGAAATCTGTTTCCTGCAATTCTGCCTTGATTTCAAATCCTCTTCTTTGCCTTCCCTCAATATATTTGTGGACGAGAGTTATCATTTATAACTCTGCAGGTTTGTGAATTGCAGTGCCCTGAACCTCCATTTTACAACTCGTTTTTATGGGAGCTGGCCGCAAAATCGCAGAATGGCTTCAGGCCCTGTTCTGGTTCCGGGGGGCAGGCTGAGCCTGTGGTTAATTCTTCTTTCTGATGGGAAAATAGAGTGACCTGTGCCTGTCCCAACACCAAGAGCTAGTCTCTCGTTGGTTCCACGTCTTCCCGTTTATCCTCAGGACAAATTGCAACCTGTACGGAACAGGAGGTTAAAGGTGCTGATGCTCCAACTAGGGAGCTTGCTAGTAAAGCGGCTGGAATGGCGAACCCGGGCACAAGGAGATGAGAAATGAGGTGCGTTTTAGAAACCTTTCCCCATCACACGGTGTACCAAATTCTGGGTTTCTCATGCATGTTTTTGATGTAGGAAGATGCCCTTGAACCTGGAGATTTGGGACTCATGCGATGGGTACCACGCAGTATTACTTTAAAGGGTCTGCGTTTGCTCACCCAACCTCACCAAACCTCTCAGCCCCAAGAGTGTCCACCCTTATGTCTCATCCAGCTGTGCGTCTAGATATGGTCAATCCAGGTTGCATCACAGCCCCTGAACGCATTGTGTAAGAATTTCTCTCTCTTTCACTGTCTTTGTTTCATGGTTGTTTCAAAGTAATTTATTTTTATAATGGGGTTTAGCTGCTTTTCACTGCTCTGTTTATGCCGCTTTACACCCACTTGACACACTAACAGAGAGATATCAATACATAGGTTTTACGATTATTATTAGTCAGATATATTCTTGTGCAGTGAATAGGGCGTGTTGAATCCAGTTCTCTGAGCAAGGAGTAGGTCTTGTCTATTACATATTGGGTTTATGGAACGGTATCTGAGCTAATTTGATACCCTTGTTTTATGTATCACCCCACCTCACCTTTCCCGTTAAGCAGCCATAGTGTGTTTTCTGCATGTGTGACTCTGTTCTGTTTTGTAATTCAGTTCAAGTGTAACGGTTTTTACATTCCCTCTATCAGTGATACCTTATGAGAAGTGTCCTTTTCTGTGTGACTTATTTCACTTAGAATCGTTGTACCTAAATCCACTCATCATGCTGCTACTAACCTTACGACATTGATTTCATGGCTGAGTGATATTCCATTGTACATATGGACCACAACTTCTTTATCCATTTTTCTCTTTCCTGGGATATTTAAGGTGGAATGAAGTGGAGGTCCTGGTCAACAGAGCAGCCCTAAACTTTGGGGTGCTTGTGTCTTGCTGATTTTTAATTTTCCCAATTTATACCCCCATGAGTGGAAGTGCCCTATGCTCTCTAAGCTGTGTTTTTCAGATGTTTCAGGACTCACCGGACACTTCTCCAGAGTGGCTCTTGGCAATTTACATCCCGCCCATCAGTGTAGCAAGGCTCCCATTTCTCCATGGCCTGTCCTGCATTTCTGGTTTTGACACTTTTTTCAGCATGGCCCTTTTGACCGATGGGAAGCGAGACTTCTTTGTAGCGCTGATTTGCCTTTCCAGGTTGCTTGGTTGGCCAAAAAGGGCGTATGCGTTTTTTCCTGAATATATTCAGGAAAAAACGCATACGCCCTTTTTGGCCAAGGGCATCATTGTCAACGTTTTGCCGCTTTTCATGTGCTTTAAAGGCGAATCGTATCTACCTCCTGAAATCTGTTTCCTGCAATTCTGCCTTGATTTCAAATCCTCTTCTTTGCCTTCCCTCAATATATTTGTGGACGAGAGTTATCATTTATAACTCTGCAGGTTTGTGAATTGCAGTGCCCTGAACCTCCATTTTACAACTCGTTTTTATGGGAGCTGGCCGCAAAATCGCAGAATGGCTTCAGGCCCTCTTCTGGTTCCGGGGGGCAGGCTGAGCCTGTGGTTAATTCTTCTTTCTGATGGGAAAATAGAGTGACCTGTGCCTGTCCCAACACCAAGAGCTAGTCTCTCGTTGGTTCCACGTCTTCTCGTTTATCCTCAGGACAAATTACAACCTGTATGGAACAGGAGGTTAAAGGTGCTGATGCTCCAAGTAGGGAGCTTGCTAGTAAAGCGGCTGGAATGGCGAACCCGGGCACAAGGAGATGAGAAATGAGGTGCGTTTTAGAAACCTTTCCCCATCACACGGTGTACCATCTTCTGGGTTTCTCATGCATGTTTTTGATGTAGGAAGATGCCCTTGAACCTGGAGATTTGGGACCCATGCGATGGGTACCACGCAGTATTACTTTAAAGGGTCTGCGTTTGCTCACCCAACCTCACCAAACCTCTCAGCCCCAAGAGTGTCCACCCTTATGTCTCATCCAGCTGTGCGTCTAGATATGGTCAATCCAGGTTGCATCACAGCCCCTGAACGCATTGTGTAAGAATTTCTCTCTCTTTCACTGTCTTTGTTTCATGGTTGTTTCAAAGTAATTTATTTTTATAATGGGGTTTAGCTGCTTTTCACTGCTGTGTTTATGCCGCTTTACACCCACTTGACACACTAACAGAGAGATATCAATACATAGGTTTTACGATTATTATTAGTCAGATATATTCTTGTGCGGTGAATAGGGCGTGTTGAGTCCAGTTCTCTGAGCAAGGAGTAGGTCTTCTCTATTACATATTGGGTTTATGGAATGGTATCTGAGCTAATTTGATACCCTTGTTTTATGTATCACCCCACCTCACCTTTCCCGTTAAGCAGCCATAGTGTGTTTTCTGCATGTGTGACTCTGTTCTGTTTTGTAATTCAGTTCAAGTGTAACGGTTTTTACATTCCCTCTATCAGTGATACCTTATGAGAAGTGTCCTTTTCTGTGTGACTTATTTCACTTAGAATCATCGTACCTAAATCCACTCATCATGCTGCTACTAACCTTACGACATTGATTTCATGGCTGAGTGATATTCCATTGTACATAAGGACCACAACTTCTTTATCTATTTTTCTCTTTCCTGGGATATTTAAGGTGGAATGAAGTGGAGGTCCTGGTCAACAGAGCAGCCCTCAACTTTGGGGTGCTTGTGTCTTGCTGATTTTCAATTTTCCCAATTTATACCCCCATGAGTGGAAGTGCCCTATGCTCTCTAAGCTGTGTTTTTCAGATGTTTCAGGACTCACCGGACACTTCTCCAGAGTGGCTCTTGGCAATTTACATCCCGCCCATCAGTGTAGCAAGGCTCCCATTTCTCCATGGCCTGTCCTGCATTTCTGGTTTTGACACTTTTTTCAGCATGGCCCTTTTGACCGATGGGAAGCGAGACTTCTTTGTAGCGCTGATTTGCCTTTCCAGGTTGCTTGGTTGGCCAAAAAGGGCGTATGCGTTTTTTCCTGAATATATTCAGGAAAAAACGCATACGCCCTTTTTGGCCAAGGGCATCATTGTCAACGTTTTGCCGCTTTTCATGTGCTTTAAAGGCGATTCGTATCTACCTCCTGAAATCTGTTTCCTGCAATTCTGCCTTGATTTCAAATCCTCTTCTTTGCCTTCCCTCAATATATTTGTGGACGAGAGTTATCATTTATAACTCTGCAGGTTTGTGAATTGCAGTGCCCTGAACCTCCATTTTACAACTCGTTTTTATGGGAGCTGGCCGCAAAATCGCAGAATGGCTTCAGGCCCTCTTCTGGTTCCGGGGGGCAGGCTGAGCCTGTGGTTAATTCTTCTTTCTGATGGGAAAATAGAGTGACCTGTGCCTGTCCCAACACCAAGAGCTAGTCTCTCGTTGGTTCCACGTCTTCTCGTTTATCCTCAGGACAAATTACAACCTGTATGGAACAGGAGGTTAAAGGTGCTGATGCTCCAAGTAGGGAGCTTGCTAGTAAAGCGGCTGGAATGGCGAACCCGGGCACAAGGAGATGAGAAATGAGGTGCGTTTTAGAAACCTTTCCCCATCACACGGTGTACCATCTTCTGGGTTTCTCATGCATGTTTTTGATGTAGGAAGGTGCCCTTGAACCTGGAGATTTGGGACCCATGCGATGGGTACCACGCAGTATTACTTTAAAGGGTCTGCGTTTGCTCACCCAACCTCACCAAACCTCTCAGCCCCAAGAGTGTCCACCCTTATGTCTCATCCAGCTGTGCGTCTAGATATGGTCAATCCAGGTTGCATCACAGCCCCTGAACGCATTGTGTAAGAATTTCTCTCTCTTTCACTGTCTTTGTTTCATGGGTGTTTCAAAGTAATTTATTTTTGTAATGGGGTTTAGCTGCTTTTCACTGCTGTGTTTATGCCGCTTTACACCCACTTGACACACTAACAGAGAGATATCAACACATAGGTTTTACGATTATTATTAGTCAGATATATTCTTGTGCGGTGAATAGGGCGTGTTGAGTCCAGTTCTTTGAGCAAGGAGTAGGTCTTGTCTATTACATATTGGGTTTATGGAACGGTATCTGAGCTAATTTGATACCCTTGTTTTATGTATCACCCCACCTCACCTTTCCCGTTAAGCAGCCATAGTGTGTTTTCTGCATGTGTGACTCTGTTCTGTTTTGTAATTCAGTTCAATTGTAACGGTTTTTACATTCCCTCTATCAGTGATACCTTATGAGAAGTGTCCTTTTCTGTGACTTATTTCACTTAGAATCGTCGTACCTAAATCCACTCATCATGCTGCTACTAACCTTACGACATTGATTTCATGGCTGAGTGATATTCCATTGTACATAAGGACCACAACTTCTTTATCCATTTTTCTCTTTCCTGGGATATTTAAGGTGGAATGAAGTGGAGGTCCTGGTCAACAGAGCAGCCCTAAACTTTGGGGTGCTTGTGTCTTGCTGATTTTTAATTTTCCCAATTTATACCCCCATGAGTGGAAGTGCCCTATGCTCTCTAAGCTGTGTTTTTCAGATGTTTCAGGACTCACCGGACACTTCTCCAGAGTGGCTCTTGGCAATTTACATCCCGCCCATCAGTGTAGCAAGGCTCCCATTTCTCCATGGCCTGTCCTGCATTTCTGGTTTTGACACTTTTTTCAGCATGGCCCTTTTGACCGATGGGAAGCGAGACTTCTTTCTAGCGCTGATTTGCCTTTCCAGGTTGCTTGGTTGGCCAAAAAGGGCGTATGCGTTTTTTCCTGAATATATTCAGGAAAAAACGCATACGCCCTTTTTGGCCAAGGGCATCATTGTCAACGTTTTGCCGCTTTTCATGTGCTTTAAAGGCGATTCGTATCTACCTCCTGAAATCTGTTTCCTGCAATTCTGCCTTGATTTCAAATCCTCTTCTTTGCCTTCCCTCAATATATTTGTGGACGAGAGTTATCATTTATAACTCTGCAGGTTTGTGAATTGCAGTGCCCTGAACCTCCATTTTACAACTCGTTTTTATGGGAGCTGGCCGCAAAATCGCAGAATGGCTTCAGGCCCTGTTCTGGTTCCGGGGGGCAGGCTGAGCCTGTGGTTAATTCTTCTTTCTGATGGGAAAATAGAGTGACCTGTGCCTGTCCCAACACCAAGAGCTAGTCTCTCGTTGGTTCCACGTCTTCTCGTTTATCCTCAGGACAAATTACAACCTGTATGGAACAGGAGGTTAAAGGTGCTGATGCTCCAAGTAGGGAGCTTGCTAGTAAAGTGGCTGGAATGGCGAACCCGGGCACAAGGAGATGAGAAATGAGGTGCGTTTTAGAAACCTTTCCCCATCACACAGTGTACCATCTTCTGGGTTTCTCATGCATGTTTTTGATGTAGGAAGATGCCCTTGAACCTGGAGATTTGGGACCCATGCGATGGGTACCACGCAGTATTACTTTAAAGGGTCTGCGTTTGCTCACCCAACCTCACCAAACCTCTCAGCCCCAAGAGTGTGCACCCTTATGTCTCATCCAGCTGTGCGTCTAGATATGGTCAATCCAGGTTGCATCACAGCCCCTGAACGCATTGTGTAAGAATTTCTCTCTCTTTCACTGTCTTTGTTTCATGGGTGTTTCAAAGTAATTTATTTTTATAATGGGGTTTAGCTGCTTTTCACTGCTGTGTTTATGCCGCTTTACACCCACTTGACACACTAACAGAGAGATATCAATACATAGGTTTTACGATTATTATTAGTCAGATATATTCTTGTGCGGTGAATAGGGCGTGTTGAGTCCAGTTCTCTGAGCAAGGAGTAGGTCTTGTCTATTACATATTGGGTTTATGGAACGGTATCTGAGCTAATTTGATACCCTTGTTTTATGTATCACCCCACCTCACCTTTCCCGTTAAGCAGCCATAGTGTGTTTTCTGCATGTGTGACTCTGTTCTGTTTTGTAATTCAGTTCAAGTGTAACGGTTTTTACATTCCCTCTATCAGTGATACCTTATGAGAAGTGTCCTTTTCTGTGTGACTTATTTCACTTAGAATCGTCGTACCTAAATCCACTCATCATGCTGCTACTAACCTTACGACATTGATTTCATGGCTGAGTGATATTCCATTGTACATAAGGACCACAACTTCTTTATCCATTTTTCTCTTTCCTGGGATATTTAAGGTGGAATGAAGTGGAGGTCCTGGTCAACAGAGCAGCCCTAAACTTTGGGGTGCTTGTGTCTTGCTGATTTTTAATTTTCCCAATTTATACCCCCATGAGTGGAAGTGCCCTATGCTCTCTAAGCTGTGTTTTTCAGATGTTTCAGGACTCACCGGACACTTCTCCAGAGTGGCTCTTGGCAATTTACATCCCGCCCATCAGTGTAGCAAGGCTCCCATTTCTCCATGGCCTGTCCTGCATTTCTGGTTTTGACACTTTTTTCAGCATGGCCCTTTTGACCGATGGGAAGCGAGACTTCTTTGTAGCGCTGATTTGCCTTTCCAGGTTGCTTGGTTGGCCAAAAAGGGCGTATGCGTTTTTTCCTGAATATATTCAGGAAAAAACGCATACGCCCTTTTTGGCCAAGGGCATCATGGTCAACGTTTTGCCGCTTTTCATGTGCTTTAAAGGCGATTCGTATCTACCTCCTGAAATCTGTTTCCTGCAATTCTGCCTTGATTTCAAATCCTCTTCTTTGCCTTCCCTCAATATATTTGTGGACGAGAGTTATCATTTATAACTCTGCAGGTTTGTGAATTGCAGTGCCCTGAACCTCCATTTTACAACTCGTTTTTATGGGAGCTGGCCGCAAAATCGCAGAATGGCTTCAGGCCCTGTTCTGGTTCCGGGGGGCAGGCTGAGCCTGTGGTTAATTCTTCTTTCTGATGGGAAAATAGAGTGACCTGTGCCTGTCCCAACACCAAGAGCTAGTCTCTCGTTGGTTCCATGTCTTCTCGTTTATCCTCAGGACAAATTACAACCTGTATGGAACAGGAGGTTAAAGGTGCTGATGCTCCAAGTAGGGAGCTTGCTAGTAAAGCGGCTGGAATGGCGAACCCGGGCACAAGGAGATGAGAAATGAGGTGCGTTTTAGAAACCTTTCCCCATCACACAGTGTACCATCTTCTGGGTTTCTCATGCATGTTTTTGATGTAGGAAGATGCCCTTGAACCTGGAGATTTGGGACCAATGCGATGGGTACCACGCAGTATTACTTTAAAGGGTCTGCGTTTGCTCACCCAACCTCACCAAACCTCTCAGCCCCAAGAGTGTCCACCCTTATGTCTCATCCAGCTGTGCGTCTAGATATGGTCAATCCAGGTTGCATCACAGCCCCTGAACTCATTGTGTAAGAATGTCTCTCTCTTTCACTGTCTTTGTTTCATGGGTGTTTCAAAGTAATTTATTTTTATAATGGGGTTTAGCTGCTTTTCACTGCTGTGTTTATGCCGCTTTACACCCACTTGACACACTAACAGAGAGATATCAATACATAGGTTTTACGATTATTATTAGTCAGATATATTCTTGTGCGGTGAATAGGGCGTGTTGAGTCCAGTTCTCTGAGCAAGGAGTAGGTCTTGTCTATTACATATTGGGTTTATGGAACGGTATCTGAGCTAATTTGATACCCTTGTTTTATGTATCACCCCACCTCACCTTTCCCGTTAAGCAGCCATAGTGTGTTTTCTGCATGTGTGACTCTGTTCTGTTTTGTAATTCAGTTCAAGTGTAACGGTTTTTACATTCCCTCTATCAGTGATACCTTATGAGAAGTGTCCTTTTCTGTGTGACTTATTTCACTTAGAATCGTTGTACCTAAATCCACTCATCATGCTGCTACTAACCTTACGACATTGATTTCATGGCTGAGTGATATTCCATTGTACATATGGACCACAATTTCTTTATCCATTTTTCTCTTTCCTGGGATATTTAAGGTGCAATGAAGTGGAGGTCCTGGTCAACAGAGCAGCCCTAAACTTTGGGGTGCTTGTGTCTTGCTGATTTTTAATTTTCCCAATTTATACCCCCATGAGTGGAAGTGCCCTATGCTCTCTAAGCTGTGTTTTTCAGATGTTTCAGGACTCACCGGACACTTCTCCAGAGTGGCTCTTGGCAATTTACATCCCGCCCATCAGTGTAGCAAGGCTCCCATTTCTCCATGGCCTGTCCTGCATTTCTGGTTTTGACACTTTTTTCAGCATGGCCCTTTTGACCGATGGGAAGCGAGACTTCTTTGTAGCGCTGATTTGCCTTTCCAGGTTGCTTGGTTGGCCAAAAAGGGCGTATGCGTTTTTTCCTGAATATATTCAGGAAAAAACGCATACGCCCTTTTTGGCCAAGGGCATCATTGTCAACGTTTTGCCGCTTTTCATGTGCTTTAAAGGCGATTCGTATCTACCTCCTGAAATCTGTTTCCTGCAATTCTGCCTTGATTTCAAATCCTCTTCTTTGCCTTCCCTCAATATATTTGTGGACGAGAGTTATCATTTATAACTCTGCAGGTTTGTGAATTGCAGTGCCCTGAACCTCCATTTTACAACTCGTTTTTATGGGAGCTGGCCGCAAAATCGCAGAATGGCTTCAGGCCCTGTTCTGGTTCCTGGGGGCAGGCTGAGCCTGTGGTTAATTCTTCTTTCTGATGGGAAAATAGAGTGACCTGTGCCTGTCCCAACACCAAGAGCTAGTCTCTCGTTGGTTCCACGTCTTCTCGTTTATCCTCAGGACAAATTACAACCTGTATGGAACAGGAGGTTAAAGGTGCTGATGCTCCAAGTAGGGAGCTTGCTAGTAAAGTGGCTGGAATGGCGAACCCGGGCACAAGGAGATGAGAAATGAGGTGCGTTTTAGAAACCTTTCCCCATCACACGGTGTACCATCTTCTGGGTTTCTCATGCATGTTTTTGATGTAGGAAGATGCCCTTGAAGCTGGAGATTTGGGACCCATGCGATGGGTACCACGCAGTATTACTTTAAAGGGTCTGCGTTTGCTCACCCAACCTCACCAAACCTCTCAGCCCCAAGAGTGTCCACCCTTATGTCTCATCCAGCTGTGCGTCTAGATATGGTCAATCCAGGTTGCATCACAGCCCCTGAACGCATTGTGTAAGAATTTCTCTCTCTTTCACTGTCTTTGTTTCATGGGTGTTTCAAAGTAATTTATTTTTATAATGGGGTTTAGCTGCTTTTCACTGCTGTGTTTATGCCGCTTTACACCCACTTGACACACTAACAGAGAGATATCAACACATAGGTTTTACGATTATTATTAGTCAGATATATTCTTGTGCGGTGAATAGGGCGTGTTGAGTCCAGTTCTTTGAGCAAGGAGTAGGTCTTCTCTATTACATATTGGGTTTATGGAACGGTATCTGAGCTAATTTGATACCCTTGTTTTATGTATCACCCCACCTCACCTTTCCCGTTAAGCAGCCATAGTGTGTTTTCTGCATGTGTGACTCTGTTCTGTTTTGTAATTCAGTTCAAGTGTAACGGTTTTTACATTCCCTCTATCAGTGATACCTTATGAGAAGTGTCCTTTTCTGTGACTTATTTCACTTAGAAACGTCGTACCTAAATCCACTCATCATGCTGCTACTAACCTTACGACATTGATTTCATGGCTGAGTGATATTCCATTGTACATAAGGACCACAACTTCTTTATCCATTTTTCTCTTTCCTGGGATATTTAAGGTGCAATGAAGTGGAGGTCCTGGTCAACAGAGCAGCCCTAAACTTTGGGGTGCTTGTGTCTTGCTGATTTTTAATTTTCCCAATTTATACCCCCATGAGTGGAAGTGCCCTATGCTCTCTAAGCTGTGTTTTTCAGATGTTTCAGGACTCACCGGACACTTCTCCAGAGTGGCTCTTGGCAATTTACATCCCGCCCATCAGTGTAGCAAGGCTCCCATTTCTCCATGGCCTGTCCTGCATTTCTGGTTTTGACACTTTTTTCAGCATGGCCCTTTTGACCGATGGGAAGCGAGACTTCTTTGTAGCGCTGATTTGCCTTTCCAGGTTGCTTGGTTGGCCAAAAAGGGCGTATGCGTTTTTTCCTGAATATATTCAGGAAAAAACGCATACGCCCTTTTTGGCCAAGGGCATCATTGTCAACGTTTTGCCGCTTTTCATGTGCTTTAAAGGCGATTCGTATCTACCTCCTGAAATCTGTTTCCTGCAATTCTGCCTTGATTTCAAATCCTCTTCTTTGCCTTCCCTCAATATATTTGTGGACGAGAGTTATCATTTATAACTCTGCAGGTTTGTGAATTGCAGTGCCCTGAACCTCCATTTTACAACTCGTTTTTATGGGAGCTGGCCGCAAAATCGCAGAATGGCTTCAGGCCCTGTTCTGGTTCCGGGGGGCAGGCTGAGCCTGTGGTTAATTCTTCTTTCTGATGGGAAAATAGAGTGACCTGTGCCTGTCCCAACACCAAGAGCTAGTCTCACGTTGGTTCCACGTCTTCCCGTTTATCCTCAGGACAAATTACAACCTGTATGGAACAGGAGGTTAAAGGTGCTGATGCTCCAAGTAGGGAGCTTGCTAGTAAAGTGGCTGGAATGGCGAACCCGGGCACAAGGAGATGAGAAATGAGGTGCGTTTTAGAAACCTTTCCCCATCACACAGTGTACCATCTTCTGGGTTTCTCATGCATGTTTTTGATGTAGGAAGATGCCCTTGACCCTGGAGATTTGGGACCCATGCGATGGGTACCACGCAGTATTACTTTAAAGGGTCTGCGTTTGCTCACCCAACCTCACCAAACCTCTCAGCCCCAAGAGTGTCCACCCTTATGTCTCATCCAGCTGTGCGTCTAGATATGGTCAATCCAGGTTGCATCACAACCCCTGAACGCATTGTGTAAGAATTTCTCTCTCTTTCACTGTCTTTGTTTCATGGGTGTTTCAAAGTAATTTATTTTTATAATGGGGTTTAGCTGCTTTTCACTGCTGTCTTTATGCCGCTTTACACCCACTTGACACACTAACAGAGAGATATCAATACATAGGTTTTACGATTATTATTAGTCAGATATATTCTTGTGCGGTGAATAGGGCGTGTTGAGTCCAGTTCTCTGAGCAAGGAGTAGGTCTTGTCTATTACATATTGGGTTTATGGAACGGTATCTGAGCTAATTTGATACCCTTGTTTTATGTATCACCCCACCTCACCTTTCCCGTTAAGCAGCCATAGTGTGTTTTCTGCATGTGTGACTCTGTTCTGTTTTGTAATTCAGTTCAAGTGTAACGGTTTTTACATTCCCTCTATCAGTGATACCTTATGAGAAGTGTCCTTTTCTGTGTGACTTATTTCACTTAGAATCGTTGTACCTAAATCCACTCATCATGCTGCTACTAACCTTACGACATTGATTTCATGGCTGAGTGATATTCCATTGTACATATGGACCACAATTTCTTTATCCATTTTTCTCTTTCCTGGGATATTTAAGGTGCAATGAAGTGGAGGTCCTGGTCAACAGAGCAGCCCTAAACTTTGGGGTGCTTGTGTCTTGCTGATTTTTAATTTTCCCAATTTATACCCCCATGAGTGGAAGTGCCCTATGCTCTCTAAGCTGTGTTTTTCAGATGTTTCAGGACTCACCGGACACTTCTCCAGAGTGGCTCTTGGCAATTTACATCCCGCCCATCAGTGTAGCAAGGCTCCCATTTCTCCATGGCCTGTCCTGCATTTCTGGTTTTGACACTTTTTTCAGCATGGCCCTTTTGACCGATGGGAAGCGAGACTTCTTTGTAGCGCTGATTTGCCTTTCCAGGTTGCTTGGTTGGCCAAAAAGGGCGTATGCGTTTTTTCCTGAATATATTCAGGAAAAAACGCATACGCCCTTTTTGGCCAAGGGCATCATTGTCAACGTTTTGCCGCTTTTCATGTGCTTTAAAGGCGATTCGTATCTACCTCCTGAAATCTGTTTCGTGCAATTCTGCCTTGATTTCAAATCCTCTTCTTTGCCTTCCCTCAATATATTTGTGGACGAGAGTTATCATTTATAACTCTGCAGGTTTGTGAATTGCAGTGCCCTGAACCTCCATTTTACAACTCGTTTTTATGGGAGCTGGCCGCAAAATCGCAGAATGGCTTCAGGCCCTGTTCTGGTTCCTGGGGGCAGGCTGAGCCTGTGGTTAATTCTTCTTTCTGATGGGAAAATAGAGTGACCTGTGCCTGTCCCAACACCAAGAGCTAGTCTCTCGTTGGTTCCACGTCTTCTCGTTTATCCTCAGGACAAATTACAACCTGTATGGAACAGGAGGTTAAAGGTGCTGTTGCTCCAAGTAGGGAGCTTGCTAGTAAAGTGGCTGGAATGGCGAACCCGGGCACAAGGAGATGAGAAATGAGGTGCGTTTTAGAAACCTTTCCCCATCACACGGTGTACCATCTTCTGGGTTTCTCATGCATGTTTTTGATGTAGGAAGATGCCCTTGAACCTGGAGATTTGGGACCCATGCGATGGGTACCACGCAGTATTACTTTAAAGGGTCTGCGTTTGCTCACCCAACCTCACCAAACCTCTCAGCCCCAAGAGTGTCCACCCTTATGTCTCATCCAGCTGTGCGTCTAGATATGGTCAATCCAGGTTGCATCACAGCCCCTGAACGCATTGTGTAAGAATTTCTCTCTCTTTCACTGTCTTTGTTTCATGGGTGTTTCAAAGTAATTTATTTTTATAATGGGGTTTAGCTGCTTTTCACTGCTGTGTTTATGCCGCTTTACACCCACTTGACACACTAACAGAGAGATATCAACACATAGGTTTTACGATTATTATTAGTCAGATATATTCTTGTGCGGTGAATAGGGCGTGTTGAGTCCAGTTCTTTGAGCAAGGAGTAGGTCTTCTCTATTACATATTGGGTTTATGGAACGGTATCTGAGCTAATTTGATACCCTTGTTTTATGTATCACCCCACCTCACCTTTCCCGTTAAGCAGCCATAGTGTGTTTTCTGCATGTGTGACTCTGTTCTGTTTTGTAATTCAGTTCAAGTGTAACGGTTTTTACATTCCCTCTATCAGTGATACCTTATGAGAAGTGTCCTTTTCTGTGACTTATTTCACTTAGAAACGTCGTACCTAAATCCACTCATCATGCTGCTACTAACCTTACGACATTGATTTCATGGCTGAGTGATATTCCATTGTACATAAGGACCACAACTTCTTTATCCATTTTTCTCTTTCCTGGGATATTTAAGGTGCAATGAAGTGGAGGTCCTGGTCAACAGAGCAGCCCTAAACTTTGGGGTGCTTGTGTCTTGCTGATTTTTAATTTTCCCAATTTATACCCCCATGAGTGGAAGTGCCCTATGCTCTCTAAGCTGTGTTTTTCAGATGTTTCAGGACTCACCGGACACTTCTCCAGAGTGGCTCTTGGCAATTTACATCCCGCCCATCAGTGTAGCAAGGCTCCCATTTCTCCATGGCCTGTCCTGCATTTCTGGTTTTGACACTTTTTTCAGCATGGCCCTTTTGACCGATGGGAAGCGAGACTTCTTTGTAGCGCTGATTTGCCTTTCCAGGTTGCTTGGTTGGCCAAAAAGGGCGTATGCGTTTTTTCCTGAATATATTCAGGAAAAAACGCATACGCCCTTTTTGGCCAAGGGCATCATTGTCAACGTTTTGCCGCTTTTCATGTGCTTTAAAGGCGATTCGTATCTACCTCCTGAAATCTGTTTCCTGCAATTCTGCCTTGATTTCAAATCCTCTTCTTTGCCTTCCCTCAATATATTTGTGGACGAGAGTTATCATTTATAACTCTGCAGGTTTGTGAATTGCAGTGCCCTGAACCTCCATTTTACAACTCGTTTTTATGGGAGCTGGCCGCAAAATCGCAGAATGGCTTCAGGCCCTGTTCTGGTTCCGGGGTGCTGGCTGAGCCTGTGGTTAATTCTTCTTTCTGATGGGAAAATAGAGTGACCTGTGCCTGTCCCAACACCAAGAGCTAGTCTCTCGTTGGTTCCACGTCTTCTCGTTTATCCTCAGGACAAATTACAACCTGTATGGAACAGGAGGTTAAAGGTGCTGATGCTCCAAGTAGGGAGCTTGCTAGTAAAGTGGCTGGAATGGCGAACCCGGGCACAAGGAGATGAGAAATGAGGTGCGTTTTAGAAACCTTTCCCCATCACACAGTGTACCATCTTCTGGGTTTCTCATGCATGTTTTTGATGTAGGAAGATGCCCTTGAACCTGGAGATTTGGGACCCATGCGATGGGTACCACGCAGTATTACTTTAAAGGGTCTGCGTTTGCTCACCCAACCTCACCAAACCTCTCAGCCCCAAGAGTGTCCACCCTTATGTCTCATCCAGCTGTGCGTCTAGATATGGTCAATCCAGGTTGCATCACAACCCCTGAACGCATTGTGTAAGAATTTCTCTCTCTTTCACTGTCTTTGTTTCATGGGTGTTTCAAAGTAATTTATTTTTATAATGGGGTTTAGCTGCTTTTCACTGCTGTCTTTATGCCGCTTTACACCCACTTGACACACTAACAGAGAGATATCAATACATAGGTTTTACGATTATTATTAGTCAGATATATTCTTGTGCGGTGAATAGGGCGTGTTGAGTCCAGTTCTCTGAGCAAGGAGTAGGTCTTGTCTATTACATATTGGGTTCATGGAACGGTATCTGAGCTAATTTGATACCCTTGTTTTATGTATCACCCCACCTCACCTTTCCCTTTAAGCAGCCATAGTGTGTTTTCTGCATGTGTGACTCTGTTCTGTTTTGTAATTCAGTTCAAGTGTAACGGTTTTTACATTCCCTCTATCAGTGATACCTTATGAGAAGTGTCCTTTTCTGTGTGACTTATTTCACTTAGAATCGTCGTACCTAAATCCACTCATCATGCTGCTACTAACCTTACGACATTGATTTCCTGGCTGAGTGATATTCCATTGTACATAAGGACCACAACTTCTTTATCCATTTTTCTCTTTCCTGGGATATTTAAGGTGGAATGAAGTGGAGGTCCTGGTCAACAGAGCAGCCCTAAACTTTGGGGTGCTTGTGTCTTGCTGATTTTTAATTTTCCCAATTTATACCCCCATGAGTGGAAGTGCCCTATGCTCTCTAAGCTGTGTTTTTCAGATGTTTCAGGACTCACCGGACACTTCTCCAGAGTGGCTCTTGGCAATTTACATCCCGCCCATCAGTGTAGCAAGGCTCCCATTTCTCCATGGCCTGTCCTGCATTTCTGGTTTTGACACTTTTTTCAGCATGGCCCTTTTGACCGATGGGAAGCGAGACTTCTTTGTAGCGCTGATTTGCCTTTCCAGGTTGCTTGGTTGGCCAAAAAGGGCGTATGCGTTTTTTCCTGAATATATTCAGGAAAAAACGCATACGCCCTTTTTGGCCAAGGGCATCATTGTCAACGTTTTGCCGCTTTTCATGTGCTTTAAAGGCGATTCGTATCTACCTCCTGAAATCTGTTTCGTGCAATTCTGCCTTGATTTCAAATCCTCTTCTTTGCCTTCCCTCAATATATTTGTGGACGAGAGTTATCATTTATAACTCTGCAGGTTTGTGAATTGCAGTGCCCTGAACCTCCATTCTACAACTCGTTTTTATGGGAGCTGGCCGCAAAATCACAGAATGGCTTCAGGCCCTGTTCTGGTTCCGGGGGGCAGGCTGAGCCTGTGGTTAATTCTTCTTTCTGATGGGAAAATAGAGTGACCTGTGCCTGTCCCAACACCAAGAGCTAGTCTCTCGTTGGTTCCACGTCTTCCCGTTTATCCTCAGGACAAATTGCAACCTGTACGGAACAGGAGGTTAAGGTGCTGATGCTCCAAGTAGGGAGCTTGCTAGTAAAGCGGCTGGAATGGCGAACCCGGGCACAAGGAGATGAGAAATGAGGTGCGTTTTAGAAACCTTTCCCCATCACACGGTGTACCATCTTCTGGGTTTCTCATGCATGTTTTTGATGTAGGAAGATGCCCTTGAACCTGGAGATTTGGGACCCATGCGATGGGTACCACGCAGTATTACTTTAAAGGGTCTGCGTTTGCTCACCCAACCTCACCAAACCTCTCAGCCCCAAGAGTGTCCACCCTTATGTCTCATCCAGCTGTGCGTCTAGTTATGGTCAATCCAGGTTGCATCACAGCCCCTGAACGCATTGTGTAAGAATTTCTCTCTCTTTCACTGTCTTTGTTTCATGGGTGTTTCAAAGTAATTTATTTTTATAATGGCGTTTAGCTGCTTTTCACTGCTGTGTTTATGCCGCTTTACACCCACTTGACACACTAACAGAGAGATATCAATACATAGGTTTTACGATTATTATTAGTCAGATATATTCTTGTGCGGTGAATAGGGCGTGTTGAGTCCAGTTCTCTGAGCAACGAGTAGGTCTTGTCTATTACATATTGGGTTTATGGAATGGTATCTGAGCTAATTTGATACCCTTGTTTTATGTATCACCCCACCTCACCTTTCCCGTTAAGCAGCCATAGTGTGTTTTCTGCATGTGTGACTCTGTTCTGTTTTGTAATTCAGTTCAAGTGTAACGGTTTTTACATTCCCTCTATCAGTGATACCTTATGAGAAGTGTCCTTTTCTGTGTGACTTATTTCACTTAGAATCATCGTACCTAAATCCACTCATCATGCTGCTACTAACCTTACGACATTGATTTCATGGCTGAGTGATATTCCATTGTACATAAGGACCACAACTTCTTTATCCATTTTTCTCTTTCCTGGGATATTTAAGGTGGAATGAAGTGGAGGTCCTGGTCAACAGAGCAGCCCTAAACTTTGGGGTGCTTGTGTCTTGCTGATTTTTAATTTTCCCAATTTATACCCCAATGAGTGGAAGTGCCCTATGCTCTCTAAGCTGTGTTTTTCAGATGTTTCAGGACTCACCGGACACTTCTCCAGAGTGGCTCTTGGCAATTTACATCCCGCCCATCAGTGTAGCAAGGCTCCCATTTCTCCATGGCCTGTCCTGCATTTCTGGTTTTGACACTTTTTTCAGCATGGCCCTTTTGACCGATGGGAAGCGAGACTTCTTTGTAGCGCTGATTTGCCTTTCCAGGTTGCTTGGTTGGCCAAAAAGGGCGTATGCGTTTTTTCCTGAATATATTCAGGAAAAAACGCATACGCCCTTTTTGGCCAAGGGCATCATTGTCAACGTTTTGCCGCTTTTCATGTGCTTTAAAGGCGATTCGTATCTACCTCCTGAAATCTGTTTCCTGCAATTCTGCCTTGATTTCAAATCCTCTTCTTTGCCTTCCCTCAATATATTTGTGGACGAGAGTTATCATTTATAACTCTGCAGGTTTGTGAATTGCAGTGCCCTGAACCTCCATTTTACAACTCGTTTTTATGGGAGCTGGCCGCAAAATCGCAGAATGGCTTCAGGCCCTGTTCTGGTTCCGGGGGGCAGGCTGAGCCTGTGGTTAATTCTTCTTTCTGATGGGAAAATAGAGTGACCTGTGCCTGTGCCAACACCAAGAGCTAGTCTCTCGTTGGTTCCATGTCTTCTCGTTTATCCTCAGGACAAATTGCAACCTGTACGGAACAGGAGGTTAAAGGTGCTGATGCTCCAAGTAGGGAGCTTGCTAGTAAAGTGGCTGGAATGGCGAACCCGGGCACAAGGAGATGAGAAATGAGGTGCGTTTTAGAAACCTTTCCCCATCACACAGTGTACCATCTTCTGGGTTTCTCATGCATGTTTTTGATGTAGGAAGATGCCCTTGAACCTGGAGATTTGGGACCAATGCGATGGGTACCACGCAGTATTACTTTAAAGGGTCTGCGTTTGCTCACCCAACCTCACCAAACCTCTCAGCCCCAAGAGTGTCCACCCTTATGTCTCATCCAGCTGTGCGTCTAGATATGGTCAATCCAGGTTGCATCACAGCCCCTGAACGCATTGTGTAAGAATTTCTCTCTCTTTCACTGTCTTTGTTTCATGGGTGTTTCAAAGTAATTTATTTTTATAATGGGGTTTAGCTGCTTTTCACTGCTGTGTTTATGCCGCTTTACACCCACTTGACACACTAACAGAGAGATATCAATACATAGGTTTTACGATTATTATTAGTCAGATATATTCTTGTGCGGTGAATAGGGCGTGTTGAGTCCAGTTCTTTGAGCAAGGAGTAGGTCTTGTCTATTACATATTGTGTTTATGGAACGGTATCTGAGCTAATTTGATACCCTTGTTTTATGTATCACCCCACCTCACCTTTCCCGTTAAGCAGCCATAGTGTGTTTTCTGCATGTGTGACTCTGTTCTGTTTTGTAATTCAGTTCAAGTGTAACGGTTTTTACATTCCCTCTATCAGTGATACCTTATGAGAAGTGTCCTTTTCTGTGTGACTTATTTCACTTAGAATCGTTGTACCTAAATCCACTCATCATGCTGCTACTAACCTTACGACATTGATTTCATGGCTGAGTGATATTCCATTGTACATATGGACCACAATTTCTTTATCCATTTTTCTCTTTCCTGGGATATTTAAGGTGCAATGAAGTGGAGGTCCTGGTCAACAGAGCAGCCCTAAACTTTGGGGTGCTTGTGTCTTGCTGATTTTTAATTTTCCCAATTTATACCCCCATGAGTGGAAGTGCCCTATGCTCTCTAAGCTGTGTTTTTCAGATGTTTCAGGACTCACCGGACACTTCTCCAGAGTGGCTCTTGGCAATTTACATCCCGCCCATCAGTGTAGCAAGGCTCCCATTTCTCCATGGCCTGTCCTGCATTTCTGGTTTTGACACTTTTTTCAGCATGGCCCTTTTGACCGATGGGAAGCGAGACTTCTTTGTAGCGCTGATTTGCCTTTCCAGGTTGCTTGGTTGGCCAAAAAGGGCGTATGCGTTTTTTCCTGAATATATTCAGGAAAAAACGCATACGCCCTTTTTGGCCAAGGGCATCATTGTCAACGTTTTGCCGCTTTTCATGTGCTTTAAAGGCGATTCGTATCTACCTCCTGAAATCTGTTTCCTGCAATTCTGCCTTGATTTCAAATCCTCTTCTTTGCCTTCCCTCAATATATTTGTGGACGAGAGTTATCATTTATAACTCTGCAGGTTTGTGAATTGCAGTGCCCTGAACCTCCATTTTACAACTCGTTTTTATGGGAGCTGGCCACAAAATCGCAGAATGGCTTCAGGCCCTGTTCTGGTTCCTGGGGGCAGGCTGAGCCTGTGGTTAATTCTTCTTTCTGATGGGAAAATAGAGTGACCTGTGCCTGTCCCAACACCAAGAGCTAGTCTCTCGTTGGTTCCACGTCTTCTCGTTTATCCTCAGGACAAATTACAACCTGTATGGAACAGGAGGTTAAAGGTGCTGATGCTCCAAGTAGGGAGCTTGCTAGTAAAGCGGCTGGAATGGCGAACCCGGGCACAAGGAGATGAGAAATGAGGTGCGTTTTAGAAACCTTTCCCCATCACACGGTGTACCATCTTCTGGGTTTCTCATGCATGTTTTTGATGTAGGAAGATGCCCTTGAACCTGGAGATTTGGGACCCATGCGATGGGTACCACGCAGTATTACTTTAAAGGGTCTGCGTTTGCTCACCCAACCTCACCAAACCTCTCAGCCCCAAGAGTGTCCACCCTTATGTCTCATCCAGCTGTGCGTCTAGATATGGTCAATCCAGGTTGCATCACAGCCCCTGAACGCATTGTGTAAGAATTTCTCTCTCTTTCACTGTCTTTGTTTCATGGGTGTTTCAAAGTAATTTATTTTTATAATGGGGTTTAGCTGCTTTTCACTGCTGTGTTTATGCCGCTTTACACCCACTTGACACACTAACAGAGAGATATCAACACATAGGTTTTACGATTATTATTAGTCAGATATATTCTTGTGCGGTGAATAGGGCGTGTTGAGTCCAGTTCTTTGAGCAAGGAGTAGGTCTTGTCTATTACATATTGGGTTTATGGAACGGTATCTGAGCTAATTTGATACCCTTGTTTTATGTATCACCCCACCTCACCTTTCCCGTTAAGCAGCCATAGTGTGTTTTCTGCATGTGTGACTCTGTTCTGTTTTGTAATTCAGTTCAAGTGTAACGGTTTTTACATTCCCTCTATCAGTGATACCTTATGAGAAGTGTCCTTTTCTGTGTGACTTATTTCACTTAGAATCGTCGTACCTAAATCCACTCATCATGCTGCTACTAACCTTACGACATTGATTTCATGGCTGAGTGATATTCCATTGTACATAAGGACCACAACTTCTTTATCCATTTTTCTCTTTCCTGGGATATTTAAGGTGGAATGAAGTGGAGGTCCTGGTCAACAGAGCAGCCCTAAACTTTGGGGTGCTTGTGTCTTGCTGATTTTTAATTTTCCCAATTTATACCCCCATGAGTGGAAGTGCCCTATGCTCTCTGAGCTGTGTTTTTCAGATGTTTCAGGACTCACCGGACACTTCTCCAGAGTGGCTCTTGGCAATTTACATCCCGCCCATCAGTGTAGCAAGGCTCCCATTTCTCCATGGCCTGTCCTGCATTTCTGGTTTTGACACTTTTTTCAGCATGGCCCTTTTGACCGATGGGAAGCGAGACTTCTTTGTAGCGCTGATTTGCCTTTCCAGGTTGCTTGGTTGGCCAAAAAGGGCCTATGCGTTTTTTCCTGAATATATTCAGGAAAAAACACATACGCCCTTTTTGGCCAAGGGCATCATTGTCAACGTTTTGCCGCTTTTCATGTGCTTTAAAGGCGATTCGTATCTACCTCCTGAAATCTGTTTCCTGCAATTCTGCCTTGATTTCAAATCCTCTTCTTTGCCTTCCCTCAATATATTTGTGGACGAGAGTTATCATTTATAACTCTGCAGGTTTGTGAATTGCAGTGCCCTGAACCTCCATTTTACAACTCGTTTTTATGGGAGCTGGCCGCAAAATCGCAGAATGGCTTCAGGCCCTGTTCTGGTTCCGGGGGGCAGGCTGAGCCTGTGGTTAATTCTTCTTTCTGATGGGAAAATAGAGTGACCTGTGCCTGTCCCAACACCAAGAGCTAGTCTCTCGTTGGTTCCACGTCTTCCCGTTTATCCTCAGGACAAATTGCAACCTGTACGGAACAGGAGGTTAAAGGTGCTGATGCTCCAACTAGGGAGCTTGCTAGTAAAGCGGCTGGAATGGCGAACCCGGGCACAAGGAGATGAGAAATGAGGTGCGTTTTAGAAACCTTTCCCCATCACACGGTGTACCAAATTCTGGGTTTCTCATGCATGTTTTTGATGTAGGAAGATGCCCTTGAACCTGGAGATTTGGGACTCATGCGATGGGTACCACGCAGTATTACTTTAAAGGGTCTGCGTTTGCTCACCCAACCTCACCAAACCTCTCAGCCCCAAGAGTGTCCACCCTTATGTCTCATCCAGCTGTGCGTCTAGATATGGTCAATCCAGGTTGCATCACAGCCCCTGAACGCATTGTGTAAGAATTTCTCTCTCTTTCACTGTCTTTGTTTCATGGTTGTTTCAAAGTAATTTATTTTTATAATGGGGTTTAGCTGCTTTTCACTGCTCTGTTTATGCCGCTTTACACCCACTTGACACACTAACAGAGAGATATCAATACATAGGTTTTACGATTATTATTAGTCAGATATATTCTTGTGCAGTGAATAGGGCGTGTTGAGTCCAGTTCTCTGAGCAAGGAGTAGGTCTTGTCTATTACATATTGGGTTTATGGAACGGTATCTGAGCTAATTTGATACCCTTGTTTTATGTATCACCCCACCTCACCTTTCCCGTTAAGCAGCCATAGTGTGTTTTCTGCATGTGTGACTCTGTTCTGTTTTGTAATTCAGTTCAAGTGTAATGGTTTTTACATTCCCTCTATCAGTGATACCTTATGAGAAGTGTGCTTTTCTGTGTGACTTATTTCACTTAGAATCGTCGTACCTAAATCCACTCATCATGCTGCTACTAACCTTACGACATTGATTTCATGGCTGAGTGATATTCCATTGTACATAAGGACCACAACTTCTTTATCCATTTTTCTCTTTCCTGGGATATTTAAGGTGGAATGAAGTGGAGGTCCTGGTCAACAGAGCAGCCCTAAACTTTGGGGTGCTTGTGTCTTGCTGATTTTTAATTTTCCCAATTTATACCCCCATGAGTGGAAGTGCCCTATGCTCTCTAAGCTGTGTTTTTCAGATGTTTCAGGACTCACCGGACACTTCTCCAGAGTGGCTCTTGGCAATTTACATCCCGCCCATCAGTGTAGCAAGGCTCCCATTTCTCCATGGCCTGTCCTGCATTTCTGGTTTTGACACTTTTTTCAGCATGGCCCTTTTGACCGATGGGAAGCGAGACTTCTTTGTAGCGCTGATTTGCCTTTCCAGGTTGCTTGGTTGGCCAAAAAGGGCGTATGCGTTTTTTCCTGAATATATTCAGGAAAAAACGCATACGCCCTTTTTGGCCAAGGGCATCATTGTCAACGTTTTGCCGCTTTTCATGTGCTTTAAAGGCGATTCGTATCTACCTCCTGAAATCTGTTTCCTGCAATTCTGCCTTGATTTCAAATCCTCTTCTTTGCCTTCCCTCAATATATTTGTGGACGAGAGTTATCATTTATAACTCTGCAGGTTTGTGAATTGCAGTGCCCTGAACCTCCATTTTACAACTCGTTTTTATGGGAGCTGGCCACAAAATCGCAGAATGGCTTCAGGCCCTGTTCTGGTTCCTGGGGGCAGGCTGAGCCTGTGGTTAATTCTTCTTTCTGATGGGAAAATAGAGTGACCTGTGCCTGTCCCAACACCAAGAGCTAGTCTCTCGTTGGTTCCACGTCTTCTCGTTTATCCTCAGGACAAATTACAACCTGTATGGAACAGGAGGTTAAAGGTGCTGATGCTCCAAGTAGGGAGCTTGCTAGTAAAGCGGCTGGAATGGCGAACCCGGGCACAAGGAGATGAGAAATGAGGTGCGTTTTAGAAACCTTTCCCCATCACACGGTGTACCATCTTCTGGGTTTCTCATGCATGTTTTTGATGTAGGAAGGTGCCCTTGAACCTGGAGATTTGGGACCCATGCGATGGGTACCACGCAGTATTACTTTAAAGGGTCTGCGTTTGCTCACCCAACCTCACCAAACCTCTCAGCCCCAAGAGTGTCCACCCTTATGTCTCATCCAGCTGTGCGTCTAGATATGGTCAATCCAGGTTGCATCACAGCCCCTGAACGCATTGTGTAAGAATTTCTCTCTCTTTCACTGTCTTTGTTTCATGGGTGTTTCAAAGTAATTTATTTTTGTAATGGGGTTTAGCTGCTTTTCACTGCTGTGTTTATGCCGCTTTACACCCACTTGACACACTAACAGAGAGATATCAACACATAGGTTTTACGATTATTATTAGTCAGATATATTCTTGTGCGGTGAATAGGGCGTGTTGAGTCCAGTTCTTTGAGCAAGGAGTAGGTCTTGTCTATTACATATTGGGTTTATGGAACGGTATCTGAGCTAATTTGATACCCTTGTTTTATGTATCACCCCACCTCACCTTTCCCGTTAAGCAGCCATAGTGTGTTTTCTGCATGTGTGACTCTGTTCTGTTTTGTAATTCAGTTCAATTGTAACGGTTTTTACATTCCCTCTATCAGTGATACCTTATGAGAAGTGTCCTTTTCTGTGACTTATTTCACTTAGAATCGTCGTACCTAAATCCACTCATCATGCTGCTACTAACCTTACGACATTGATTTCATGGCTGAGTGATATTCCATTGTACATAAGGACCACAACTTCTTTATCCATTTTTCTCTTTCCTGGGATATTTAAGGTGGAATGAAGTGGAGGTCCTGGTCAACAGAGCAGCCCTAAACTTTGGGGTGCTTGTGTCTTGCTGATTTTTAATTTTCCCAATTTATACCCCCATGAGTGGAAGTGCCCTATGCTCTCTAAGCTGTGTTTTTCAGATGTTTCAGGACTCACCGGACACTTCTCCAGAGTGGCTCTTGGCAATTTACATCCCGCCCATCAGTGTAGCAAGGCTCCCATTTCTCCATGGCCTGTCCTGCATTTCTGGTTTTGACACTTTTTTCAGCATGGCCCTTTTGACCGATGGGAAGCGAGACTTCTTTCTAGCGCTGATTTGCCTTTCCAGGTTGCTTGGTTGGCCAAAAAGGGCGTATGCGTTTTTTCCTGAATATATTCAGGAAAAAACGCATACGCCCTTTTTGGCCAAGGGCATCATTGTCAACGTTTTGCCGCTTTTCATGTGCTTTAAAGGCGATTCGTATCTACCTCCTGAAATCTGTTTCCTGCAATTCTGCCTTGATTTCAAATCCTCTTCTTTGCCTTCCCTCAATATATTTGTGGACGAGAGTTATCATTTATAACTCTGCAGGTTTGTGAATTGCAGTGCCCTGAACCTCCATTTTACAACTCGTTTTTATGGGAGCTGGCCGCAAAATCGCAGAATGGCTTCAGGCCCTGTTCTGGTTCCGGGGGGCAGGCTGAGCCTGTGGTTAATTCTTCTTTCTGATGGGAAAATAGAGTGACCTGTGCCTGTCCCAACACCAAGAGCTAGTCTCTCGTTGGTTCCACGTCTTCTCGTTTATCCTCAGGACAAATTACAACCTGTATGGAACAGGAGGTTAAAGGTGCTGATGCTCCAAGTAGGGAGCTTGCTAGTAAAGTGGCTGGAATGGCGAACCCGGGCACAAGGAGATGAGAAATGAGGTGCGTTTTAGAAACCTTTCCCCATCACACAGTGTACCATCTTCTGGGTTTCTCATGCATGTTTTTGATGTAGGAAGATGCCCTTGAACCTGGAGATTTGGGACCCATGCGATGGGTACCACGCAGTATTACTTTAAAGGGTCTGCGTTTGCTCACCCAACCTCACCAAACCTCTCAGCCCCAAGAGTGTGCACCCTTATGTCTCATCCAGCTGTGCGTCTAGATATGGTCAATCCAGGTTGCATCACAGCCCCTGAACGCATTGTGTAAGAATTTCTCTCTCTTTCACTGTCTTTGTTTCATGGGTGTTTCAAAGTAATTTATTTTTATAATGGGGTTTAGCTGCTTTTCACTGCTGTGTTTATGCCGCTTTACACCCACTTGACACACTAACAGAGAGATATCAATACATAGGTTTTACGATTATTATTAGTCAGATATATTCTTGTGCGGTGAATAGGGCGTGTTGAGTCCAGTTCTCTGAGCAAGGAGTAGGTCTTGTCTATTACATATTGGGTTTATGGAACGGTATCTGAGCTAATTTGATACCCTTGTTTTATGTATCACCCCACCTCACCTTTCCCGTTAAGCAGCCATAGTGTGTTTTCTGCATGTGTGACTCTGTTCTGTTTTGTAATTCAGTTCAAGTGTAACGGTTTTTACATTCCCTCTATCAGTGATACCTTATGAGAAGTGTCCTTTTCTGTGTGACTTATTTCACTTAGAATCGTCGTACCTAAATCCACTCATCATGCTGCTACTAACCTTACGACATTGATTTCATGGCTGAGTGATATTCCATTGTACATAAGGACCACAACTTCTTTATCCATTTTTCTCTTTCCTGGGATATTTAAGGTGGAATGAAGTGGAGGTCCTGGTCAACAGAGCAGCCCTAAACTTTGGGGTGCTTGTGTCTTGCTGATTTTTAATTTTCCCAATTTATACCCCCATGAGTGGAAGTGCCCTATGCTCTCTAAGCTGTGTTTTTCAGATGTTTCAGGACTCACCGGACACTTCTCCAGAGTGGCTCTTGGCAATTTACATCCCGCCCATCAGTGTAGCAAGGCTCCCATTTCTCCATGGCCTGTCCTGCATTTCTGGTTTTGACACTTTTTTCAGCATGGCCCTTTTGACCGATGGGAAGCGAGACTTCTTTGTAGCGCTGATTTGCCTTTCCAGGTTGCTTGGTTGGCCAAAAAGGGCGTATGCGTTTTTTCCTGAATATATTCAGGAAAAAACGCATACGCCCTTTTTGGCCAAGGGCATCATGGTCAACGTTTTGCCGCTTTTCATGTGCTTTAAAGGCGATTCGTATCTACCTCCTGAAATCTGTTTCCTGCAATTCTGCCTTGATTTCAAATCCTCTTCTTTGCCTTCCCTCAATATATTTGTGGACGAGAGTTATCATTTATAACTCTGCAGGTTTGTGAATTGCAGTGCCCTGAACCTCCATTTTACAACTCGTTTTTATGGGAGCTGGCCGCAAAATCGCAGAATGGCTTCAGGCCCTGTTCTGGTTCCGGGGGGCAGGCTGAGCCTGTGGTTAATTCTTCTTTCTGATGGGAAAATAGAGTGACCTGTGCCTGTCCCAACACCAAGAGCTAGTCTCTCGTTGGTTCCATGTCTTCTCGTTTATCCTCAGGACAAATTACAACCTGTATGGAACAGGAGGTTAAAGGTGCTGATGCTCCAAGTAGGGAGCTTGCTAGTAAAGCGGCTGGAATGGCGAACCCGGGCACAAGGAGATGAGAAATGAGGTGCGTTTTAGAAACCTTTCCCCATCACACAGTGTACCATCTTCTGGGTTTCTCATGCATGTTTTTGATGTAGGAAGATGCCCTTGAACCTGGAGATTTGGGACCAATGCGATGGGTACCACGCAGTATTACTTTAAAGGGTCTGCGTTTGCTCACCCAACCTCACCAAACCTCTCAGCCCCAAGAGTGTCCACCCTTATGTCTCATCCAGCTGTGCGTCTAGATATGGTCAATCCAGGTTGCATCACAGCCCCTGAACTCATTGTGTAAGAATGTCTCTCTCTTTCACTGTCTTTGTTTCATGGGTGTTTCAAAGTAATTTATTTTTATAATGGGGTTTAGCTGCTTTTCACTGCTGTGTTTATGCCGCTTTACACCCACTTGACACACTAACAGAGAGATATCAATACATAGGTTTTACGATTATTATTAGTCAGATATATTCTTGTGCGGTGAATAGGGCGTGTTGAGTCCAGTTCTCTGAGCAAGGAGTAGGTCTTGTCTATTACATATTGGGTTTATGGAACGGTATCTGAGCTAATTTGATACCCTTGTTTTATGTATCACCCCACCTCACCTTTCCCGTTAAGCAGCCATAGTGTGTTTTCTGCATGTGTGACTCTGTTCTGTTTTGTAATTCAGTTCAAGTGTAACGGTTTTTACATTCCCTCTATCAGTGATACCTTATGAGAAGTGTCCTTTTCTGTGTGACTTATTTCACTTAGAATCGTTGTACCTAAATCCACTCATCATGCTGCTACTAACCTTACGACATTGATTTCATGGCTGAGTGATATTCCATTGTACATATGGACCACAATTTCTTTATCCATTTTTCTCTTTCCTGGGATATTTAAGGTGCAATGAAGTGGAGGTCCTGGTCAACAGAGCAGCCCTAAACTTTGGGGTGCTTGTGTCTTGCTGATTTTTAATTTTCCCAATTTATACCCCCATGAGTGGAAGTGCCCTATGCTCTCTAAGCTGTGTTTTTCAGATGTTTCAGGACTCACCGGACACTTCTCCAGAGTGGCTCTTGGCAATTTACATCCCGCCCATCAGTGTAGCAAGGCTCCCATTTCTCCATGGCCTGTCCTGCATTTCTGGTTTTGACACTTTTTTCAGCATGGCCCTTTTGACCGATGGGAAGCGAGACTTCTTTGTAGCGCTGATTTGCCTTTCCAGGTTGCTTGGTTGGCCAAAAAGGGCGTATGCGTTTTTTCCTGAATATATTCAGGAAAAAACGCATACGCCCTTTTTGGCCAAGGGCATCATTGTCAACGTTTTGCCGCTTTTCATGTGCTTTAAAGGCGATTCGTATCTACCTCCTGAAATCTGTTTCCTGCAATTCTGCCTTGATTTCAAATCCTCTTCTTTGCCTTCCCTCAATATATTTGTGGACGAGAGTTATCATTTATAACTCTGCAGGTTTGTGAATTGCAGTGCCCTGAACCTCCATTTTACAACTCGTTTTTATGGGAGCTGGCCGCAAAATCGCAGAATGGCTTCAGGCCCTGTTCTGGTTCCTGGGGGCAGGCTGAGCCTGTGGTTAATTCTTCTTTCTGATGGGAAAATAGAGTGACCTGTGCCTGTCCCAACACCAAGAGCTAGTCTCTCGTTGGTTCCACGTCTTCTCGTTTATCCTCAGGACAAATTACAACCTGTATGGAACAGGAGGTTAAAGGTGCTGATGCTCCAAGTAGGGAGCTTGCTAGTAAAGTGGCTGGAATGGCGAACCCGGGCACAAGGAGATGAGAAATGAGGTGCGTTTTAGAAACCTTTCCCCATCACACGGTGTACCATCTTCTGGGTTTCTCATGCATGTTTTTGATGTAGGAAGATGCCCTTGAAGCTGGAGATTTGGGACCCATGCGATGGGTACCACGCAGTATTACTTTAAAGGGTCTGCGTTTGCTCACCCAACCTCACCAAACCTCTCAGCCCCAAGAGTGTCCACCCTTATGTCTCATCCAGCTGTGCGTCTAGATATGGTCAATCCAGGTTGCATCACAGCCCCTGAACGCATTGTGTAAGAATTTCTCTCTCTTTCACTGTCTTTGTTTCATGGGTGTTTCAAAGTAATTTATTTTTATAATGGGGTTTAGCTGCTTTTCACTGCTGTGTTTATGCCGCTTTACACCCACTTGACACACTAACAGAGAGATATCAACACATAGGTTTTACGATTATTATTAGTCAGATATATTCTTGTGCGGTGAATAGGGCGTGTTGAGTCCAGTTCTTTGAGCAAGGAGTAGGTCTTCTCTATTACATATTGGGTTTATGGAACGGTATCTGAGCTAATTTGATACCCTTGTTTTATGTATCACCCCACCTCACCTTTCCCGTTAAGCAGCCATAGTGTGTTTTCTGCATGTGTGACTCTGTTCTGTTTTGTAATTCAGTTCAAGTGTAACGGTTTTTACATTCCCTCTATCAGTGATACCTTATGAGAAGTGTCCTTTTCTGTGACTTATTTCACTTAGAAACGTCGTACCTAAATCCACTCATCATGCTGCTACTAACCTTACGACATTGATTTCATGGCTGAGTGATATTCCATTGTACATAAGGACCACAACTTCTTTATCCATTTTTCTCTTTCCTGGGATATTTAAGGTGCAATGAAGTGGAGGTCCTGGTCAACAGAGCAGCCCTAAACTTTGGGGTGCTTGTGTCTTGCTGATTTTTAATTTTCCCAATTTATACCCCCATGAGTGGAAGTGCCCTATGCTCTCTAAGCTGTGTTTTTCAGATGTTTCAGGACTCACCGGACACTTCTCCAGAGTGGCTCTTGGCAATTTACATCCCGCCCATCAGTGTAGCAAGGCTCCCATTTCTCCATGGCCTGTCCTGCATTTCTGGTTTTGACACTTTTTTCAGCATGGCCCTTTTGACCGATGGGAAGCGAGACTTCTTTGTAGCGCTGATTTGCCTTTCCAGGTTGCTTGGTTGGCCAAAAAGGGCGTATGCGTTTTTTCCTGAATATATTCAGGAAAAAACGCATACGCCCTTTTTGGCCAAGGGCATCATTGTCAACGTTTTGCCGCTTTTCATGTGCTTTAAAGGCGATTCGTATCTACCTCCTGAAATCTGTTTCCTGCAATTCTGCCTTGATTTCAAATCCTCTTCTTTGCCTTCCCTCAATATATTTGTGGACGAGAGTTATCATTTATAACTCTGCAGGTTTGTGAATTGCAGTGCCCTGAACCTCCATTTTACAACTCGTTTTTATGGGAGCTGGCCGCAAAATCGCAGAATGGCTTCAGGCCCTGTTCTGGTTCCGGGGGGCAGGCTGAGCCTGTGGTTAATTCTTCTTTCTGATGGGAAAATAGAGTGACCTGTGCCTGTCCCAACACCAAGAGCTAGTCTCACGTTGGTTCCACGTCTTCCCGTTTATCCTCAGGACAAATTACAACCTGTATGGAACAGGAGGTTAAAGGTGCTGATGCTCCAAGTAGGGAGCTTGCTAGTAAAGTGGCTGGAATGGCGAACCCGGGCACAAGGAGATGAGAAATGAGGTGCGTTTTAGAAACCTTTCCCCATCACACAGTGTACCATCTTCTGGGTTTCTCATGCATGTTTTTGATGTAGGAAGATGCCCTTGACCCTGGAGATTTGGGACCCATGCGATGGGTACCACGCAGTATTACTTTAAAGGGTCTGCGTTTGCTCACCCAACCTCACCAAACCTCTCAGCCCCAAGAGTGTCCACCCTTATGTCTCATCCAGCTGTGCGTCTAGATATGGTCAATCCAGGTTGCATCACAGCCCCTGAACGCATTGTGTAAGAATTTCTCTCTCTTTCACTGTCTTTGTTTCATGGGTGTTTCAAAGTAATTTATTTTTATAATGGGGTTTAGCTGCTTTTCACTGCTGTGTTTATGCCGCTTTACACCCACTTGACACACTAACAGAGAGATATCAACACATAGGTTTTACGATTATTATTAGTCAGATATATTCTTGTGCGGTGAATAGGGCGTGTTGAGTCCAGTTCTTTGAGCAAGGAGTAGGTCTTCTCTATTACATATTGGGTTTATGGAACGGTATCTGAGCTAATTTGATACCCTTGTTTTATGTATCACCCCACCTCACCTTTCCCGTTAAGCAGCCATAGTGTGTTTTCTGCATGTGTGACTCTGTTCTGTTTTGTAATTCAGTTCAAGTGTAACGGTTTTTACATTCCCTCTATCAGTGATACCTTATGAGAAGTGTCCTTTTCTGTGACTTATTTCACTTAGAAACGTCGTACCTAAATCCACTCATCATGCTGCTACTAACCTTACGACATTGATTTCATGGCTGAGTGATATTCCATTGTACATAAGGACCACAACTTCTTTATCCATTTTTCTCTTTCCTGGGATATTTAAGGTGCAATGAAGTGGAGGTCCTGGTCAACAGAGCAGCCCTAAACTTTGGGGTGCTTGTGTCTTGCTGATTTTTAATTTTCCCAATTTATACCCCCATGAGTGGAAGTGCCCTATGCTCTCTAAGCTGTGTTTTTCAGATGTTTCAGGACTCACCGGACACTTCTCCAGAGTGGCTCTTGGCAATTTACATCCCGCCCATCAGTGTAGCAAGGCTCCCATTTCTCCATGGCCTGTCCTGCATTTCTGGTTTTGACACTTTTTTCAGCATGGCCCTTTTGACCGATGGGAAGCGAGACTTCTTTGTAGCGCTGATTTGCCTTTCCAGGTTGCTTGGTTGGCCAAAAAGGGCGTATGCGTTTTTTCCTGAATATATTCAGGAAAAAACGCATACGCCCTTTTTGGCCAAGGGCATCATTGTCAACGTTTTGCCGCTTTTCATGTGCTTTAAAGGCGATTCGTATCTACCTCCTGAAATCTGTTTCCTGCAATTCTGCCTTGATTTCAAATCCTCTTCTTTGCCTTCCCTCAATATATTTGTGGACGAGAGTTATCATTTATAACTCTGCAGGTTTGTGAATTGCAGTGCCCTGAACCTCCATTTTACAACTCGTTTTTATGGGAGCTGGCCGCAAAATCGCAGAATGGCTTCAGGCCCTGTTCTGGTTCCGGGGTGCTGGCTGAGCCTGTGGTTAATTCTTCTTTCTGATGGGAAAATAGAGTGACCTGTGCCTGTCCCAACACCAAGAGCTAGTCTCTCGTTGGTTCCACGTCTTCTCGTTTATCCTCAGGACAAATTACAACCTGTATGGAACAGGAGGTTAAAGGTGCTGATGCTCCAAGTAGGGAGCTTGCTAGTAAAGTGGCTGGAATGGCGAACCCGGGCACAAGGAGATGAGAAATGAGGTGCGTTTTAGAAACCTTTCCCCATCACACAGTGTACCATCTTCTGGGTTTCTCATGCATGTTTTTGATGTAGGAAGATGCCCTTGAACCTGGAGATTTGGGACCCATGCGATGGGTACCACGCAGTATTACTTTAAAGGGTCTGCGTTTGCTCACCCAACCTCACCAAACCTCTCAGCCCCAAGAGTGTCCACCCTTATGTCTCATCCAGCTGTGCGTCTAGATATGGTCAATCCAGGTTGCATCACAACCCCTGAACGCATTGTGTAAGAATTTCTCTCTCTTTCACTGTCTTTGTTTCATGGGTGTTTCAAAGTAATTTATTTTTATAATGGGGTTTAGCTGCTTTTCACTGCTGTCTTTATGCCGCTTTACACCCACTTGACACACTAACAGAGAGATATCAATACATAGGTTTTACGATTATTATTAGTCAGATATATTCTTGTGCGGTGAATAGGGCGTGTTGAGTCCAGTTCTCTGAGCAAGGAGTAGGTCTTGTCTATTACATATTGGGTTCATGGAACGGTATCTGAGCTAATTTGATACCCTTGTTTTATGTATCACCCCACCTCACCTTTCCCTTTAAGCAGCCATAGTGTGTTTTCTGCATGTGTGACTCTGTTCTGTTTTGTAATTCAGTTCAAGTGTAACGGTTTTTACATTCCCTCTATCAGTGATACCTTATGAGAAGTGTCCTTTTCTGTGTGACTTATTTCACTTAGAATCGTCGTACCTAAATCCACTCATCATGCTGCTACTAACCTTACGACATTGATTTCCTGGCTGAGTGATATTCCATTGTACATAAGGACCACAACTTCTTTATCCATTTTTCTCTTTCCTGGGATATTTAAGGTGGAATGAAGTGGAGGTCCTGGTCAACAGAGCAGCCCTAAACTTTGGGGTGCTTGTGTCTTGCTGATTTTTAATTTTCCCAATTTATACCCCCATGAGTGGAAGTGCCCTATGCTCTCTAAGCTGTGTTTTTCAGATGTTTCAGGACTCACCGGACACTTCTCCAGAGTGGCTCTTGGCAATTTACATCCCGCCCATCAGTGTAGCAAGGCTCCCATTTCTCCATGGCCTGTCCTGCATTTCTGGTTTTGACACTTTTTTCAGCATGGCCCTTTTGACCGATGGGAAGCGAGACTTCTTTGTAGCGCTGATTTGCCTTTCCAGGTTGCTTGGTTGGCCAAAAAGGGCGTATGCGTTTTTTCCTGAATATATTCAGGAAAAAACGCATACGCCCTTTTTGGCCAAGGGCATCATTGTCAACGTTTTGCCGCTTTTCATGTGCTTTAAAGGCGATTCGTATCTACCTCCTGAAATCTGTTTCGTGCAATTCTGCCTTGATTTCAAATCCTCTTCTTTGCCTTCCCTCAATATATTTGTGGACGAGAGTTATCATTTATAACTCTGCAGGTTTGTGAATTGCAGTGCCCTGAACCTCCATTCTACAACTCGTTTTTATGGGAGCTGGCCGCAAAATCACAGAATGGCTTCAGGCCCTGTTCTGGTTCCGGGGGGCAGGCTGAGCCTGTGGTTAATTCTTCTTTCTGATGGGAAAATAGAGTGACCTGTGCCTGTCCCAACACCAAGAGCTAGTCTCTCGTTGGTTCCACGTCTTCCCGTTTATCCTCAGGACAAATTGCAACCTGTACGGAACAGGAGGTTAAGGTGCTGATGCTCCAAGTAGGGAGCTTGCTAGTAAAGCGGCTGGAATGGCGAACCCGGGCACAAGGAGATGAGAAATGAGGTGCGTTTTAGAAACCTTTCCCCATCACACGGTGTACCATCTTCTGGGTTTCTCATGCATGTTTTTGATGTAGGAAGATGCCCTTGAACCTGGAGATTTGGGACCCATGCGATGGGTACCACGCAGTATTACTTTAAAGGGTCTGCGTTTGCTCACCCAACCTCACCAAACCTCTCAGCCCCAAGAGTGTCCACCCTTATGTCTCATCCAGCTGTGCGTCTAGTTATGGTCAATCCAGGTTGCATCACAGCCCCTGAACGCATTGTGTAAGAATTTCTCTCTCTTTCACTGTCTTTGTTTCATGGGTGTTTCAAAGTAATTTATTTTTATAATGGCGTTTAGCTGCTTTTCACTGCTGTGTTTATGCCGCTTTACACCCACTTGACACACTAACAGAGAGATATCAATACATAGGTTTTACGATTATTATTAGTCAGATATATTCTTGTGCGGTGAATAGGGCGTGTTGAGTCCAGTTCTCTGAGCAACGAGTAGGTCTTGTCTATTACATATTGGGTTTATGGAATGGTATCTGAGCTAATTTGATACCCTTGTTTTATGTATCACCCCACCTCACCTTTCCCGTTAAGCAGCCATAGTGTGTTTTCTGCATGTGTGACTCTGTTCTGTTTTGTAATTCAGTTCAAGTGTAACGGTTTTTACATTCCCTCTATCAGTGATACCTTATGAGAAGTGTCCTTTTCTGTGTGACTTATTTCACTTAGAATCATCGTACCTAAATCCACTCATCATGCTGCTACTAACCTTACGACATTGATTTCATGGCTGAGTGATATTCCATTGTACATAAGGACCACAACTTCTTTATCCATTTTTCTCTTTCCTGGGATATTTAAGGTGGAATGAAGTGGAGGTCCTGGTCAACAGAGCAGCCCTAAACTTTGGGGTGCTTGTGTCTTGCTGATTTTTAATTTTCCCAATTTATACCCCAATGAGTGGAAGTGCCCTATGCTCTCTAAGCTGTGTTTTTCAGATGTTTCAGGACTCACCGGACACTTCTCCAGAGTGGCTCTTGGCAATTTACATCCCGCCCATCAGTGTAGCAAGGCTCCCATTTCTCCATGGCCTGTCCTGCATTTCTGGTTTTGACACTTTTTTCAGCATGGCCCTTTTGACCGATGGGAAGCGAGACTTCTTTGTAGCGCTGATTTGCCTTTCCAGGTTGCTTGGTTGGCCAAAAAGGGCGTATGCGTTTTTTCCTGAATATATTCAGGAAAAAACGCATACGCCCTTTTTGGCCAAGGGCATCATTGTCAACGTTTTGCCGCTTTTCATGTGCTTTAAAGGCGATTCGTATCTACCTCCTGAAATCTGTTTCCTGCAATTCTGCCTTGATTTCAAATCCTCTTCTTTGCCTTCCCTCAATATATTTGTGGACGAGAGTTATCATTTATAACTCTGCAGGTTTGTGAATTGCAGTGCCCTGAACCTCCATTTTACAACTCGTTTTTATGGGAGCTGGCCGCAAAATCGCAGAATGGCTTCAGGCCCTGTTCTGGTTCCGGGGGGCAGGCTGAGCCTGTGGTTAATTCTTCTTTCTGATGGGAAAATAGAGTGACCTGTGCCTGTGCCAACACCAAGAGCTAGTCTCTCGTTGGTTCCATGTCTTCTCGTTTATCCTCAGGACAAATTGCAACCTGTACGGAACAGGAGGTTAAAGGTGCTGATGCTCCAAGTAGGGAGCTTGCTAGTAAAGTGGCTGGAATGGCGAACCCGGGCACAAGGAGATGAGAAATGAGGTGCGTTTTAGAAACCTTTCCCCATCACACAGTGTACCATCTTCTGGGTTTCTCATGCATGTTTTTGATGTAGGAAGATGCCCTTGAACCTGGAGATTTGGGACCAATGCGATGGGTACCACGCAGTATTACTTTAAAGGGTCTGCGTTTGCTCACCCAACCTCACCAAACCTCTCAGCCCCAAGAGTGTCCACCCTTATGTCTCATCCAGCTGTGCGTCTAGATATGGTCAATCCAGGTTGCATCACAGCCCCTGAACGCATTGTGTAAGAATTTCTCTCTCTTTCACTGTCTTTGTTTCATGGGTGTTTCAAAGTAATTTATTTTTATAATGGGGTTTAGCTGCTTTTCACTGCTGTGTTTATGCCGCTTTACACCCACTTGACACACTAACAGAGAGATATCAATACATAGGTTTTACGATTATTATTAGTCAGATATATTCTTGTGCGGTGAATAGGGCGTGTTGAGTCCAGTTCTTTGAGCAAGGAGTAGGTCTTGTCTATTACATATTGTGTTTATGGAACGGTATCTGAGCTAATTTGATACCCTTGTTTTATGTATCACCCCACCTCACCTTTCCCGTTAAGCAGCCATAGTGTGTTTTCTGCATGTGTGACTCTGTTCTGTTTTGTAATTCAGTTCAAGTGTAACGGTTTTTACATTCCCTCTATCAGTGATACCTTATGAGAAGTGTCCTTTTCTGTGTGACTTATTTCACTTAGAATCGTTGTACCTAAATCCACTCATCATGCTGCTACTAACCTTACGACATTGATTTCATGGCTGAGTGATATTCCATTGTACATATGGACCACAATTTCTTTATCCATTTTTCTCTTTCCTGGGATATTTAAGGTGCAATGAAGTGGAGGTCCTGGTCAACAGAGCAGCCCTAAACTTTGGGGTGCTTGTGTCTTGCTGATTTTTAATTTTCCCAATTTATACCCCCATGAGTGGAAGTGCCCTATGCTCTCTAAGCTGTGTTTTTCAGATGTTTCAGGACTCACCGGACACTTCTCCAGAGTGGCTCTTGGCAATTTACATCCCGCCCATCAGTGTAGCAAGGCTCCCATTTCTCCATGGCCTGTCCTGCATTTCTGGTTTTGACACTTTTTTCAGCATGGCCCTTTTGACCGATGGGAAGCGAGACTTCTTTGTAGCGCTGATTTGCCTTTCCAGGTTGCTTGGTTGGCCAAAAAGGGCGTATGCGTTTTTTCCTGAATATATTCAGGAAAAAACGCATACGCCCTTTTTGGCCAAGGGCATCATTGTCAACGTTTTGCCGCTTTTCATGTGCTTTAAAGGCGATTCGTATCTACCTCCTGAAATCTGTTTCCTGCAATTCTGCCTTGATTTCAAATCCTCTTCTTTGCCTTCCCTCAATATATTTGTGGACGAGAGTTATCATTTATAACTCTGCAGGTTTGTGAATTGCAGTGCCCTGAACCTCCATTTTACAACTCGTTTTTATGGGAGCTGGCCACAAAATCGCAGAATGGCTTCAGGCCCTGTTCTGGTTCCTGGGGGCAGGCTGAGCCTGTGGTTAATTCTTCTTTCTGATGGGAAAATAGAGTGACCTGTGCCTGTCCCAACACCAAGAGCTAGTCTCTCGTTGGTTCCACGTCTTCTCGTTTATCCTCAGGACAAATTACAACCTGTATGGAACAGGAGGTTAAAGGTGCTGATGCTCCAAGTAGGGAGCTTGCTAGTAAAGCGGCTGGAATGGCGAACCCGGGCACAAGGAGATGAGAAATGAGGTGCGTTTTAGAAACCTTTCCCCATCACACGGTGTACCATCTTCTGGGTTTCTCATGCATGTTTTTGATGTAGGAAGATGCCCTTGAACCTGGAGATTTGGGACCCATGCGATGGGTACCACGCAGTATTACTTTAAAGGGTCTGCGTTTGCTCACCCAACCTCACCAAACCTCTCAGCCCCAAGAGTGTCCACCCTTATGTCTCATCCAGCTGTGCGTCTAGATATGGTCAATCCAGGTTGCATCACAGCCCCTGAACGCATTGTGTAAGAATTTCTCTCTCTTTCACTGTCTTTGTTTCATGGGTGTTTCAAAGTAATTTATTTTTATAATGGGGTTTAGCTGCTTTTCACTGCTGTGTTTATGCCGCTTTACACCCACTTGACACACTAACAGAGAGATATCAACACATAGGTTTTACGATTATTATTAGTCAGATATATTCTTGTGCGGTGAATAGGGCGTGTTGAGTCCAGTTCTTTGAGCAAGGAGTAGGTCTTGTCTATTACATATTGGGTTTATGGAACGGTATCTGAGCTAATTTGATACCCTTGTTTTATGTATCACCCCACCTCACCTTTCCCGTTAAGCAGCCATAGTGTGTTTTCTGCATGTGTGACTCTGTTCTGTTTTGTAATTCAGTTCAAGTGTAACGGTTTTTACATTCCCTCTATCAGTGATACCTTATGAGAAGTGTCCTTTTCTGTGTGACTTATTTCACTTAGAATCGTCGTACCTAAATCCACTCATCATGCTGCTACTAACCTTACGACATTGATTTCATGGCTGAGTGATATTCCATTGTACATAAGGACCACAACTTCTTTATCCATTTTTCTCTTTCCTGGGATATTTAAGGTGGAATGAAGTGGAGGTCCTGGTCAACAGAGCAGCCCTAAACTTTGGGGTGCTTGTGTCTTGCTGATTTTTAATTTTCCCAATTTATACCCCCATGAGTGGAAGTGCCCTATGCTCTCTGAGCTGTGTTTTTCAGATGTTTCAGGACTCACCGGACACTTCTCCAGAGTGGCTCTTGGCAATTTACATCCCGCCCATCAGTGTAGCAAGGCTCCCATTTCTCCATGGCCTGTCCTGCATTTCTGGTTTTGACACTTTTTTCAGCATGGCCCTTTTGACCGATGGGAAGCGAGACTTCTTTGTAGCGCTGATTTGCCTTTCCAGGTTGCTTGGTTGGCCAAAAAGGGCCTATGCGTTTTTTCCTGAATATATTCAGGAAAAAACACATACGCCCTTTTTGGCCAAGGGCATCATTGTCAACGTTTTGCCGCTTTTCATGTGCTTTAAAGGCGATTCGTATCTACCTCCTGAAATCTGTTTCCTGCAATTCTGCCTTGATTTCAAATCCTCTTCTTTGCCTTCCCTCAATATATTTGTGGACGAGAGTTATCATTTATAACTCTGCAGGTTTGTGAATTGCAGTGCCCTGAACCTCCATTTTACAACTCGTTTTTATGGGAGCTGGCCGCAAAATCGCAGAATGGCTTCAGGCCCTGTTCTGGTTCCGGGGGGCAGGCTGAGCCTGTGGTTAATTCTTCTTTCTGATGGGAAAATAGAGTGACCTGTGCCTGTCCCAACACCAAGAGCTAGTCTCTCGTTGGTTCCACGTCTTCCCGTTTATCCTCAGGACAAATTGCAACCTGTACGGAACAGGAGGTTAAAGGTGCTGATGCTCCAACTAGGGAGCTTGCTAGTAAAGCGGCTGGAATGGCGAACCCGGGCACAAGGAGATGAGAAATGAGGTGCGTTTTAGAAACCTTTCCCCATCACACGGTGTACCAAATTCTGGGTTTCTCATGCATGTTTTTGATGTAGGAAGATGCCCTTGAACCTGGAGATTTGGGACTCATGCGATGGGTACCACGCAGTATTACTTTAAAGGGTCTGCGTTTGCTCACCCAACCTCACCAAACCTCTCAGCCCCAAGAGTGTCCACCCTTATGTCTCATCCAGCTGTGCGTCTAGATATGGTCAATCCAGGTTGCATCACAGCCCCTGAACGCATTGTGTAAGAATTTCTCTCTCTTTCACTGTCTTTGTTTCATGGTTGTTTCAAAGTAATTTATTTTTATAATGGGGTTTAGCTGCTTTTCACTGCTCTGTTTATGCCGCTTTACACCCACTTGACACACTAACAGAGAGATATCAATACATAGGTTTTACGATTATTATTAGTCAGATATATTCTTGTGCAGTGAATAGGGCGTGTTGAGTCCAGTTCTCTGAGCAAGGAGTAGGTCTTGTCTATTACATATTGGGTTTATGGAACGGTATCTGAGCTAATTTGATACCCTTGTTTTATGTATCACCCCACCTCACCTTTCCCGTTAAGCAGCCATAGTGTGTTTTCTGCATGTGTGACTCTGTTCTGTTTTGTAATTCAGTTCAAGTGTAATGGTTTTTACATTCCCTCTATCAGTGATACCTTATGAGAAGTGTGCTTTTCTGTGTGACTTATTTCACTTAGAATCGTCGTACCTAAATCCACTCATCATGCTGCTACTAACCTTACGACATTGATTTCATGGCTGAGTGATATTCCATTGTACATAAGGACCACAACTTCTTTATCCATTTTTCTCTTTCCTGGGATATTTAAGGTGGAATGAAGTGGAGGTCCTGGTCAACAGAGCAGCCCTAAACTTTGGGGTGCTTGTGTCTTGCTGATTTTTAATTTTCCCAATTTATACCCCCATGAGTGGAAGTGCCCTATGCTCTCTAAGCTGTGTTTTTCAGATGTTTCAGGACTCACCGGACACTTCTCCAGAGTGGCTCTTGGCAATTTACATCCCGCCCATCAGTGTAGCAAGGCTCCCATTTCTCCATGGCCTGTCCTGCATTTCTGGTTTTGACACTTTTTTCAGCATGGCCCTTTTGACCGATGGGAAGCGAGACTTCTTTGTAGCGCTGATTTGCCTTTCCAGGTTGCTTGGTTGGCCAAAAAGGGCGTATGCGTTTTTTCCTGAATATATTCAGGAAAAAACGCATACGCCCTTTTTGGCCAAGGGCATCATTGTCAACGTTTTGCCGCTTTTCATGTGCTTTAAAGGCGATTCGTATCTACCTCCTGAAATCTGTTTCCTGCAATTCTGCCTTGATTTCAAATCCTCTTCTTTGCCTTCCCTCAATATATTTGTGGACGAGAGTTATCATTTATAACTCTGCAGGTTTGTGAATTGCAGTGCCCTGAACCTCCATTTTACAACTCGTTTTTATGGGAGCTGGCCACAAAATCGCAGAATGGCTTCAGGCCCTGTTCTGGTTCCTGGGGGCAGGCTGAGCCTGTGGTTAATTCTTCTTTCTGATGGGAAAATAGAGTGACCTGTGCCTGTCCCAACACCAAGAGCTAGTCTCTCGTTGGTTCCACGTCTTCTCGTTTATCCTCAGGACAAATTACAACCTGTATGGAACAGGAGGTTAAAGGTGCTGATGCTCCAAGTAGGGAGCTTGCTAGTAAAGCAGCTGGAATGGCGAACCCGGGCACAAGGAGATGAGAAATGAGGTGCGTTTTAGAAACCTTTCCCCATCACACGGTGTACCATCTTCTGGGTTTCTCATGCATGTTTTTGATGTAGGAAGATGCCCTTGAACCTGGAGATTTGGGACCCATGCGATGGGTACCACGCAGTATTACTTTAAAGGGTCTGCGTTTGCTCACCCAACCTCACCAAACCTCTCAGCCCCAAGAGTGTCCACCCTTATGTCTCATCCAGCTGTGCGTCTAGATATGGTCAATCCAGGTTGCATCACAGCCCCTGAACGCATTGTGTAAGAATTTCTCTCTCTTTCACTGTCTTTGTTTCATGGGTGTTTCAAAGTAATTTATTTTTATAATGGGGTTTAGCTGCTTTTCACTGCTGTGTTTATGCCGCTTTACACCCACTTGACACACTAACAGAGAGATATCAACACATAGGTTTTACGATTATTATTAGTCAGATATATTCTTGTGCGGTGAATAGGGCGTGTTGAGTCCAGTTCTTTGAGCAAGGAGTAGGTCTTGTCTATTACATATTGGGTTTATGGAACGGTATCTGAGCTAATTTGATACCCTTGTTTTATGTATCACCCCACCTCACCTTTCCCGTTAAGCAGCCATAGTGTGTTTTCTGCATGTGTGACTCTGTTCTGTTTTGTAATTCAGTTCAAGTGTAACGGTTTTTACATTCCCTCTATCAGTGATACCTTATGAGAAGTGTCCTTTTCTGTGTGACTTATTTCACTTAGAATCGTCGTACCTAAATCCACTCATCATGCTGCTACTAACCTTACGACATTGATTTCATGGCTGAGTGATATTCCATTGTACATAAGGACCACAACTTCTTTATCCATTTTTCTCTTTCCTGGGATATTTAAGGTGGAATGAAGTGGAGGTCCTGGTCAACAGAGCAGCCCTAAACTTTGGGGTGCTTGTGTCTTGCTGATTTTTAATTTTCCCAATTTATACCCCCATGAGTGGAAGTGCCCTATGCTCTCTGAGCTGTGTTTTTCAGATGTTTCAGGACTCACCGGACACTTCTCCAGAGTGGCTCTTGGCAATTTACATCCCGCCCATCAGTGTAGCAAGGCTCCCATTTCTCCATGGCCTGTCCTGCATTTCTGGTTTTGACACTTTTTTCAGCATGGCCCTTTTGACCGATGGGAAGCGAGACTTCTTTGTAGCGCTGATTTGCCTTTCCAGGTTGCTTGGTTGGCCAAAAAGGGCGTATGCGTTTTTTCCTGAATATATTCAGGAAAAAACACATACGCCCTTTTTGGCCAAGGGCATCATTGTCAACGTTTTGCCGCTTTTCATGTGCTTTAAAGGCGATTCGTATCTACCTCCTGAAATCTGTTTCCTGCAATTCTGCCTTGATTTCAAATCCTCTTCTTTGCCTTCCCTCAATATATTTGTGGACGAGAGTTATCATTTATAACTCTGCAGGTTTGTGAATTGCAGTGCCCTGAACCTCCATTTTACAACTCGTTTTTATGGGAGCTGGCCGCAAAATCGCAGAATGGCTTCAGGCCCTGTTCTGGTTCCGGGGGGCAGGCTGAGCCTGTGGTTAATTCTTCTTTCTGATGGGAAAATAGAGTGACCTGTGCCTGTCCCAACACCAAGAGCTAGTCTCTCGTTGGTTCCACGTCTTCCCGTTTATCCTCAGGACAAATTGCAACCTGTACGGAACAGGAGGTTAAAGGTGCTGATGCTCCAACTAGGGAGCTTGCTAGTAAAGCGGCTGGAATGGCGAACCCGGGCACAAGGAGATGAGAAATGAGGTGCGTTTTAGAAACCTTTCCCCATCACACGGTGTACCAAATTCTGGGTTTCTCATGCATGTTTTTGATGTAGGAAGATGCCCTTGAACCTGGAGATTTGGGACTCATGCGATGGGTACCACGCAGTATTACTTTAAAGGGTCTGCGTTTGCTCACCCAACCTCACCAAACCTCTCAGCCCCAAGAGTGTCCACCCTTATGTCTCATCCAGCTGTGCGTCTAGATATGGTCAATCCAGGTTGCATCACAGCCCCTGAACGCATTGTGTAAGAATTTCTCTCTCTTTCACTGTCTTTGTTTCATGGTTGTTTCAAAGTAATTTATTTTTATAATGGGGTTTAGCTGCTTTTCACTGCTCTGTTTATGCCGCTTTACACCCACTTGACACACTAACAGAGAGATATCAATACATAGGTTTTACGATTATTATTAGTCAGATATATTCTTGTGCAGTGAATAGGGCGTGTTGAGTCCAGTTCTCTGAGCAAGGAGTAGGTCTTGTCTATTACATATTGGGTTTATGGAACGGTATCTGAGCTAATTTGATACCCTTGTTTTATGTATCACCCCACCTCACCTTTCCCGTTAAGCAGCCATAGTGTGTTTTCTGCATGTGTGACTCTGTTCTGTTTTGTAATTCAGTTCAAGTGTAATGGTTTTTACATTCCCTCTATCAGTGATACCTTATGAGAAGTGTGCTTTTCTGTGTGACTTATTTCACTTAGAATCGTCGTACCTAAATCCACTCATCATGCTGCTACTAACCTTACGACATTGATTTCATGGCTGAGTGATATTCCATTGTACATAAGGACCACAACTTCTTTATCCATTTTTCTCTTTCCTGGGATATTTAAGGTGGAATGAAGTGGAGGTCCTGGTCAACAGAGCAGCCCTAAACTTTGGGGTGCTTGTGTCTTGCTGATTTTTAATTTTCCCAATTTATACCCCCATGAGTGGAAGTGCCCTATGCTCTCTAAGCTGTGTTTTTCAGATGTTTCAGGACTCACCGGACACTTCTCCAGAGTGGCTCTTGGCAATTTACATCCCGCCCATCAGTGTAGCAAGGCTCCCATTTCTCCATGGCCTGTCCTGCATTTCTGGTTTTGACACTTTTTTCAGCATGGCCCTTTTGACCGATGGGAAGCGAGACTTCTTTGTAGCGCTGATTTGCCTTTCCAGGTTGCTTGGTTGGCCAAAAAGGGCGTATGCGTTTTTTCCTGAATATATTCAGGAAAAAACGCATACGCCCTTTTTGGCCAAGGGCATCATTGTCAACGTTTTGCCGCTTTTCATGTGCTTTAAAGGCGATTCGTATCTACCTCCTGAAATCTGTTTCCTGCAATTCTGCCTTGATTTCAAATCCTCTTCTTTGCCTTCCCTCAATATATTTGTGGACGAGAGTTATCATTTATAACTCTGCAGGTTTGTGAATTGCAGTGCCCTGAACCTCCATTTTACAACTCGTTTTTATGGGAGCTGGCCACAAAATCGCAGAATGGCTTCAGGCCCTGTTCTGGTTCCTGGGGGCAGGCTGAGCCTGTGGTTAATTCTTCTTTCTGATGGGAAAATAGAGTGACCTGTGCCTGTCCCAACACCAAGAGCTAGTCTCTCGTTGGTTCCACGTCTTCTCGTTTATCCTCAGGACAAATTACAACCTGTATGGAACAGGAGGTTAAAGGTGCTGATGCTCCAAGTAGGGAGCTTGCTAGTAAAGCGGCTGGAATGGCGAACCCGGGCACAAGGAGATGAGAAATGAGGTGCGTTTTAGAAACCTTTCCCCATCACACGGTGTACCATCTTCTGGGTTTCTCATGCATGTTTTTGATGTAGGAAGATGCCCTTGAACCTGGAGATTTGGGACCCATGCGATGGGTACCACGCAGTATTACTTTAAAGGGTCTGCGTTTGCTCACCCAACCTCACCAAACCTCTCAGCCCCAAGAGTGTCCACCCTTATGTCTCATCCAGCTGTGCGTCTAGATATGGTCAATCCAGGTTGCATCACAGCCCCTGAACGCATTGTGTAAGAATTTCTCTCTCTTTCACTGTCTTTGTTTCATGGGTGTTTCAAAGTAATTTATTTTTATAATGGGGTTTAGCTGCTTTTCACTGCTGTGTTTATGCCGCTTTACACCCACTTGACACACTAACAGAGAGATATCAACACATAGGTTTTACGATTATTATTAGTCAGATATATTCTTGTGCGGTGAATAGGGCGTGTTGAGTCCAGTTCTTTGAGCAAGGAGTAGGTCTTGTCTATTACATATTGGGTTTATGGAACGGTATCTGAGCTAATTTGATACCCTTGTTTTATGTATCACCCCACCTCACCTTTCCCGTTAAGCAGCCATAGTGTGTTTTCTGCATGTGTGACTCTGTTCTGTTTTGTAATTCAGTTCAAGTGTAACGGTTTTTACATTCCCTCTATCAGTGATACCTTATGAGAAGTGTCCTTTTCTGTGTGACTTATTTCACTTAGAATCGTCGTACCTAAATCCACTCATCATGCTGCTACTAACCTTACGACATTGATTTCATGGCTGAGTGATATTCCATTGTACATAAGGACCACAACTTCTTTATCCATTTTTCTCTTTCCTGGGATATTTAAGGTGGAATGAAGTGGAGGTCCTGGTCAACAGAGCAGCCCTAAACTTTGGGGTGCTTGTGTCTTGCTGATTTTTAATTTTCCCAATTTATACCCCCATGAGTGGAAGTGCCCTATGCTCTCTGAGCTGTGTTTTTCAGATGTTTCAGGACTCACCGGACACTTCTCCAGAGTGGCTCTTGGCAATTTACATCCCGCCCATCAGTGTAGCAAGGCTCCCATTTCTCCATGGCCTGTCCTGCATTTCTGGTTTTGACACTTTTTTCAGCATGGCCCTTTTGACCGATGGGAAGCGAGACTTCTTTGTAGCGCTGATTTGCCTTTCCAGGTTGCTTGGTTGGCCAAAAAGGGCGTATGCGTTTTTTCCTGAATATATTCAGGAAAAAACACATACGCCCTTTTTGGCCAAGGGCATCATTGTCAACGTTTTGCCGCTTTTCATGTGCTTTAAAGGCGATTCGTATCTACCTCCTGAAATCTGTTTCCTGCAATTCTGCCTTGATTTCAAATCCTCTTCTTTGCCTTCCCTCAATATATTTGTGGACGAGAGTTATCATTTATAACTCTGCAGGTTTGTGAATTGCAGTGCCCTGAACCTCCATTTTACAACTCGTTTTTATGGGAGCTGGCCGCAAAATCGCAGAATGGCTTCAGGCCCTGTTCTGGTTCCGGGGGGCAGGCTGAGCCTGTGGTTAATTCTTCTTTCTGATGGGAAAATAGAGTGACCTGTGCCTGTCCCAACACCAAGAGCTAGTCTCTCGTTGGTTCCACGTCTTCCCGTTTATCCTCAGGACAAATTGCAACCTGTACGGAACAGGAGGTTAAAGGTGCTGATGCTCCAACTAGGGAGCTTGCTAGTAAAGCGGCTGGAATGGCGAACCCGGGCACAAGGAGATGAGAAATGAGGTGCGTTTTAGAAACCTTTCCCCATCACACGGTGTACCAAATTCTGGGTTTCTCATGCATGTTTTTGATGTAGGAAGATGCCCTTGAACCTGGAGATTTGGGACTCATGCGATGGGTACCACGCAGTATTACTTTAAAGGGTCTGCGTTTGCTCACCCAACCTCACCAAACCTCTCAGCCCCAAGAGTGTCCACCCTTATGTCTCATCCAGCTGTGCGTCTAGATATGGTCAATCCAGGTTGCATCACAGCCCCTGAACGCATTGTGTAAGAATTTCTCTCTCTTTCACTGTCTTTGTTTCATGGTTGTTTCAAAGTAATTTATTTTTATAATGGGGTTTAGCTGCTTTTCACTGCTCTGTTTATGCCGCTTTACACCCACTTGACACACTAACAGAGAGATATCAATACATAGGTTTTACGATTATTATTAGTCAGATATATTCTTGTGCAGTGAATAGGGCGTGTTGAGTCCAGTTCTCTGAGCAAGGAGTAGGTCTTGTCTATTACATATTGGGTTTATGGAACGGTATCTGAGCTAATTTGATACCCTTGTTTTATGTATCACCCCACCTCACCTTTCCCGTTAAGCAGCCATAGTGTGTTTTCTGCATGTGTGACTCTGTTCTGTTTTGTAATTCAGTTCAAGTGTAATGGTTTTTACATTCCCTCTATCAGTGATACCTTATGAGAAGTGTGCTTTTCTGTGTGACTTATTTCACTTAGAATCGTCGTACCTAAATCCACTCATCATGCTGCTACTAACCTTACGACATTGATTTCATGGCTGAGTGATATTCCATTGTACATAAGGACCACAACTTCTTTATCCATTTTTCTCTTTCCTGGGATATTTAAGGTGGAATGAAGTGGAGGTCCTGGTCAACAGAGCAGCCCTAAACTTTGGGGTGCTTGTGTCTTGCTGATTTTTAATTTTCCCAATTTATACCCCCATGAGTGGAAGTGCCCTATGCTCTCTAAGCTGTGTTTTTCAGATGTTTCAGGACTCACCGGACACTTCTCCAGAGTGGCTCTTGGCAATTTACATCCCGCCCATCAGTGTAGCAAGGCTCCCATTTCTCCATGGCCTGTCCTGCATTTCTGGTTTTGACACTTTTTTCAGCATGGCCCTTTTGACCGATGGGAAGCGAGACTTCTTTGTAGCGCTGATTTGCCTTTCCAGGTTGCTTGGTTGGCCAAAAAGGGCGTATGCGTTTTTTCCTGAATATATTCAGGAAAAAACGCATACGCCCTTTTTGGCCAAGGGCATCATTGTCAACGTTTTGCCGCTTTTCATGTGCTTTAAAGGCGATTCGTATCTACCTCCTGAAATCTGTTTCCTGCAATTCTGCCTTGATTTCAAATCCTCTTCTTTGCCTTCCCTCAATATATTTGTGGACGAGAGTTATCATTTATAACTCTGCAGGTTTGTGAATTGCAGTGCCCTGAACCTCCATTTTACAACTCGTTTTTATGGGAGCTGGCCGTAAAATCGCAGAATGGCTTCAGGCCCTGTTCTGGTTCCGGGGGGCAGGCTGAGCCTGTGGTTAATTCTTCTTTCTGATGGGAAAATAGAGTGACCTGTGCCTGTCCCAACACCAAGAGCTAGTCTCTCGTTGGTTCCACGTCTTCTCGTTTATCCTCAGGACAAATTACAACCTGTATGGAACAGGAGGTTAAAGGTGCTGATGCTCCAAGTAGGGAGCTTGCTAGTAAAGCGGCTGGAATGGCGAACCCGGGCACAAGGAGATGAGAAATGAGGTGCGTTTTAGAAACCTTTCCCCATCACACAGTGTACCATCTTCTGGGTTTCTCATGCATGTTTTTGATGTAGGAAGATGCCCTTGACCCTGGAGATTTGGGACCCATGCGATGGGTACCACGCAGTATTACTTTAAAGGGTCTGCGTTTGCTCACCCAACCTCACCAAACCTCTCAGCCCCAAGAGTGTCCACCCTTATGTCTCATCCAGCTGTGCGTCTAGATATGGTCAATCCAGGTTGCATCACAACCCCTGAACGCATTGTGTAAGAATTTCTCTCTCTTTCACTGTCTTTGTTTCATGGGTGTTTCAAAGTAATTTATTTTTATAATGGGGTTTAGCTGCTTTTCACTGCTGTCTTTATGCCGCTTTACACCCACTTGACACACTAACAGAGAGATATCAATACATAGGTTTTACGATTATTATTAGTCAGATATATTCTTGTGCGGTGAATAGGGCGTGTTGAGTCCAGTTCTCTGAGCAAGGAGTAGGTCTTGTCTATTACATATTGGGTTTATGGAACGGTATCTGAGCTAATTTGATACCCTTGTTTTATGTATCACCCCACCTCACCTTTCCCGTTAAGCAGCCATAGTGTGTTTTCTGCATGTGTGACTCTGTTCTGTTTTGTAATTCAGTTCAAGTGTAACGGTTTTTACATTCCCTCTATCAGTGATACCTTATGAGAAGTGTCCTTTTCTGTGTGACTTATTTCACTTAGAATCGTTGTACCTAAATCCACTCATCATGCTGCTACTAACCTTACGACATTGATTTCATGGCTGAGTGATATTCCATTGTACATATGGACCACAATTTCTTTATCCATTTTTCTCTTTCCTGGGATATTTAAGGTGGAATGAAGTGGAGGTCCTGGTCAACAGAGCAGCCCTAAACTTTGGGGTGCTTGTGTCTTGCTGATTTTTAATTTTCCCAATTTATACCCCCATGAGTGGAAGTGCCCTATGCTCTCTAAGCTGTGTTTTTCAGATGTTTCAGGACTCACCGGACACTTCTCCAGAGTGGCTCTTGGCAATTTACATCCCGCCCATCAGTGTAGCAAGGCTCCCATTTCTCCATGGCCTGTCCTGCATTTCTGGTTTTGACACTTTTTTCAGCATGGCCCTTTTGACCGATGGGAAGCGAGACTTCTTTGTAGCGCTGATTTGCCTTTCCAGGTTGCTTGGTTGGCCAAAAAGGGCGTATGCGTTTTTTCCTGAATATATTCAGGAAAAAACGCATACGCCCTTTTTGGCCAAGGGCATCATTGTCAACGTTTTGCCGCTTTTCATGTGCTTTAAAGGCGATTCGTATCTACCTCCTGAAATCTGTTTCCTGCAATTCTGCCTTGATTTCAAATCCTCTTCTTTGCCTTCCCTCAATATATTTGTGGACGAGAGTTATCATTTATAACTCTGCAGGTTTGTGAATTGCAGTGCCCTGAACCTCCATTTTACAACTCGTTTTTATGGGAGCTGGCCGCAAAATCGCAGAATGGCTTCAGGCCCTGTTCTGGTTCCTGGGGGCAGGCTGAGCCTGTGGTTAATTCTTCTTTCTGATGGGAAAATAGAGTGACCTGTGCCTGTCCCAACACCAAGAGCTAGTCTCTCGTTGGTTCCACGTCTTCTCGTTTATCCTCAGGACAAATTACAACCTGTATGGAACAGGAGGTTAAAGGTGCTGTTGCTCCAAGTAGGGAGCTTGCTAGTAAAGTGGCTGGAATGGCGAACCCGGGCACAAGGAGATGAGAAATGAGGTGCGTTTTAGAAACCTTTCCCCATCACACGGTGTACCATCTTCTGGGTTTCTCATGCATGTTTTTGATGTAGGAAGATGCCCTTGAACCTGGAGATTTGGGACCCATGCGATGGGTACCACGCAGTATTACTTTAAAGGGTCTGCGTTTGCTCACCCAACCTCACCAAACCTCTCAGCCCCAAGAGTGTCCACCCTTATGTCTCATCCAGCTGTGCGTCTAGATATGGTCAATCCAGGTTGCATCACAGCCCCTGAACGCATTGTGTAAGAATTTCTCTCTCTTTCACTGTCTTTGTTTCATGGGTGTTTCAAAGTAATTTATTTTTATAATGGGGTTTAGCTGCTTTTCACTGCTGTGTTTATGCCGCTTTACACCCACTTGACACACTAACAGAGAGATATCAACACATAGGTTTTACGATTATTATTAGTCAGATATATTCTTGTGCGGTGAATAGGGCGTGTTGAGTCCAGTTCTTTGAGCAAGGAGTAGGTCTTCTCTATTACATATTGGGTTTATGGAACGGTATCTGAGCTAATTTGATACCCTTGTTTTATGTATCACCCCACCTCACCTTTCCCGTTAAGCAGCCATAGTGTGTTTTCTGCATGTGTGACTCTGTTCTGTTTTGTAATTCAGTTCAAGTGTAACGGTTTTTACATTCCCTCTATCAGTGATACCTTATGAGAAGTGTCCTTTTCTGTGACTTATTTCACTTAGAAACGTCGTACCTAAATCCACTCATCATGCTGCTACTAACCTTACGACATTGATTTCATGGCTGAGTGATATTCCATTGTACATAAGGACCACAACTTCTTTATCCATTTTTCTCTTTCCTGGGATATTTAAGGTGGAATGAAGTGGAGGTCCTGGTCAACAGAGCAGCCCTAAACTTTGGGGTGCTTGTGTCTTGCTGATTTTTAATTTTCCCAATTTATACCCCCATGAGTGGAAGTGCCCTATGCTCTCTAAGCTGTGTTTTTCAGATGTTTCAGGACTCACCGGACACTTCTCCAGAGTGGCTCTTGGCAATTTACATCCCGCCCATCAGTGTAGCAAGGCTCCCATTTCTCCATGGCCTGTCCTGCATTTCTGGTTTTGACACTTTTTTCAGCATGGCCCTTTTGACCGATGGGAAGCGAGACTTCTTTGTAGCGCTGATTTGCCTTTCCAGGTTGCTTGGTTGGCCAAAAAGGGCGTATGCGTTTTTTCCTGAATATATTCAGGAAAAAACGCATACGCCCTTTTTGGCCAAGGGCATCATTGTCAACGTTTTGCCGCTTTTCATGTGCTTTAAAGGCGATTCGTATCTACCTCCTGAAATCTGTTTCCTGCAATTCTGCCTTGATTTCAAATCCTCTTCTTTGCCTTCCCTCAATATATTTGTGGACGAGAGTTATCATTTATAACTCTGCAGGTTTGTGAATTGCAGTGCCCTGAACCTCCATTTTACAACTCGTTTTTATGGGAGCTGGCCGCAAAATCGCAGAATGGCTTCAGGCCCTGTTCTGGTTCCGGGGTGCTGGCTGAGCCTGTGGTTAATTCTTCTTTCTGATGGGAAAATAGAGTGACCTGTGCCTGTCCCAACACCAAGAGCTAGTCTCTCGTTGGTTCCACGTCTTCTCGTTTATCCTCAGGACAAATTACAACCTGTATGGAACAGGAGGTTAAAGGTGCTGATGCTCCAAGTAGGGAGCTTGCTAGTAAAGTGGCTGGAATGGCGAACCCGGGCACAAGGAGATGAGAAATGAGGTGCGTTTTAGAAACCTTTCCCCATCACACAGTGTACCATCTTCTGGGTTTCTCATGCATGTTTTTGATGTAGGAAGATGCCCTTGAACCTGGAGATTTGGGACCCATGCGATGGGTACCACGCAGTATTACTTTAAAGGGTCTGCGTTTGCTCACCCAACCTCACCAAACCTCTCAGCCCCAAGAGTGTCCACCCTTATGTCTCATCCAGCTGTGCGTCTAGATATGGTCAATCCAGGTTGCATCACAACCCCTGAACGCATTGTGTAAGAATTTCTCTCTCTTTCACTGTCTTTGTTTCATGGGTGTTTCAAAGTAATTTATTTTTATAATGGGGTTTAGCTGCTTTTCACTGCTGTCTTTATGCCGCTTTACACCCACTTGACACACTAACAGAGAGATATCAATACATAGGTTTTACGATTATTATTAGTCAGATATATTCTTGTGCGGTGAATAGGGCGTGTTGAGTCCAGTTCTCTGAGCAAGGAGTAGGTCTTGTCTATTACATATTGGGTTCATGGAACGGTATCTGAGCTAATTTGATACCCTTGTTTTATGTATCACCCCACCTCACCTTTCCCTTTAAGCAGCCATAGTGTGTTTTCTGCATGTGTGACTCTGTTCTGTTTTGTAATTCAGTTCAAGTGTAACGGTTTTTACATTCCCTCTATCAGTGATACCTTATGAGAAGTGTCCTTTTCTGTGTGACTTATTTCACTTAGAATCGTCGTACCTAAATCCACTCATCATGCTGCTACTAACCTTACGACATTGATTTCCTGGCTGAGTGATATTCCATTGTACATAAGGACCACAACTTCTTTATCCATTTTTCTCTTTCCTGGGATATTTAAGGTGGAATGAAGTGGAGGTCCTGGTCAACAGAGCAGCCCTAAACTTTGGGGTGCTTGTGTCTTGCTGATTTTTAATTTTCCCAATTTATACCCCCATGAGTGGAAGTGCCCTATGCTCTCTAAGCTGTGTTTTTCAGATGTTTCAGGACTCACCGGACACTTCTCCAGAGTGGCTCTTGGCAATTTACATCCCGCCCATCAGTGTAGCAAGGCTCCCATTTCTCCATGGCCTGTCCTGCATTTCTGGTTTTGACACTTTTTTCAGCATGGCCCTTTTGACCGATGGGAAGCGAGACTTCTTTGTAGCGCTGATTTGCCTTTCCAGGTTGCTTGGTTGGCCAAAAAGGGCGTATGCGTTTTTTCCTGAATATATTCAGGAAAAAACGCATACGCCCTTTTTGGCCAAGGGCATCATTGTCAACGTTTTGCCGCTTTTCATGTGCTTTAAAGGCGATTCGTATCTACCTCCTGAAATCTGTTTCGTGCAATTCTGCCTTGATTTCAAATCCTCTTCTTTGCCTTCCCTCAATATATTTGTGGACGAGAGTTATCATTTATAACTCTGCAGGTTTGTGAATTGCAGTGCCCTGAACCTCCATTCTACAACTCGTTTTTATGGGAGCTGGCCGCAAAATCACAGAATGGCTTCAGGCCCTGTTCTGGTTCCGGGGGGCAGGCTGAGCCTGTGGTTAATTCTTCTTTCTGATGGGAAAATAGAGTGACCTGTGCCTGTCCCAACACCAAGAGCTAGTCTCTCGTTGGTTCCACGTCTTCCCGTTTATCCTCAGGACAAATTGCAACCTGTACGGAACAGGAGGTTAAGGTGCTGATGCTCCAAGTAGGGAGCTTGCTAGTAAAGCGGCTGGAATGGCGAACCCGGGCACAAGGAGATGAGAAATGAGGTGCGTTTTAGAAACCTTTCCCCATCACACGGTGTACCATCTTCTGGGTTTCTCATGCATGTTTTTGATGTAGGAAGATGCCCTTGAACCTGGAGATTTGGGACCCATGCGATGGGTACCACGCAGTATTACTTTAAAGGGTCTGCGTTTGCTCACCCAACCTCACCAAACCTCTCAGCCCCAAGAGTGTCCACCCTTATGTCTCATCCAGCTGTGCGTCTAGTTATGGTCAATCCAGGTTGCATCACAGCCCCTGAACGCATTGTGTAAGAATTTCTCTCTCTTTCACTGTCTTTGTTTCATGGGTGTTTCAAAGTAATTTATTTTTATAATGGCGTTTAGCTGCTTTTCACTGCTGTGTTTATGCCGCTTTACACCCACTTGACACACTAACAGAGAGATATCAATACATAGGTTTTACGATTATTATTAGTCAGATATATTCTTGTGCGGTGAATAGGGCGTGTTGAGTCCAGTTCTCTGAGCAACGAGTAGGTCTTGTCTATTACATATTGGGTTTATGGAATGGTATCTGAGCTAATTTGATACCCTTGTTTTATGTATCACCCCACCTCACCTTTCCCGTTAAGCAGCCATAGTGTGTTTTCTGCATGTGTGACTCTGTTCTGTTTTGTAATTCAGTTCAAGTGTAACGGTTTTTACATTCCCTCTATCAGTGATACCTTATGAGAAGTGTCCTTTTCTGTGTGACTTATTTCACTTAGAATCATCGTACCTAAATCCACTCATCATGCTGCTACTAACCTTACGACATTGATTTCATGGCTGAGTGATATTCCATTGTACATAAGGACCACAACTTCTTTATCCATTTTTCTCTTTCCTGGGATATTTAAGGTGGAATGAAGTGGAGGTCCTGGTCAACAGAGCAGCCCTAAACTTTGGGGTGCTTGTGTCTTGCTGATTTTTAATTTTCCCAATTTATACCCCAATGAGTGGAAGTGCCCTATGCTCTCTAAGCTGTGTTTTTCAGATGTTTCAGGACTCACCGGACACTTCTCCAGAGTGGCTCTTGGCAATTTACATCCCGCCCATCAGTGTAGCAAGGCTCCCATTTCTCCATGGCCTGTCCTGCATTTCTGGTTTTGACACTTTTTTCAGCATGGCCCTTTTGACCGATGGGAAGCGAGACTTCTTTGTAGCGCTGATTTGCCTTTCCAGGTTGCTTGGTTGGCCAAAAAGGGCGTATGCGTTTTTTCCTGAATATATTCAGGAAAAAACGCATACGCCCTTTTTGGCCAAGGGCATCATTGTCAACGTTTTGCCGCTTTTCATGTGCTTTAAAGGCGATTCGTATCTACCTCCTGAAATCTGTTTCCTGCAATTCTGCCTTGATTTCAAATCCTCTTCTTTGCCTTCCCTCAATATATTTGTGGACGAGAGTTATCATTTATAACTCTGCAGGTTTGTGAATTGCAGTGCCCTGAACCTCCATTTTACAACTCGTTTTTATGGGAGCTGGCCGCAAAATCGCAGAATGGCTTCAGGCCCTGTTCTGGTTCCGGGGGGCAGGCTGAGCCTGTGGTTAATTCTTCTTTCTGATGGGAAAATAGAGTGACCTGTGCCTGTGCCAACACCAAGAGCTAGTCTCTCGTTGGTTCCATGTCTTCTCGTTTATCCTCAGGACAAATTGCAACCTGTACGGAACAGGAGGTTAAAGGTGCTGATGCTCCAAGTAGGGAGCTTGCTAGTAAAGTGGCTGGAATGGCGAACCCGGGCACAAGGAGATGAGAAATGAGGTGCGTTTTAGAAACCTTTCCCCATCACACAGTGTACCATCTTCTGGGTTTCTCATGCATGTTTTTGATGTAGGAAGATGCCCTTGAACCTGGAGATTTGGGACCAATGCGATGGGTACCACGCAGTATTACTTTAAAGGGTCTGCGTTTGCTCACCCAACCTCACCAAACCTCTCAGCCCCAAGAGTGTCCACCCTTATGTCTCATCCAGCTGTGCGTCTAGATATGGTCAATCCAGGTTGCATCACAGCCCCTGAACGCATTGTGTAAGAATTTCTCTCTCTTTCACTGTCTTTGTTTCATGGGTGTTTCAAAGTAATTTATTTTTATAATGGGGTTTAGCTGCTTTTCACTGCTGTGTTTATGCCGCTTTACACCCACTTGACACACTAACAGAGAGATATCAATACATAGGTTTTACGATTATTATTAGTCAGATATATTCTTGTGCGGTGAATAGGGCGTGTTGAGTCCAGTTCTTTGAGCAAGGAGTAGGTCTTGTCTATTACATATTGTGTTTATGGAACGGTATCTGAGCTAATTTGATACCCTTGTTTTATGTATCACCCCACCTCACCTTTCCCGTTAAGCAGCCATAGTGTGTTTTCTGCATGTGTGACTCTGTTCTGTTTTGTAATTCAGTTCAAGTGTAACGGTTTTTACATTCCCTCTATCAGTGATACCTTATGAGAAGTGTCCTTTTCTGTGTGACTTATTTCACTTAGAATCGTTGTACCTAAATCCACTCATCATGCTGCTACTAACCTTACGACATTGATTTCATGGCTGAGTGATATTCCATTGTACATATGGACCACAATTTCTTTATCCATTTTTCTCTTTCCTGGGATATTTAAGGTGCAATGAAGTGGAGGTCCTGGTCAACAGAGCAGCCCTAAACTTTGGGGTGCTTGTGTCTTGCTGATTTTTAATTTTCCCAATTTATACCCCCATGAGTGGAAGTGCCCTATGCTCTCTAAGCTGTGTTTTTCAGATGTTTCAGGACTCACCGGACACTTCTCCAGAGTGGCTCTTGGCAATTTACATCCCGCCCATCAGTGTAGCAAGGCTCCCATTTCTCCATGGCCTGTCCTGCATTTCTGGTTTTGACACTTTTTTCAGCATGGCCCTTTTGACCGATGGGAAGCGAGACTTCTTTGTAGCGCTGATTTGCCTTTCCAGGTTGCTTGGTTGGCCAAAAAGGGCGTATGCGTTTTTTCCTGAATATATTCAGGAAAAAACGCATACGCCCTTTTTGGCCAAGGGCATCATTGTCAACGTTTTGCCGCTTTTCATGTGCTTTAAAGGCGATTCGTATCTACCTCCTGAAATCTGTTTCCTGCAATTCTGCCTTGATTTCAAATCCTCTTCTTTGCCTTCCCTCAATATATTTGTGGACGAGAGTTATCATTTATAACTCTGCAGGTTTGTGAATTGCAGTGCCCTGAACCTCCATTTTACAACTCGTTTTTATGGGAGCTGGCCACAAAATCGCAGAATGGCTTCAGGCCCTGTTCTGGTTCCTGGGGGCAGGCTGAGCCTGTGGTTAATTCTTCTTTCTGATGGGAAAATAGAGTGACCTGTGCCTGTCCCAACACCAAGAGCTAGTCTCTCGTTGGTTCCACGTCTTCTCGTTTATCCTCAGGACAAATTACAACCTGTATGGAACAGGAGGTTAAAGGTGCTGATGCTCCAAGTAGGGAGCTTGCTAGTAAAGCGGCTGGAATGGCGAACCCGGGCACAAGGAGATGAGAAATGAGGTGCGTTTTAGAAACCTTTCCCCATCACACGGTGTACCATCTTCTGGGTTTCTCATGCATGTTTTTGATGTAGGAAGATGCCCTTGAACCTGGAGATTTGGGACCCATGCGATGGGTACCACGCAGTATTACTTTAAAGGGTCTGCGTTTGCTCACCCAACCTCACCAAACCTCTCAGCCCCAAGAGTGTCCACCCTTATGTCTCATCCAGCTGTGCGTCTAGATATGGTCAATCCAGGTTGCATCACAGCCCCTGAACGCATTGTGTAAGAATTTCTCTCTCTTTCACTGTCTTTGTTTCATGGGTGTTTCAAAGTAATTTATTTTTATAATGGGGTTTAGCTGCTTTTCACTGCTGTGTTTATGCCGCTTTACACCCACTTGACACACTAACAGAGAGATATCAACACATAGGTTTTACGATTATTATTAGTCAGATATATTCTTGTGCGGTGAATAGGGCGTGTTGAGTCCAGTTCTTTGAGCAAGGAGTAGGTCTTGTCTATTACATATTGGGTTTATGGAACGGTATCTGAGCTAATTTGATACCCTTGTTTTATGTATCACCCCACCTCACCTTTCCCGTTAAGCAGCCATAGTGTGTTTTCTGCATGTGTGACTCTGTTCTGTTTTGTAATTCAGTTCAAGTGTAACGGTTTTTACATTCCCTCTATCAGTGATACCTTATGAGAAGTGTCCTTTTCTGTGTGACTTATTTCACTTAGAATCGTCGTACCTAAATCCACTCATCATGCTGCTACTAACCTTACGACATTGATTTCATGGCTGAGTGATATTCCATTGTACATAAGGACCACAACTTCTTTATCCATTTTTCTCTTTCCTGGGATATTTAAGGTGGAATGAAGTGGAGGTCCTGGTCAACAGAGCAGCCCTAAACTTTGGGGTGCTTGTGTCTTGCTGATTTTTAATTTTCCCAATTTATACCCCCATGAGTGGAAGTGCCCTATGCTCTCTGAGCTGTGTTTTTCAGATGTTTCAGGACTCACCGGACACTTCTCCAGAGTGGCTCTTGGCAATTTACATCCCGCCCATCAGTGTAGCAAGGCTCCCATTTCTCCATGGCCTGTCCTGCATTTCTGGTTTTGACACTTTTTTCAGCATGGCCCTTTTGACCGATGGGAAGCGAGACTTCTTTGTAGCGCTGATTTGCCTTTCCAGGTTGCTTGGTTGGCCAAAAAGGGCCTATGCGTTTTTTCCTGAATATATTCAGGAAAAAACACATACGCCCTTTTTGGCCAAGGGCATCATTGTCAACGTTTTGCCGCTTTTCATGTGCTTTAAAGGCGATTCGTATCTACCTCCTGAAATCTGTTTCCTGCAATTCTGCCTTGATTTCAAATCCTCTTCTTTGCCTTCCCTCAATATATTTGTGGACGAGAGTTATCATTTATAACTCTGCAGGTTTGTGAATTGCAGTGCCCTGAACCTCCATTTTACAACTCGTTTTTATGGGAGCTGGCCGCAAAATCGCAGAATGGCTTCAGGCCCTGTTCTGGTTCCGGGGGGCAGGCTGAGCCTGTGGTTAATTCTTCTTTCTGATGGGAAAATAGAGTGACCTGTGCCTGTCCCAACACCAAGAGCTAGTCTCTCGTTGGTTCCACGTCTTCCCGTTTATCCTCAGGACAAATTGCAACCTGTACGGAACAGGAGGTTAAAGGTGCTGATGCTCCAACTAGGGAGCTTGCTAGTAAAGCGGCTGGAATGGCGAACCCGGGCACAAGGAGATGAGAAATGAGGTGCGTTTTAGAAACCTTTCCCCATCACACGGTGTACCAAATTCTGGGTTTCTCATGCATGTTTTTGATGTAGGAAGATGCCCTTGAACCTGGAGATTTGGGACTCATGCGATGGGTACCACGCAGTATTACTTTAAAGGGTCTGCGTTTGCTCACCCAACCTCACCAAACCTCTCAGCCCCAAGAGTGTCCACCCTTATGTCTCATCCAGCTGTGCGTCTAGATATGGTCAATCCAGGTTGCATCACAGCCCCTGAACGCATTGTGTAAGAATTTCTCTCTCTTTCACTGTCTTTGTTTCATGGTTGTTTCAAAGTAATTTATTTTTATAATGGGGTTTAGCTGCTTTTCACTGCTCTGTTTATGCCGCTTTACACCCACTTGACACACTAACAGAGAGATATCAATACATAGGTTTTACGATTATTATTAGTCAGATATATTCTTGTGCAGTGAATAGGGCGTGTTGAGTCCAGTTCTCTGAGCAAGGAGTAGGTCTTGTCTATTACATATTGGGTTTATGGAACGGTATCTGAGCTAATTTGATACCCTTGTTTTATGTATCACCCCACCTCACCTTTCCCGTTAAGCAGCCATAGTGTGTTTTCTGCATGTGTGACTCTGTTCTGTTTTGTAATTCAGTTCAAGTGTAATGGTTTTTACATTCCCTCTATCAGTGATACCTTATGAGAAGTGTGCTTTTCTGTGTGACTTATTTCACTTAGAATCGTCGTACCTAAATCCACTCATCATGCTGCTACTAACCTTACGACATTGATTTCATGGCTGAGTGATATTCCATTGTACATAAGGACCACAACTTCTTTATCCATTTTTCTCTTTCCTGGGATATTTAAGGTGGAATGAAGTGGAGGTCCTGGTCAACAGAGCAGCCCTAAACTTTGGGGTGCTTGTGTCTTGCTGATTTTTAATTTTCCCAATTTATACCCCCATGAGTGGAAGTGCCCTATGCTCTCTAAGCTGTGTTTTTCAGATGTTTCAGGACTCACCGGACACTTCTCCAGAGTGGCTCTTGGCAATTTACATCCCGCCCATCAGTGTAGCAAGGCTCCCATTTCTCCATGGCCTGTCCTGCATTTCTGGTTTTGACACTTTTTTCAGCATGGCCCTTTTGACCGATGGGAAGCGAGACTTCTTTGTAGCGCTGATTTGCCTTTCCAGGTTGCTTGGTTGGCCAAAAAGGGCGTATGCGTTTTTTCCTGAATATATTCAGGAAAAAACGCATACGCCCTTTTTGGCCAAGGGCATCATTGTCAACGTTTTGCCGCTTTTCATGTGCTTTAAAGGCGATTCGTATCTACCTCCTGAAATCTGTTTCCTGCAATTCTGCCTTGATTTCAAATCCTCTTCTTTGCCTTCCCTCAATATATTTGTGGACGAGAGTTATCATTTATAACTCTGCAGGTTTGTGAATTGCAGTGCCCTGAACCTCCATTTTACAACTCGTTTTTATGGGAGCTGGCCACAAAATCGCAGAATGGCTTCAGGCCCTGTTCTGGTTCCTGGGGGCAGGCTGAGCCTGTGGTTAATTCTTCTTTCTGATGGGAAAATAGAGTGACCTGTGCCTGTCCCAACACCAAGAGCTAGTCTCTCGTTGGTTCCACGTCTTCTCGTTTATCCTCAGGACAAATTACAACCTGTATGGAACAGGAGGTTAAAGGTGCTGATGCTCCAAGTAGGGAGCTTGCTAGTAAAGCGGCTGGAATGGCGAACCCGGGCACAAGGAGATGAGAAATGAGGTGCGTTTTAGAAACCTTTCCCCATCACACGGTGTACCATCTTCTGGGTTTCTCATGCATGTTTTTGATGTAGGAAGATGCCCTTGAACCTGGAGATTTGGGACCCATGCGATGGGTACCACGCAGTATTACTTTAAAGGGTCTGCGTTTGCTCACCCAACCTCACCAAACCTCTCAGCCCCAAGAGTGTCCACCCTTATGTCTCATCCAGCTGTGCGTCTAGATATGGTCAATCCAGGTTGCATCACAGCCCCTGAACGCATTGTGTAAGAATTTCTCTCTCTTTCACTGTCTTTGTTTCATGGGTGTTTCAAAGTAATTTATTTTTATAATGGGGTTTAGCTGCTTTTCACTGCTGTGTTTATGCCGCTTTACACCCACTTGACACACTAACAGAGAGATATCAACACATAGGTTTTACGATTATTATTAGTCAGATATATTCTTGTGCGGTGAATAGGGCGTGTTGAGTCCAGTTCTTTGAGCAAGGAGTAGGTCTTGTCTATTACATATTGGGTTTATGGAACGGTATCTGAGCTAATTTGATACCCTTGTTTTATGTATCACCCCACCTCACCTTTCCCGTTAAGCAGCCATAGTGTGTTTTCTGCATGTGTGACTCTGTTCTGTTTTGTAATTCAGTTCAAGTGTAACGGTTTTTACATTCCCTCTATCAGTGATACCTTATGAGAAGTGTCCTTTTCTGTGTGACTTATTTCACTTAGAATCGTCGTACCTAAATCCACTCATCATGCTGCTACTAACCTTACGACATTGATTTCATGGCTGAGTGATATTCCATTGTACATAAGGACCACAACTTCTTTATCCATTTTTCTCTTTCCTGGGATATTTAAGGTGGAATGAAGTGGAGGTCCTGGTCAACAGAGCAGCCCTAAACTTTGGGGTGCTTGTGTCTTGCTGATTTTTAATTTTCCCAATTTATACCCCCATGAGTGGAAGTGCCCTATGCTCTCTGAGCTGTGTTTTTCAGATGTTTCAGGACTCACCGGACACTTCTCCAGAGTGGCTCTTGGCAATTTACATCCCGCCCATCAGTGTAGCAAGGCTCCCATTTCTCCATGGCCTGTCCTGCATTTCTGGTTTTGACACTTTTTTCAGCATGGCCCTTTTGACCGATGGGAAGCGAGACTTCTTTGTAGCGCTGATTTGCCTTTCCAGGTTGCTTGGTTGGCCAAAAAGGGCGTATGCGTTTTTTCCTGAATATATTCAGGAAAAAACACATACGCCCTTTTTGGCCAAGGGCATCATTGTCAACGTTTTGCCGCTTTTCATGTGCTTTAAAGGCGATTCGTATCTACCTCCTGAAATCTGTTTCCTGCAATTCTGCCTTGATTTCAAATCCTCTTCTTTGCCTTCCCTCAATATATTTGTGGACGAGAGTTATCATTTATAACTCTGCAGGTTTGTGAATTGCAGTGCCCTGAACCTCCATTTTACAACTCGTTTTTATGGGAGCTGGCCGCAAAATCGCAGAATGGCTTCAGGCCCTGTTCTGGTTCCGGGGGGCAGGCTGAGCCTGTGGTTAATTCTTCTTTCTGATGGGAAAATAGAGTGACCTGTGCCTGTCCCAACACCAAGAGCTAGTCTCTCGTTGGTTCCACGTCTTCCCGTTTATCCTCAGGACAAATTGCAACCTGTACGGAACAGGAGGTTAAAGGTGCTGATGCTCCAACTAGGGAGCTTGCTAGTAAAGCGGCTGGAATGGCGAACCCGGGCACAAGGAGATGAGAAATGAGGTGCGTTTTAGAAACCTTTCCCCATCACACGGTGTACCAAATTCTGGGTTTCTCATGCATGTTTTTGATGTAGGAAGATGCCCTTGAACCTGGAGATTTGGGACTCATGCGATGGGTACCACGCAGTATTACTTTAAAGGGTCTGCGTTTGCTCACCCAACCTCACCAAACCTCTCAGCCCCAAGAGTGTCCACCCTTATGTCTCATCCAGCTGTGCGTCTAGATATGGTCAATCCAGGTTGCATCACAGCCCCTGAACGCATTGTGTAAGAATTTCTCTCTCTTTCACTGTCTTTGTTTCATGGTTGTTTCAAAGTAATTTATTTTTATAATGGGGTTTAGCTGCTTTTCACTGCTCTGTTTATGCCGCTTTACACCCACTTGACACACTAACAGAGAGATATCAATACATAGGTTTTACGATTATTATTAGTCAGATATATTCTTGTGCAGTGAATAGGGCGTGTTGAGTCCAGTTCTCTGAGCAAGGAGTAGGTCTTGTCTATTACATATTGGGTTTATGGAACGGTATCTGAGCTAATTTGATACCCTTGTTTTATGTATCACCCCACCTCACCTTTCCCGTTAAGCAGCCATAGTGTGTTTTCTGCATGTGTGACTCTGTTCTGTTTTGTAATTCAGTTCAAGTGTAATGGTTTTTACATTCCCTCTATCAGTGATACCTTATGAGAAGTGTGCTTTTCTGTGTGACTTATTTCACTTAGAATCGTCGTACCTAAATCCACTCATCATGCTGCTACTAACCTTACGACATTGATTTCATGGCTGAGTGATATTCCATTGTACATAAGGACCACAACTTCTTTATCCATTTTTCTCTTTCCTGGGATATTTAAGGTGGAATGAAGTGGAGGTCCTGGTCAACAGAGCAGCCCTAAACTTTGGGGTGCTTGTGTCTTGCTGATTTTTAATTTTCCCAATTTATACCCCCATGAGTGGAAGTGCCCTATGCTCTCTAAGCTGTGTTTTTCAGATGTTTCAGGACTCACCGGACACTTCTCCAGAGTGGCTCTTGGCAATTTACATCCCGCCCATCAGTGTAGCAAGGCTCCCATTTCTCCATGGCCTGTCCTGCATTTCTGGTTTTGACACTTTTTTCAGCATGGCCCTTTTGACCGATGGGAAGCGAGACTTCTTTGTAGCGCTGATTTGCCTTTCCAGGTTGCTTGGTTGGCCAAAAAGGGCGTATGCGTTTTTTCCTGAATATATTCAGGAAAAAACGCATACGCCCTTTTTGGCCAAGGGCATCATTGTCAACGTTTTGCCGCTTTTCATGTGCTTTAAAGGCGATTCGTATCTACCTCCTGAAATCTGTTTCCTGCAATTCTGCCTTGATTTCAAATCCTCTTCTTTGCCTTCCCTCAATATATTTGTGGACGAGAGTTATCATTTATAACTCTGCAGGTTTGTGAATTGCAGTGCCCTGAACCTCCATTTTACAACTCGTTTTTATGGGAGCTGGCCGTAAAATCGCAGAATGGCTTCAGGCCCTGTTCTGGTTCCGGGGGGCAGGCTGAGCCTGTGGTTAATTCTTCTTTCTGATGGGAAAATAGAGTGACCTGTGCCTGTCCCAACACCAAGAGCTAGTCTCTCGTTGGTTCCACGTCTTCTCGTTTATCCTCAGGACAAATTACAACCTGTATGGAACAGGAGGTTAAAGGTGCTGATGCTCCAAGTAGGGAGCTTGCTAGTAAAGCGGCTGGAATGGCGAACCCGGGCACAAGGAGATGAGAAATGAGGTGCGTTTTAGAAACCTTTCCCCATCACAGAGTGTACCATCTTCTGGGTTTCTCATGCATGTTTTTGATGTAGGAAGATGCCCTTGAACCTGGAGATTTGGGACCCATGCGATGGGTACCACGCAGTATTACTTTAAAGGGTCTGCGTTTGCTCACCCAACCTCACCAAACCTCTCAGCCCCAAGAGTGTCCACCCTTATGTCTCATCCAGCTCTGCGTCTAGATATGGTCAATCCAGGTTGCATCACAGCCCCTGAACGCATTGTGTAAGAATTTCTCTCTCTTTCACTGTCTTTGTTTCATGGTTGTTTCAAAGTAATTTATTTTTATAATGGGGTTTAGCTGCTTTTCACTGCTGTGTTTATGCCGCTTTACACCCACTTGACACACTAACAGAGAGATATCAATACATAGGTTTTACGATTATTATTAGTCAGATATATTCTTGTGCGGTGAATAGGGCGTGTTGAGTCCAGTTCTCTGAGCAAGGAGTAGGTCTTGTCTATTACATATTGGGTTTATGGAACGGTATCTGAGCTAATTTGATACCCTTGTTTTATGTATCACCCCACCTCACCTTTCCCGTTAAGCAGCCATAGTGTGTTTTCTGCATGTGTGACTCTGTTCTGTTTTGTAATTCAGTTCAAGTGTAACGGTTTTTACATTCCCTCTATCAGTGATACCTTATGAGAAGTGTCCTTTTCTGTGTGACTTATTTCACTTAGAATCGTTGTACCTAAATCCACTCATCATGCTGCTACTAACCTTACGACATTGATTTCATGGCTGAGTGATATTCCATTGTACATATGGACCACAACTTATTTATCCATTTTTCTCTTTCCTGGGATATTTAAGGTGGAATGAAGTGGAGGTCCTGGTCAACAGAGCAGCCCTAAACTTTGGGGTGCTTGTGTCTTGCTGATTTTTAATTTTCCCAATTTATACCCCCATGAGTGGAAGTGCCCTATGCTCTCTAAGCTGTGTTTTTCAGATGTTTCAGGACTCACCGGACACTTCTCCAGAGTGGCTCTTGGCAATTTACATCCCGCCCATCAGTGTAGCAAGGCTCCCATTTCTCCATGGCCTGTCCTGCATTTCTGGTTTTGACACTTTTTTCAGCATGGCCCTTTTGACCGATGGGAAGCGAGACTTCTTTGTAGCGCTGATTTGCCTTTCCAGGTTGCTTGGTTGGCCAAAAAGGGCGTATGCGTTTTTTCCTGAATATATTCAGGAAAAAACGCATACGCCCTTTTTGGCCAAGGGCATCATTGTCAACGTTTTGCCGCTTTTCATGTGCTTTAAAGGCGATTCGTATCTACCTCCTGAAATCTGTTTCCTGCAATTCTGCCTTGATTTCAAATCCTCTTCTTTGCCTTCCCTCAATATATTTGTGGACGAGAGTTATCATTTATAACTCTGCAGGTTTGTGAATTGCAGTGCCCTGAACCTCCATTTTACAACTCGTTTTTATGGGAGCTGGCCGTAAAATCGCAGAATGGCTTCAGGCCCTGTTCTGGTTCCGGGGGGCAGGCTGAGCCTGTAGTTAATTCTTCTTTCTGATGGGAAAATAGAGTGACCTGTGCCTGTCCCAACACCAAGAGCTAGTCTCTCGTTGGTTCCACGTCTTCTCGTTTATCCTCAGGACAAATTACAACCTGTATGGAACAGGAGGTTAAAGGTGCTGATGCTCCAAGTAGGGAGCTTGCTAGTAAAGCGGCTGGAATGGCGAACCCGGGCACAAGGAGATGAGAAATGAGGTGCGTTTTAGAAACCTTTCCCCATCACACGGTGTACCATCTTCTGGGTTTCTCATGCATGTTTTTGATGTAGGAAGATGCCCTTGAACCTGGAGATTTGGGACCCATGCGATGGGTACCACGCAGTATTACTTTAAAGGGTCTGCGTTTGCTCACCCAACCTCACCAAACCTCTCAGCCCCAAGAGTGTCCACCCTTATGTCTCATCCAGCTGTGCGTCTAGATATGGTCAATCCAGGTTGCATCACAGCCCCTGAACGCATTGTGTAAGAATTTCTCTCTCTTTCACTGTCTTTGTTTCATGGGTGTTTCAAAGTAATTTATTTTTATAATGGGGTTTAGCTGCTTTTCACTGCTGTGTTTATGCCGCTTTACACCCACTTGACACACTAACAGAGAGATATCAACACATAGGTTTTACGATTATTATTAGTCAGATATATTCTTGTGCGGTGAATAGGGCGTGTTGAGTCCAGTTCTTTGAGCAAGGAGTAGGTCTTGTCTATTACATATTGGGTTTATGGAACGGTATCTGAGCTAATTTGATACCCTTGTTTTATGTATCACCCCACCTCACCTTTCCCGTTAAGCAACCATAGTGTGTTTTCTGCATGTGTGACTCTGTTCTGTTTTGTAATTCAGTTCAAGTGTAACGGTTTTTACATTCCCTCTATCAGTGATACCTTATGAGAAGTGTCCTTTTCTGTGTGACTTATTTCACTTAGAATCGTCGTACCTAAATCCACTCATCATGCTGCTACTAACCTTACGACATTGATTTCATGGCTGAGTGATATTCCATTGTACATAAGGACCACAACTTCTTTATCCATTTTTCTCTTTCCTGGGATATTTAAGGTGGAATGAAGTGGAGGTCCTGGTCAACAGAGCAGCCCTAAACTTTTGGGTGCTTGTGTCTTGCTGATTTTTAATTTTCCCAATTTATACCCCCATGAGTGGAAGTGCCCTATGCTCTCTGAGCTGTGTTTTTCAGATGTTTCAGGACTCACCGGACACTTCTCCAGAGTGGCTCTTGGCAATTTACATCCCGCCCATCAGTGTAGCAAGGCTCCCATTTCTCCATGGCCTGTCCTGCATTTCTGGTTTTGACACTTTTTTCAGCATGGCCCTTTTGACCGATGGGAAGCGAGACTTCTTTGTAGCGCTGATTTGCCTTTCCAGGTTGCTTGGTTGGCCAAAAAGGGCGTATGCGTTTTTTCCTGAATATATTCAGGAAAAAACACATACGCCCTTTTTGGCCAAGGGCATCATTGTCAACGTTTTGCCGCTTTTCATGTGCTTTAAAGGCGATTCGTATCTACCTCCTGAAATCTGTTTCCTGCAATTCTGCCTTGATTTCAAATCCTCTTCTTTGCCTTCCCTCAATATATTTGTGGACGAGAGTTATCATTTATAACTCTGCAGGTTTGTGAATTGCAGTGCCCTGAACCTCCATTTTACAACTCGTTTTTATGGGAGCTGGCCGCAAAATCGCAGAATGGCTTCAGGCCCTGTTCTGGTTCCGGGGGGCAGGCTGAGCCTGTGGTTAATTCTTCTTTCTGATGGGAAAATAGAGTGACCTGTGCCTGTCCCAACACCAAGAGCTAGTCTCTCGTTGGTTCCACGTCTTCCCGTTTATCCTCAGGACAAATTGCAACCTGTACGGAACAGGAGGTTAAAGGTGCTGATGCTCCAACTAGGGAGCTTGCTAGTAAAGCGGCTGGAATGGCGAACCCGGGCACAAGGAGATGAGAAATGAGGTGCGTTTTAGAAACCTTTCCCCATCACACGGTGTACCAAATTCTGGGTTTCTCATGCATGTTTTTGATGTAGGAAGATGCCCTTGAACCTGGAGATTTGGGACTCATGCGATGGGTACCACGCAGTATTACTTTAAAGGGTCTGCGTTTGCTCACCCAACCTCACCAAACCTCTCAGCCCCAAGAGTGTCCACCCTTATGTCTCATCCAGCTGTGCGTCTAGATATGGTCAATCCAGGTTGCATCACAGCCCCTGAACGCATTGTGTAAGAATTTCTCTCTCTTTCACTGTCTTTGTTTCATGGTTGTTTCAAAGTAATTTATTTTTATAATGGGGTTTAGCTGCTTTTCACTGCTCTGTTTATGCCGCTTTACACCCACTTGACACACTAACAGAGAGATATCAATACATAGGTTTTACGATTATTATTAGTCAGATATATTCTTGTGCAGTGAATAGGGCGTGTTGAGTCCAGTTCTCTGAGCAAGGAGTAGGTCTTGTCTATTACATATTGGGTTTATGGAACGGTATCTGAGCTAATTTGATACCCTTGTTTTATGTATCACCCCACCTCACCTTTCCCGTTAAGCAGCCATAGTGTGTTTTCTGCATGTGTGACTCTGTTCTGTTTTGTAATTCAGTTCAAGTGTAATGGTTTTTACATTCCCTCTATCAGTGATACCTTATGAGAAGTGTGCTTTTCTGTGTGACTTATTTCACTTAGAATCGTCGTACCTAAATCCACTCATCATGCTGCTACTAACCTTACGACATTGATTTCATGGCTGAGTGATATTCCATTGTACATAAGGACCACAACTTCTTTATCCATTTTTCTCTTTCCTGGGATATTTAAGGTGGAATGAAGTGGAGGTCCTGGTCAACAGAGCAGCCCTAAACTTTGGGGTGCTTGTGTCTTGCTGATTTTTAATTTTCCCAATTTATACCCCCATGAGTGGAAGTGCCCTATGCTCTCTAAGCTGTGTTTTTCAGATGTTTCAGGACTCACCGGACACTTCTCCAGAGTGGCTCTTGGCAATTTACATCCCGCCCATCAGTGTAGCAAGGCTCCCATTTCTCCATGGCCTGTCCTGCATTTCTGGTTTTGACACTTTTTTCAGCATGGCCCTTTTGACCGATGGGAAGCGAGACTTCTTTGTAGCGCTGATTTGCCTTTCCAGGTTGCTTGGTTGGCCAAAAAGGGCGTATGCGTTTTTTCCTGAATATATTCAGGAAAAAACGCATACGCCCTTTTTGGCCAAGGGCATCATTGTCAACGTTTTGCCGCTTTTCATGTGCTTTAAAGGCGATTCGTATCTACCTCCTGAAATCTGTTTCCTGCAATTCTGCCTTGATTTCAAATCCTCTTCTTTGCCTTCCCTCAATATATTTGTGGACGAGAGTTATCATTTATAACTCTGCAGGTTTGTGAATTGCAGTGCCCTGAACCTCCATTTTACAACTCGTTTTTATGGGAGCTGGCCACAAAATCGCAGAATGGCTTCAGGCCCTGTTCTGGTTCCTGGGGGCAGGCTGAGCCTGTGGTTAATTCTTCTTTCTGATGGGAAAATAGAGTGACCTGTGCCTGTCCCAACACCAAGAGCTAGTCTCTCGTTGGTTCCACGTCTTCTCGTTTATCCTCAGGACAAATTACAACCTGTATGGAACAGGAGGTTAAAGGTGCTGATGCTCCAAGTAGGGAGCTTGCTAGTAAAGCGGCTGGAATGGCGAACCCGGGCACAAGGAGATGAGAAATGAGGTGCGTTTTAGAAACCTTTCCCCATCACACGGTGTACCATCTTCTGGGTTTCTCATGCATGTTTTTGATGTAGGAAGATGCCCTTGAACCTGGAGATTTGGGACCCATGCGATGGGTACCACGCAGTATTACTTTAAAGGGTCTGCGTTTGCTCACCCAACCTCACCAAACCTCTCAGCCCCAAGAGTGTCCACCCTTATGTCTCATCCAGCTGTGCGTCTAGATATGGTCAATCCAGGTTGCATCACAGCCCCTGAACGCATTGTGTAAGAATTTCTCTCTCTTTCACTGTCTTTGTTTCATGGGTGTTTCAAAGTAATTTATTTTTATAATGGGGTTTAGCTGCTTTTCACTGCTGTGTTTATGCCGCTTTACACCCACTTGACACACTAACAGAGAGATATCAACACATAGGTTTTACGATTATTATTAGTCAGATATATTCTTGTGCGGTGAATAGGGCGTGTTGAGTCCAGTTCTTTGAGCAAGGAGTAGGTCTTGTCTATTACATATTGGGTTTATGGAACGGTATCTGAGCTAATTTGATACCCTTGTTTTATGTATCACCCCACCTCACCTTTCCCGTTAAGCAGCCATAGTGTGTTTTCTGCATGTGTGACTCTGTTCTGTTTTGTAATTCAGTTCAAGTGTAACGGTTTTTACATTCCCTCTATCAGTGATACCTTATGAGAAGTGTCCTTTTCTGTGTGACTTATTTCACTTAGAATCGTCGTACCTAAATCCACTCATCATGCTGCTACTAACCTTACGACATTGATTTCATGGCTGAGTGATATTCCATTGTACATAAGGACCACAACTTCTTTATCCATTTTTCTCTTTCCTGGGATATTTAAGGTGGAATGAAGTGGAGGTCCTGGTCAACAGAGCAGCCCTAAACTTTGGGGTGCTTGTGTCTTGCTGATTTTTAATTTTCCCAATTTATACCCCCATGAGTGGAAGTGCCCTATGCTCTCTGAGCTGTGTTTTTCAGATGTTTCAGGACTCACCGGACACTTCTCCAGAGTGGCTCTTGGCAATTTACATCCCGCCCATCAGTGTAGCAAGGCTCCCATTTCTCCATGGCCTGTCCTGCATTTCTGGTTTTGACACTTTTTTCAGCATGGCCCTTTTGACCGATGGGAAGCGAGACTTCTTTGTAGCGCTGATTTGCCTTTCCAGGTTGCTTGGTTGGCCAAAAAGGGCGTATGCGTTTTTTCCTGAATATATTCAGGAAAAAACACATACGCCCTTTTTGGCCAAGGGCATCATTGTCAACGTTTTGCCGCTTTTCATGTGCTTTAAAGGCGATTCGTATCTACCTCCTGAAATCTGTTTCCTGCAATTCTGCCTTGATTTCAAATCCTCTTCTTTGCCTTCCCTCAATATATTTGTGGACGAGAGTTATCATTTATAACTCTGCAGGTTTGTGAATTGCAGTGCCCTGAACCTCCATTTTACAACTCGTTTTTATGGGAGCTGGCCGCAAAATCGCAGAATGGCTTCAGGCCCTGTTCTGGTTCCGGGGGGCAGGCTGAGCCTGTGGTTAATTCTTCTTTCTGATGGGAAAATAGAGTGACCTGTGCCTGTCCCAACACCAAGAGCTAGTCTCTCGTTGGTTCCACGTCTTCCCGTTTATCCTCAGGACAAATTGCAACCTGTACGGAACAGGAGGTTAAAGGTGCTGATGCTCCAACTAGGGAGCTTGCTAGTAAAGCGGCTGGAATGGCGAACCCGGGCACAAGGAGATGAGAAATGAGGTGCGTTTTAGAAACCTTTCCCCATCACACGGTGTACCAAATTCTGGGTTTCTCATGCATGTTTTTGATGTAGGAAGATGCCCTTGAACCTGGAGATTTGGGACTCATGCGATGGGTACCACGCAGTATTACTTTAAAGGGTCTGCGTTTGCTCACCCAACCTCACCAAACCTCTCAGCCCCAAGAGTGTCCACCCTTATGTCTCATCCAGCTGTGCGTCTAGATATGGTCAATCCAGGTTGCATCACAGCCCCTGAACGCATTGTGTAAGAATTTCTCTCTCTTTCACTGTCTTTGTTTCATGGTTGTTTCAAAGTAATTTATTTTTATAATGGGGTTTAGCTGCTTTTCACTGCTCTGTTTATGCCGCTTTACACCCACTTGACACACTAACAGAGAGATATCAATACATAGGTTTTACGATTATTATTAGTCAGATATATTCTTGTGCAGTGAATAGGGCGTGTTGAGTCCAGTTCTCTGAGCAAGGAGTAGGTCTTGTCTATTACATATTGGGTTTATGGAACGGTATCTGAGCTAATTTGATACCCTTGTTTTATGTATCACCCCACCTCACCTTTCCCGTTAAGCAGCCATAGTGTGTTTTCTGCATGTGTGACTCTGTTCTGTTTTGTAATTCAGTTCAAGTGTAATGGTTTTTACATTCCCTCTATCAGTGATACCTTATGAGAAGTGTGCTTTTCTGTGTGACTTATTTCACTTAGAATCGTCGTACCTAAATCCACTCATCATGCTGCTACTAACCTTACGACATTGATTTCATGGCTGAGTGATATTCCATTGTACATAAGGACCACAACTTCTTTATCCATTTTTCTCTTTCCTGGGATATTTAAGGTGGAATGAAGTGGAGGTCCTGGTCAACAGAGCAGCCCTAAACTTTGGGGTGCTTGTGTCTTGCTGATTTTTAATTTTCCCAATTTATACCCCCATGAGTGGAAGTGCCCTATGCTCTCTAAGCTGTGTTTTTCAGATGTTTCAGGACTCACCGGACACTTCTCCAGAGTGGCTCTTGGCAATTTACATCCCGCCCATCAGTGTAGCAAGGCTCCCATTTCTCCATGGCCTGTCCTGCATTTCTGGTTTTGACACTTTTTTCAGCATGGCCCTTTTGACCGATGGGAAGCGAGACTTCTTTGTAGCGCTGATTTGCCTTTCCAGGTTGCTTGGTTGGCCAAAAAGGGCGTATGCGTTTTTTCCTGAATATATTCAGGAAAAAACGCATACGCCCTTTTTGGCCAAGGGCATCATTGTCAACGTTTTGCCGCTTTTCATGTGCTTTAAAGGCGATTCGTATCTACCTCCTGAAATCTGTTTCCTGCAATTCTGCCTTGATTTCAAATCCTCTTCTTTGCCTTCCCTCAATATATTTGTGGACGAGAGTTATCATTTATAACTCTGCAGGTTTGTGAATTGCAGTGCCCTGAACCTCCATTTTACAACTCGTTTTTATGGGAGCTGGCCGTAAAATCGCAGAATGGCTTCAGGCCCTGTTCTGGTTCCGGGGGGCAGGCTGAGCCTGTGGTTAATTCTTCTTTCTGATGGGAAAATAGAGTGACCTGTGCCTGTCCCAACACCAAGAGCTAGTCTCTCGTTGGTTCCACGTCTTCTCGTTTATCCTCAGGACAAATTACAACCTGTATGGAACAGGAGGTTAAAGGTGCTGATGCTCCAAGTAGGGAGCTTGCTAGTAAAGCGGCTGGAATGGCGAACCCGGGCACAAGGAGATGAGAAATGAGGTGCGTTTTAGAAACCTTTCCCCATCACAGAGTGTACCATCTTCTGGGTTTCTCATGCATGTTTTTGATGTAGGAAGATGCCCTTGAACCTGGAGATTTGGGACCCATGCGATGGGTACCACGCAGTATTACTTTAAAGGGTCTGCGTTTGCTCACCCAACCTCACCAAACCTCTCAGCCCCAAGAGTGTCCACCCTTATGTCTCATCCAGCTCTGCGTCTAGATATGGTCAATCCAGGTTGCATCACAGCCCCTGAACGCATTGTGTAAGAATTTCTCTCTCTTTCACTGTCTTTGTTTCATGGTTGTTTCAAAGTAATTTATTTTTATAATGGGGTTTAGCTGCTTTTCACTGCTGTGTTTATGCCGCTTTACACCCACTTGACACACTAACAGAGAGATATCAATACATAGGTTTTACGATTATTATTAGTCAGATATATTCTTGTGCGGTGAATAGGGCGTGTTGAGTCCAGTTCTCTGAGCAAGGAGTAGGTCTTGTCTATTACATATTGGGTTTATGGAACGGTATCTGAGCTAATTTGATACCCTTGTTTTATGTATCACCCCACCTCACCTTTCCCGTTAAGCAGCCATAGTGTGTTTTCTGCATGTGTGACTCTGTTCTGTTTTGTAATTCAGTTCAAGTGTAACGGTTTTTACATTCCCTCTATCAGTGATACCTTATGAGAAGTGTCCTTTTCTGTGTGACTTATTTCACTTAGAATCGTTGTACCTAAATCCACTCATCATGCTGCTACTAACCTTACGACATTGATTTCATGGCTGAGTGATATTCCATTGTACATATGGACCACAACTTATTTATCCATTTTTCTCTTTCCTGGGATATTTAAGGTGGAATGAAGTGGAGGTCCTGGTCAACAGAGCAGCCCTAAACTTTGGGGTGCTTGTGTCTTGCTGATTTTTAATTTTCCCAATTTATACCCCCATGAGTGGAAGTGCCCTATGCTCTCTAAGCTGTGTTTTTCAGATGTTTCAGGACTCACCGGACACTTCTCCAGAGTGGCTCTTGGCAATTTACATCCCGCCCATCAGTGTAGCAAGGCTCCCATTTCTCCATGGCCTGTCCTGCATTTCTGGTTTTGACACTTTTTTCAGCATGGCCCTTTTGACCGATGGGAAGCGAGACTTCTTTGTAGCGCTGATTTGCCTTTCCAGGTTGCTTGGTTGGCCAAAAAGGGCGTATGCGTTTTTTCCTGAATATATTCAGGAAAAAACGCATACGCCCTTTTTGGCCAAGGGCATCATTGTCAACGTTTTGCCGCTTTTCATGTGCTTTAAAGGCGATTCGTATCTACCTCCTGAAATCTGTTTCCTGCAATTCTGCCTTGATTTCAAATCCTCTTCTTTGCCTTCCCTCAATATATTTGTGGACGAGAGTTATCATTTATAACTCTGCAGGTTTGTGAATTGCAGTGCCCTGAACCTCCATTTTACAACTCGTTTTTATGGGAGCTGGCCGTAAAATCGCAGAATGGCTTCAGGCCCTGTTCTGGTTCCGGGGGGCAGGCTGAGCCTGTGGTTAATTCTTCTTTCTGATGGGAAAATAGAGTGACCTGTGCCTGTCCCAACACCAAGAGCTAGTCTCTCGTTGGTTCCACGTCTTCTCGTTTATCCTCAGGACAAATTACAACCTGTATGGAACAGGAGGTTAAAGGTGCTGATGCTCCAAGTAGGGAGCTTGCTAGTAAAGCGGCTGGAATGGCGAACCCGGGCACAAGGAGATGAGAAATGAGGTGCGTTTTAGAAACCTTTCCCCATCACACGGTGTACCATCTTCTGGGTTTCTCATGCATGTTTTTGATGTAGGAAGATGCCCTTGAACCTGGAGATTTGGGACCCATGCGATGGGTACCACGCAGTATTACTTTAAAGGGTCTGCGTTTGCTCACCCAACCTCACCAAACCTCTCAGCCCCAAGAGTGTCCACCCTTATGTCTCATCCAGCTGTGCGTCTAGATATGGTCAATCCAGGTTGCATCACAGCCCCTGAACGCATTGTGTAAGAATTTCTCTCTCTTTCACTGTCTTTGTTTCATGGGTGTTTCAAAGTAATTTATTTTTATAATGGGGTTTAGCTGCTTTTCACTGCTGTGTTTATGCCACTTTACACCCACTTGACACACTAACAGAGAGATATCAACACATAGGTTTTACGATTATTATTAGTCAGATATATTCTTGTGCGGTGAATAGGGCGTGTTGAGTCCAGTTCTTTGAGCAAGGAGTAGGTCTTGTCTATTACATATTGGGTTTATGGAACGGTATCTGAGCTAATTTGATACCCTTGTTTTATGTATCACCCCACCTCACCTTTCCCGTTAAGCAGCCATAGTGTGTTTTCTGCATGTGTGACTCTGTTCTGTTTTGTAATTCAGTTCAAGTGTAACGGTTTTTACATTCCCTCTATCAGTGATACCTTATGAGAAGTGTCCTTTTCTGTGTGACTTATTTCACTTAGAATCGTCGTACCTAAATCCACTCATCATGCTGCTACTAACCTTACGACATTGATTTCATGGCTGAGTGATATTCCATTGTACATAAGGACCACAACTTCTTTATCCATTTTTCTCTTTCCTGGGATATTTAAGGTGGAATGAAGTGGAGGTCCTGGTCAACAGAGCAGCCCTAAACTTTTGGGTGCTTGTGTCTTGCTGATTTTTAATTTTCCCAATTTATACCCCCATGAGTGGAAGTGCCCTATGCTCTCTGAGCTGTGTTTTTCAGATGTTTCAGGACTCACCGGACACTTCTCCAGAGTGGCTCTTGGCAATTTACATCCCGCCCATCAGTGTAGCAAGGCTCCCATTTCTCCATGGCCTGTCCTGCATTTCTGGTTTTGACACTTTTTTCAGCATGGCCCTTTTGACCGATGGGAAGCGAGACTTCTTTGTAGCGCTGATTTGCCTTTCCAGGTTGCTTGGTTGGCCAAAAAGGGCGTATGCGTTTTTTCCTGAATATATTCAGGAAAAAACACATACGCCCTTTTTGGCCAAGGGCATCATTGTCAACGTTTTGCCGCTTTTCATGTGCTTTAAAGGCGATTCGTATCTACCTCCTGAAATCTGTTTCCTGCAATTCTGCCTTGATTTCAAATCCTCTTCTTTGCCTTCCCTCAATATATTTGTGGACGAGAGTTATCATTTATAACTCTGCAGGTTTGTGAATTGCAGTGCCCTGAACCTCCATTTTACAACTCGTTTTTATGGGAGCTGGCCGCAAAATCGCAGAATGGCTTCAGGCCCTGTTCTGGTTCCGGGGGGCAGGCTGAGCCTGTGGTTAATTCTTCTTTCTGATGGGAAAATAGAGTGACCTGTGCCTGTCCCAACACCAAGAGCTAGTCTCTCGTTGGTTCCACGTCTTCCCGTTTATCCTCAGGACAAATTGCAACCTGTACGGAACAGGAGGTTAAAGGTGCTGATGCTCCAACTAGGGAGCTTGCTAGTAAAGCGGCTGGAATGGCGAACCCGGGCACAAGGAGATGAGAAATGAGGTGCGTTTTAGAAACCTTTCCCCATCACACGGTGTACCAAATTCTGGGTTTCTCATGCATGTTTTTGATGTAGGAAGATGCCCTTGAACCTGGAGATTTGGGACTCATGCGATGGGTACCACGCAGTATTACTTTAAAGGGTCTGCATTTGCTCACCCAACCTCACCAAACCTCTCAGCCCCAAGAGTGTCCACCCTTATGTCTCATCCAGCTGTGCGTCTAGATATGGTCAATCCAGGTTGCATCACAGCCCCTGAACGCATTGTGTAAGAATTTCTCTCTCTTTCACTGTCTTTGTTTCATGGTTGTTTCAAAGTAATTTATTTTTATAATGGGGTTTAGCTGCTTTTCACTGCTCTGTTTATGCCGCTTTACACCCACTTGACACACTAACAGAGAGATATCAATACATAGGTTTTACGATTATTATTAGTCAGATATATTCTTGTGCAGTGAATAGGGCGTGTTGAGTCCAGTTCTCTGAGCAAGGAGTAGGTCTTGTCTATTACATATTGGGTTTATGGAACGGTATCTGAGCTAATTTGATACCCTTGTTTTATGTATCACCCCACCTCACCTTTCCCGTTAAGCAGCCATAGTGTGTTTTCTGCATGTGTGACTCTGTTCTGTTTTGTAATTCAGTTCAAGTGTAATGGTTTTTACATTCCCTCTATCAGTGATACCTTATGAGAAGTGTCCTTTTCTGTGTGACTTATTTCACTTAGAATCGTCGTACCTAAATCCACTCATCATGCTGCTACTAACCTTACGACATTGATTTCCTGGCTGAGTGATATTCCATTGTACATAAGGACCACAACTTCTTTATCCATTTTTCTCTTTCCTGGGATATTTAAGGTGGAATGAAGTGGAGGTCCTGGTCAACAGAGCAGCCCTAAACTTTGGGGTGCTTGTGTCTTGCTGATTTTTAATTTTCCCAATTTATACCCCCATGAGTGGAAGTGCCCTATGCTCTCTAAGCTGTGTTTTTCAGATGTTTCAGGACTCACCGGACACTTCTCCAGAGTGGCTCTTGGCAATTTACATCCCGCCCATCAGTGTAGCAAGGCTCCCATTTCTCCATGGCCTGTCCTGCATTTCTGGTTTTGACACTTTTTTCAGCATGGCCCTTTTGACCGATGGGAAGCGAGACTTCTTTGTAGCGCTGATTTGCCTTTCCAGGTTGCTTGGTTGGCCAAAAAGGGCGTATGCGTTTTTTCCTGAATATATTCAGGAAAAAACGCATACGCCCTTTTTGGCCAAGGGCATCATTGTCAACGTTTTGCCGCTTTTCATGTGCTTTAAAGGCGATTCGTATCTACCTCCTGAAATCTGTTTCCTGCAATTCTGCCTTGATTTCAAATCCTCTTCTTTGCCTTCCCTCAATATATTTGTGGACGAGAGTTATCATTTATAACTCTGCAGGTTTGTGAATTGCAGTGCCCTGAACCTCCATTTTACAACTCGTTTTTATGGGAGCTGGCCGTAAAATCGCAGAATGGCTTCAGGCCCTGTTCTGGTTCCGGGGGGCAGGCTGAGCCTGTGGTTAATTCTTCTTTCTGATGGGAAAATAGAGTGACCTGTGCCTGTCCCAACACCAAGAGCTAGTCTCTCGTTGGTTCCACGTCTTCTCGTTTATCCTCAGGACAAATTACAACCTGTATGGAACAGGAGGTTAAAGGTGCTGATGCTCCAAGTAGGGAGCTTGCTAGTAAAGCGGCTGGAATGGCGAACCCGGGCACAAGGAGATGAGAAATGAGGTGCGTTTTAGAAACCTTTCCCCATCACAGAGTGTACCATCTTCTGGGTTTCTCATGCATGTTTTTGATGTAGGAAGATGCCCTTGAACCTGGAGATTTGGGACCCATGCGATGGGTACCACGCAGTATTACTTTAAAGGGTCTGCGTTTGCTCACCCAACCTCACCAAACCTCTCAGCCCCAAGAGTGTCCACCCTTATGTCTCATCCAGCTCTGCGTCTAGATATGGTCAATCCAGGTTGCATCACAGCCCCTGAACGCATTGTGTAAGAATTTCTCTCTCTTTCACTGTCTTTGTTTCATGGGTGTTTCAAAGTAATTTATTTTTATAATGGGGTTTAGCTGCTTTTCACTGCTGTGTTTATGCCGCTTTACACCCACTTGACACACTAACAGAGAGATATCAATACATAGGTTTTACGATTATTATTAGTCAGATATATTCTTGTGCGGTGAATAGGGCGTGTTGAGTCCAGTTCTCTGAGCAAGGAGTAGGTCTTGTCTATTACATATTGGGTTTATGGAACGGTATCTGAGCTAATTTGATACCCTTGTTTTATGTATCACCCCACCTCACCTTTCCCGTTAAGCAGCCATAGTGTGTTTTCTGCATGTGTGACTCTGTTCTGTTTTGTAATTCAGTTCAAGTGTAACGGTTTTTACATTCCCTCTATCAGTGATACCTTATGAGAAGTGTCCTTTTCTGTGTGACTTATTTCACTTAGAATCGTTGTACCTAAATCCACTCATCATGCTGCTACTAACCTTACGACATTGATTTCATGGCTGAGTGATATTCCATTGTACATATGGACCACAACTTATTTATCCATTTTTCTCTTTCCTGGGATATTTAAGGTGGAATGAAGTGGAGGTCCTGGTCAACAGAGCAGCCCTAAACTTTGGGGTGCTTGTGTCTTGCTGATTTTTAATTTTCCCAATTTATACCCCCATGAGTGGAAGTGCCCTATGCTCTCTAAGCTGTGTTTTTCAGATGTTTCAGGACTCACCGGACACTTCTCCAGAGTGGCTCTTGGCAATTTACATCCCGCCCATCAGTGTAGCAAGGCTCCCATTTCTCCATGGCCTGTCCTGCATTTCTGGTTTTGACACTTTTTTCAGCATGGCCCTTTTGACCGATGGGAAGCGAGACTTCTTTGTAGCGCTGATTTGCCTTTCCAGGTTGCTTGGTTGGCCAAAAAGGGCGTATGCGTTTTTTCCTGAATATATTCAGGAAAAAACGCATACGCCCTTTTTGGCCAAGGGCATCATTGTCAACGTTTTGCCGCTTTTCATGTGCTTTAAAGGCGATTCGTATCTACCTCCTGAAATCTGTTTCCTGCAATTCTGCCTTGATTTCAAATCCTCTTCTTTGCCTTCCCTCAATATATTTGTGGACGAGAGTTATCATTTATAACTCTGCAGGTTTGTGAATTGCAGTGCCCTGAACCTCCATTTTACAACTCGTTTTTATGGGAGCTGGCCGTAAAATCGCAGAATGGCTTCAGGCCCTGTTCTGGTTCCGGGGGGCAGGCTGAGCCTGTGGTTAATTCTTCTTTCTGATGGGAAAATAGAGTGACCTGTGCCTGTCCCAACACCAAGAGCTAGTCTCTCGTTGGTTCCACGTCTTCTCGTTTATCCTCAGGACAAATTACAACCTGTATGGAACAGGAGGTTAAAGGTGCTGATGCTCCAAGTAGGGAGCTTGCTAGTAAAGCGGCTGGAATGGCGAACCCGGGCACAAGGAGATGAGAAATGAGGTGCGTTTTAGAAACCTTTCCCCATCACACGGTGTACCATCTTCTGGGTTTCTCATGCATGTTTTTGATGTAGGAAGATGCCCTTGAACCTGGAGATTTGGGACCCATGCGATGGGTACCACGCAGTATTACTTTAAAGGGTCTGCGTTTGCTCACCCAACCTCACCAAACCTCTCAGCCCCAAGAGTGTCCACCCTTATGTCTCATCCAGCTGTGCGTCTAGATATGGTCAATCCAGGTTGCATCACAGCCCCTGAACGCATTGTGTAAGAATTTCTCTCTCTTTCACTGTCTTTGTTTCATGGGTGTTTCAAAGTAATTTATTTTTATAATGGGGTTTAGCTGCTTTTCACTGCTGTGTTTATGCCGCTTTACACCCACTTGACACACTAACAGAGAGATATCAATACATAGGTTTTACGATTATTATTAGTCAGATATATTCTTGTGCGGTGAATAGGGCGTGTTGAGTCCAGTTCTCTGAGCAAGGAGTAGGTCTTGTCTATTACATATTGGGTTTATGGAACGGTATCTGAGCTAATTTGATACCCTTGTTTTATGTATCACCCCACCTCACCTTTCCCGTTAAGCAGCCATAGTGTGTTTTCTGCATGTGTGACTCTGTTCTGTTTTGTAATTCAGTTCAAGTGTAACGGTTTTTACATTCCCTCTATCAGTGATACCTTATGAGAAGTGTCCTTTTCTGTGTGACTTATTTCACTTAGAATCGTCGTACCTAAATCCACTCATCATGCTGCTACTAACCTTACGACATTGATTTCCTGGCTGAGTGATATTCCATTGTACATAAGGACCACAACTTCTTTATCCATTTTTCTCTTTCCTGGGATATTTAAGGTGGAATGAAGTGGAGGTCCTGGTCAACAGAGCAGCCCTAAACTTTGGGGTGCTTGTGTCTTGCTGATTTTTAATTTTCCCAATTTATACCCCCATGAGTGGAAGTGCCCTATGCTCTCTAAGCTGTGTTTTTCAGATGTTTCAGGACTCACCGGACACTTCTCCAGAGTGGCTCTTGGCAATTTACATCCCGCCCATCAGTGTAGCAAGGCTCCCATTTCTCCATGGCCTGTCCTGCATTTCTGGTTTTGACACTTTTTTCAGCATGGCCCTTTTGACCGATGGGAAGCGAGACTTCTTTGTAGCGCTGATTTGCCTTTCCAGGTTGCTTGGTTGGCCAAAAAGGGCGTATGCGTTTTTTCCTGAATATATTCAGGAAAAAACGCATACGCCCTTTTTGGCCAAGGGCATCATTGTCAACGTTTTGCCGCTTTTCATGTGCTTTAAAGGCGATTCGTATCTACCTCCTGAAATCTGTTTCCTGCAATTCTGCCTTGATTTCAAATCCTCTTCTTTGCCTTCCCTCAATATATTTGTGGACGAGAGTTATCATTTATAACTCTGCAGGTTTGTGAATTGCAGTGCCCTGAACCTCCATTTTACAACTCGTTTTTATGGGAGCTGGCCGTAAAATCGCAGAATGGCTTCAGGCCCTGTTCTGGTTCCGGGGGGCAGGCTGAGCCTGTGGTTAATTCTTCTTTCTGATGGGAAAATAGAGTGACCTGTGCCTGTCCCAACACCAAGAGCTAGTCTCTCGTTGGTTCCACGTCTTCTCGTTTATCCTCAGGACAAATTACAACCTGTATGGAACAGGAGGTTAAAGGTGCTGATGCTCCAAGTAGGGAGCTTGCTAGTAAAGCGGCTGGAATGGCGAACCCGGGCACAAGGAGATGAGAAATGAGGTGCGTTTTAGAAACCTTTCCCCATCACAGAGTGTACCATCTTCTGGGTTTCTCATGCATGTTTTTGATGTAGGAAGATGCCCTTGAACCTGGAGATTTGGGACCCATGCGATGGGTACCACGCAGTATTACTTTAAAGGGTCTGCGTTTGCTCACCCAACCTCACCAAACCTCTCAGCCCCAAGAGTGTCCACCCTTATGTCTCATCCAGCTCTGCGTCTAGATATGGTCAATCCAGGTTGCATCACAGCCCCTGAACGCATTGTGTAAGAATTTCTCTCTCTTTCACTGTCTTTGTTTCATGGGTGTTTCAAAGTAATTTATTTTTATAATGGGGTTTAGCTGCTTTTCACTGCTGTGTTTATGCCGCTTTACACCCACTTGACACACTAACAGAGAGATATCAATACATAGGTTTTACGATTATTATTAGTCAGATATATTCTTGTGCGGTGAATAGGGCGTGTTGAGTCCAGTTCTCTGAGCAAGGAGTAGGTCTTGTCTATTACATATTGGGTTTATGGAACGGTATCTGAGCTAATTTGATACCCTTGTTTTATGTATCACCCCACCTCACCTTTCCCGTTAAGCAGCCATAGTGTGTTTTCTGCATGTGTGACTCTGTTCTGTTTTGTAATTCAGTTCAAGTGTAACGGTTTTTACATTCCCTCTATCAGTGATACCTTATGAGAAGTGTCCTTTTCTGTGTGACTTATTTCACTTAGAATCGTTGTACCTAAATCCACTCATCATGCTGCTACTAACCTTACGACATTGATTTCATGGCTGAGTGATATTCCATTGTACATATGGACCACAACTTATTTATCCATTTTTCTCTTTCCTGGGATATTTAAGGTGGAATGAAGTGGAGGTCCTGGTCAACAGAGCAGCCCTAAACTTTGGGGTGCTTGTGTCTTGCTGATTTTTAATTTTCCCAATTTATACCCCCATGAGTGGAAGTGCCCTATGCTCTCTAAGCTGTGTTTTTCAGATGTTTCAGGACTCACCGGACACTTCTCCAGAGTGGCTCTTGGCAATTTACATCCCGCCCATCAGTGTAGCAAGGCTCCCATTTCTCCATGGCCTGTCCTGCATTTCTGGTTTTGACACTTTTTTCAGCATGGCCCTTTTGACCGATGGGAAGCGAGACTTCTTTGTAGCGCTGATTTGCCTTTCCAGGTTGCTTGGTTGGCCAAAAAGGGCGTATGCGTTTTTTCCTGAATATATTCAGGAAAAAACGCATACGCCCTTTTTGGCCAAGGGCATCATTGTCAACGTTTTGCCGCTTTTCATGTGCTTTAAAGGCGATTCGTATCTACCTCCTGAAATCTGTTTCCTGCAATTCTGCCTTGATTTCAAATCCTCTTCTTTGCCTTCCCTCAATATATTTGTGGACGAGAGTTATCATTTATAACTCTGCAGGTTTGTGAATTGCAGTGCCCTGAACCTCCATTTTACAACTCGTTTTTATGGGAGCTGGCCGTAAAATCGCAGAATGGCTTCAGGCCCTGTTCTGGTTCCGGGGGGCAGGCTGAGCCTGTGGTTAATTCTTCTTTCTGATGGGAAAATAGAGTGACCTGTGCCTGTCCCAACACCAAGAGCTAGTCTCTCGTTGGTTCCACGTCTTCTCGTTTATCCTCAGGACAAATTACAACCTGTATGGAACAGGAGGTTAAAGGTGCTGATGCTCCAAGTAGGGAGCTTGCTAGTAAAGCGGCTGGAATGGCGAACCCGGGCACAAGGAGATGAGAAATGAGGTGCGTTTTAGAAACCTTTCCCCATCACACGGTGTACCATCTTCTGGGTTTCTCATGCATGTTTTTGATGTAGGAAGATGCCCTTGAACCTGGAGATTTGGGACCCATGCGATGGGTACCACGCAGTATTACTTTAAAGGGTCTGCGTTTGCTCACCCAACCTCACCAAACCTCTCAGCCCCAAGAGTGTCCACCCTTATGTCTCATCCAGCTGTGCGTCTAGATATGGTCAATCCAGGTTGCATCACAGCCCCTGAACGCATTGTGTAAGAATTTCTCTCTCTTTCACTGTCTTTGTTTCATGGGTGTTTCAAAGTAATTTATTTTTATAATGGGGTTTAGCTGCTTTTCACTGCTGTGTTTATGCCGCTTTACACCCACTTGACACACTAACAGAGAGATATCAATACATAGGTTTTACGATTATTATTAGTCAGATATATTCTTGTGCGGTGAATAGGGCGTGTTGAGTCCAGTTCTCTGAGCAAGGAGTAGGTCTTGTCTATTACATATTGGGTTTATGGAACGGTATCTGAGCTAATTTGATACCCTTGTTTTATGTATCACCCCACCTCACCTTTCCCGTTAAGCAGCCATAGTGTGTTTTCTGCATGTGTGACTCTGTTCTGTTTTGTAATTCAGTTCAAGTGTAACGGTTTTTACATTCCCTCTATCAGTGATACCTTATGAGAAGTGTCCTTTTCTGTGTGACTTATTTCACTTAGAATCGTCGTACCTAAATCCACTCATCATGCTGCTACTAACCTTACGACATTGATTTCCTGGCTGAGTGATATTCCATTGTACATAAGGACCACAACTTCTTTATCCATTTTTCTCTTTCCTGGGATATTTAAGGTGGAATGAAGTGGAGGTCCTGGTCAACAGAGCAGCCCTAAACTTTGGGGTGCTTGTGTCTTGCTGATTTTTAATTTTCCCAATTTATACCCCCATGAGTGGAAGTGCCCTATGCTCTCTAAGCTGTGTTTTTCAGATGTTTCAGGACTCACCGGACACTTCTCCAGAGTGGCTCTTGGCAATTTACATCCCGCCCATCAGTGTAGCAAGGCTCCCATTTCTCCATGGCCTGTCCTGCATTTCTGGTTTTGACACTTTTTTCAGCATGGCCCTTTTGACCGATGGGAAGCGAGACTTCTTTGTAGCGCTGATTTGCCTTTCCAGGTTGCTTGGTTGGCCAAAAAGGGCGTATGCGTTTTTTCCTGAATATATTCAGGAAAAAACGCATACGCCCTTTTTGGCCAAGGGCATCATTGTCAACGTTTTGCCGCTTTTCATGTGCTTTAAAGGCGATTCGTATCTACCTCCTGAAATCTGTTTCCTGCAATTCTGCCTTGATTTCAAATCCTCTTCTTTGCCTTCCCTCAATATATTTGTGGACGAGAGTTATCATTTATAACTCTGCAGGTTTGTGAATTGCAGTGCCCTGAACCTCCATTTTACAACTCGTTTTTATGGGAGCTGGCCGTAAAATCGCAGAATGGCTTCAGGCCCTGTTCTGGTTCCGGGGGGCAGGCTGAGCCTGTGGTTAATTCTTCTTTCTGATGGGAAAATAGAGTGACCTGTGCCTGTCCCAACACCAAGAGCTAGTCTCTCGTTGGTTCCACGTCTTCTCGTTTATCCTCAGGACAAATTACAACCTGTATGGAACAGGAGGTTAAAGGTGCTGATGCTCCAAGTAGGGAGCTTGCTAGTAAAGCGGCTGGAATGGCGAACCCGGGCACAAGGAGATGAGAAATGAGGTGCGTTTTAGAAACCTTTCCCCATCACACGGTGTACCATCTTCTGGGTTTCTCATGCATGTTTTCGATGTAGGAAGATGCCCTTGAACCTGGAGATTTGGGACCCATGCGATGGGTACCACGCAGTATTACTTTAAAGGGTCTGCGTTTGCTCACCCAACCTCACCAAACCTCTCAGCCCCAAGAGTGTCCACCCTTATGTCTCATCCAGCTGTGCGTCTAGATATGGTCAATCCAGGTTGCATCACAGCCCCTGAACGCATTGTGTAAGAATTTCTCTCTCTTTCACTGTCTTTGTTTCATGGTTGTTTCAAAGTAATTTATTTTTATAATGGGGTTTAGCTGCTTTTCACTGCTGTGTTTATGCCGCTTTACACCCACTTGACACACTAACAGAGAGATATCAATACATAGGTTTTACGATTATTATTAGTCAGATATATTCTTGTGCGGTGAATAGGGCGTGTTGAGTCCAGTTCTCTGAGCAAGGAGTAGGTCTTGTCTATTACATATTGGGTTTATGGAATGGTATCTGAGCTAATTTGATACCCTTGTTTTATGTATCACCCCACCTCACCTTTCCCGTTAAGCAGCCATAGTGTGTTTTCTGCATGTGTGACTCTGTTCTGTTTTGTAATTCAGTTCAAGTGTAACGGTTTTTACATTCCCTCTATCAGTGATACCTTATGAGAAGTGTCCTTTTCTGTGTGACTTATTTCACTTAGAATCATCGTACCTAAATCCACTCATCATGCTGCTACTAACCTTACGACATTGATTTCATGGCTGAGTGATATTCCATTGTACATAAGGACCACAACTTCTTTATCCATTTTTCTCTTTCCTGGGATATTTAAGGTGGAATGAAGTGGAGGTCCTGGTCAACAGAGCAGCCCTCAACTTTGGGGTGCTTGTGTCTTGCTGATTTTTAATTTTTCCAATTTATACCCCCATGAGTGGAAGTGCCCTATGCTCTCTAAGCTGTGTTTTTCAGATGTTTCAGGACTCACCGGACACTTCTCCAGAGTGGCTCTTGGCAATTTACATCCCGCCCATCAGTGTAGCAAGGCTCCCATTTCTCCATGGCCTGTCCTGCATTTCTGGTTTTGACACTTTTTTCAGCATGGCCCTTTTGACCGATGGGAAGCGAGACTTCTTTGTAGCGCTGATTTGCCTTTCCAGGTTGCTTGGTTGGCCAAAAAGGGCGTATGCGTTTTTTCCTGAATATATTCAGGAAAAAACGCATACGCCCTTTTTGGCCAAGGGCATCATTGTCAACGTTTTGCCGCTTTTCATGTGCTTTAAAGGCGATTCGTATCTACCTCCTGAAATCTGTTTCCTGCAATTCTGCCTTGATTTCAAATCCTCTTCTTTGCCTTCCCTCAATATATTTGTGGACGAGAGTTATCATTTATAACTCTGCAGGTTTGTGAATTGCAGTGCCCTGAACCTCCATTTTACAACTCGTTTTTATGGGAGCTGGCCGCAAAATCGCAGAATGGCTTCAGGCCCTGTTCTGGTTCCGGGGGTCAGGCTGAGCCTGTGGTTAATTCTTCTTTCTGATGGGAAAATAGAGTGACCTGTGCCTGTCCCAACACCAAGAGCTAGTCTCTCGTTGGTTCCATGTCTTCTCGTTTATCCTCAGGACAAATTACAACCTGTATGGAACAGGAGGTTAAAGGTGCTGATGCTCCAAGTAGGGAGCTTGCTAGTAAAGTGGCTGGAATGGCGAACCCGGGCACAAGGAGATGAGAAATGAGGTGCGTTTTAGAAACCTTTCCCCATCACACAGTGTACCATCTTCTGGGTTTCTCATGCATGTTTTTGATGTAGGAAGATGCCCTTGAACCTGGAGATTTGGGACCAATGCGATGGGTACCACGCAGTATTACTTTAAAGGGTCTGCGTTTGCTCACCCAACCTCACCAAACCTCTCAGCCCCAAGAGTGTCCACCCTTATGTCTCATCCAGCTGTGCGTCTAGATATGGTCAATCCAGGTTGCATCACAGCCCCTGAACTCATTGTGTAAGAATTTCTCTCTCTTTCACTGTCTTTGTTTCATGGGTGTTTCAAAGTAATTTATTTTTATAATGGGGTTTAGCTGCTTTTCACTGCTGTGTTTATGCCGCTTTACACCCACTTGACACACTAACAGAGAGATATCAATACATAGGTTTTACGATTATTATTAGTCAGATATATTCTTGTGCGGTGAATAGGGCGTGTTGAGTCCAGTTCTCTGAGCAAGGAGTAGGTCTTGTCTATTACATATTGGGTTTATGGAACGGTATCTGAGCTAATTTGATACCCTTGTTTTATGTATCGCCCCACCTCACCTTTCCCGTTAAGCAGCCATAGTGTGTTTTCTGCATGTGTGACTCTGTTCTGTTTTGTAATTCAGTTCAAGTGTAACGGTTTTTACATTCCCTCTATCAGTGATACCTTATGAGAAGTGTCCTTTTCTGTGTGACTTATTTCACTTAGAATCGTCGTACCTAAATCCACTCATCATGCTGCTACTAACCTTACGACATTGATTTCCTGGCTGAGTGATATTCCATTGTACATAAGGACCACAACTTCTTTATCCATTTTTCTCTTTCCTGGGATATTTAAGGTGGAATGAAGTGGAGGTCCTGGTCAACAGAGCAGCCCTAAACTTTGGGGTGCTTGTGTCTTGCTGATTTTTAATTTTCCCAATTTATACCCCCATGAGTGGAAGTGCCCTATGCTCTCTAAGCTGTGTTTTTCAGATGTTTCAGGACTCACCGGACACTTCTCCAGAGTGGCTCTTGGCAATTTACATCCCGCCCATCAGTGTAGCAAGGCTCCCATTTCTCCATGGCCTGTCCTGCATTTCTGGTTTTGACACTTTTTTCAGCATGGCCCTTTTGACCGATGGGAAGCGAGACTTCTTTGTAGCGCTGATTTGCCTTTCCAGGTTGCTTGGTTGGCCAAAAAGGGCGTATGCGTTTTTTCCTGAATATATTCAGGAAAAAACGCATACGCCCTTTTTGGCCAAGGGCATCATTGTCAACGTTTTGCCGCTTTTCATGTGCTTTAAAGGCGATTCGTATCTACCTCCTGAAATCTGTTTCCTGCAATTCTGCCTTGATTTCAAATCCTCTTCTTTGCCTTCCCTCAATATATTTGTGGACGAGAGTTATCATTTATAACTCTGCAGGTTTGTGAATTGCAGTGCCCTGAACCTCCATTTTACAACTCGTTTTTATGGGAGCTGGCCGTAAAATCGCAGAATGGCTTCAGGCCCTGTTCTGGTTCCGGGGGGCAGGCTGAGCCTGTGGTTAATTCTTCTTTCTGATGGGAAAATAGAGTGACCTGTGCCTGTCCCAACACCAAGAGCTAGTCTCTCGTTGGTTCCACGTCTTCTCGTTTATCCTCAGGACAAATTACAACCTGTATGGAACAGGAGGTTAAAGGTGCTGATGCTCCAAGTAGGGAGCTTGCTAGTAAAGCGGCTGGAATGGCGAACCCGGGCACAAGGAGATGAGAAATGAGGTGCGTTTTAGAAACCTTTCCCCATCACACGGTGTACCATCTTCTGGGTTTCTCATGCATGTTTTTGATGTAGGAAGATGCCCTTGAACCTGGAGATTTGGGACCCATGCGATGGGTACCACGCAGTATTACTTTAAAGGGTCTGCGTTTGCTCACCCAACCTCACCAAACCTCTCAGCCCCAAGAGTGTCCACCCTTATGTCTCATCCAGCTGTGCGTCTAGATATGGTCAATCCAGGTTGCATCACAGCCCCTGAACGCATTGTGTAAGAATTTCTCTCTCTTTCACTGTCTTTGTTTCATGGTTGTTTCAAAGTAATTTATTTTTATAATGGGGTTTAGCTGCTTTTCACTGCTGTGTTTATGCCGCTTTACACCCACTTGACACACTAACAGAGAGATATCAATACATAGGTTTTACGATTATTATTAGTCAGATATATTCTTGTGCGGTGAATAGGGCGTGTTGAGTCCAGTTCTCTGAGCAAGGAGTAGGTCTTGTCTATTACATATTGGGTTTATGGAATGGTATCTGAGCTAATTTGATACCCTTGTTTTATGTATCACCCCACCTCACCTTTCCCGTTAAGCAGCCATAGTGTGTTTTCTGCATGTGTGACTCTGTTCTGTTTTGTAATTCAGTTCAAGTGTAACGGTTTTTACATTCCCTCTATCAGTGATACCTTATGAGAAGTGTCCTTTTCTGTGTGACTTATTTCACTTAGAATCATCGTACCTAAATCCACTCATCATGCTGCTACTAACCTTACGACATTGATTTCATGGCTGAGTGATATTCCATTGTACATAAGGACCACAACTTCTTTATCCATTTTTCTCTTTCCTGGGATATTTAAGGTGGAATGAAGTGGAGGTCCTGGTCAACAGAGCAGCCCTCAACTTTGGGGTGCTTGTGTCTTGCTGATTTTTAATTTTTCCAATTTATACCCCCATGAGTGGAAGTGCCCTATGCTCTCTAAGCTGTGTTTTTCAGATGTTTCAGGACTCACCGGACACTTCTCCAGAGTGGCTCTTGGCAATTTACATCCCGCCCATCAGTGTAGCAAGGCTCCCATTTCTCCATGGCCTGTCCTGCATTTCTGGTTTTGACACTTTTTTCAGCATGGCCCTTTTGACCGATGGGAAGCGAGACTTCTTTGTAGCGCTGATTTGCCTTTCCAGGTTGCTTGGTTGGCCAAAAAGGGCGTATGCGTTTTTTCCTGAATATATTCAGGAAAAAACGCATACGCCCTTTTTGGCCAAGGGCATCATTGTCAACGTTTTGCCGCTTTTCATGTGCTTTAAAGGCGATTCGTATCTACCTCCTGAAATCTGTTTCCTGCAATTCTGCCTTGATTTCAAATCCTCTTCTTTGCCTTCCCTCAATATATTTGTGGACGAGAGTTATCATTTATAACTCTGCAGGTTTGTGAATTGCAGTGCCCTGAACCTCCATTTTACAACTCGTTTTTATGGGAGCTGGCCGCAAAATCGCAGAATGGCTTCAGGCCCTGTTCTGGTTCCGGGGGTCAGGCTGAGCCTGTGGTTAATTCTTCTTTCTGATGGGAAAATAGAGTGACCTGTGCCTGTCCCAACACCAAGAGCTAGTCTCTCGTTGGTTCCATGTCTTCTCGTTTATCCTCAGGACAAATTACAACCTGTATGGAACAGGAGGTTAAAGGTGCTGATGCTCCAAGTAGGGAGCTTGCTAGTAAAGTGGCTGGAATGGCGAACCCGGGCACAAGGAGATGAGAAATGAGGTGCGTTTTAGAAACCTTTCCCCATCACACAGTGTACCATCTTCTGGGTTTCTCATGCATGTTTTTGATGTAGGAAGATGCCCTTGAACCTGGAGATTTGGGACCAATGCGATGGGTACCACGCAGTATTACTTTAAAGGGTCTGCGTTTGCTCACCCAACCTCACCAAACCTCTCAGCCCCAAGAGTGTCCACCCTTATGTCTCATCCAGCTGTGCGTCTAGATATGGTCAATCCAGGTTGCATCACAGCCCCTGAACTCATTGTGTAAGAATTTCTCTCTCTTTCACTGTCTTTGTTTCATGGGTGTTTCAAAGTAATTTATTTTTATAATGGGGTTTAGCTGCTTTTCACTGCTGTGTTTATGCCGCTTTACACCCACTTGACACACTAACAGAGAGATATCAATACATAGGTTTTACGATTATTATTAGTCAGATATATTCTTGTGCGGTGAATAGGGCGTGTTGAGTCCAGTTCTCTGAGCAAGGAGTAGGTCTTGTCTATTACATATTGGGTTTATGGAACGGTATCTGAGCTAATTTGATACCCTTGTTTTATGTATCACCCCACCTCACCTTTCCCGTTAAGCAGCCATAGTGTGTTTTCTGCATGTGTGACTCTGTTCTGTTTTGTAATTCAGTTCAAGTGTAACGGTTTTTACATTCCCTCTATCAGTGATACCTTATGAGAAGTGTCCTTTTCTGTGTGACTTATTTCACTTAGAATCGTCGTACCTAAATCCACTCATCATGCTGCTACTAACCTTACGACATTGATTTCCTGGCTGAGTGATATTCCATTGTACATAAGGACCACAACTTCTTTATCCATTTTTCTCTTTCCTGGGATATTTAAGGTGGAATGAAGTGGAGGTCCTGGTCAACAGAGCAGCCCTAAACTTTGGGGTGCTTGTGTCTTGCTGATTTTTAATTTTCCCAATTTATACCCCCATGAGTGGAAGTGCCCTATGCTCTCTAAGCTGTGTTTTTCAGATGTTTCAGGACTCACCGGACACTTCTCCAGAGTGGCTCTTGGCAATTTACATCCCGCCCATCAGTGTAGCAAGGCTCCCATTTCTCCATGGCCTGTCCTGCATTTCTGGTTTTGACACTTTTTTCAGCATGGCCCTTTTGACCGATGGGAAGCGAGACTTCTTTCTAGCGCTGATTTGCCTTTCCAGGTTGCTTGGTTGGCCAAAAAGGGCGTATGCGTTTTTTCCTGAATATATTCAGGAAAAAACGCATACGCCCTTTTTGGCCAAGGGCATCATTGTCAACGTTTTGCCGCTTTTCATGTGCTTTAAAGGCGATTCGTATCTACCTCCTGAAATCTGTTTCGTGCAATTCTGCCTTGATTTCAAATCCTCTTCTTTGCCTTCCCTCAATATATTTGTGGACGAGAGTTATCATTTATAACTCTGCAGGTTTGTGAATTGCAGTGCCCTGAACCTCCATTCTACAACTCGTTTTTATGGGAGCTGGCCGCAAAATCGCAGAATGGCTTCAGGCCCTGTTCTGGTTCCGGGGGGCAGGCTGAGCCTGTGGTTAATTCTTCTTTCTGATGGGAAAATAGAGTGACCTGTGCCTGTCCCAACACCAAGAGCTAGTCTCTCGTTGGTTCCACGTCTTCCCGTTTATCCTCAGGACAAATTGCAACCTGTACGGAACAGGAGGTTAAAGGTGCTGATGCTCCAAGTAGGGAGCTTGCTAGTAAACTGGTTGGAATGGCGAACCCGGGCACAAGGAGATGAGAAATGAGGTGCGTTTTAGAAACCTTTCCCCATCACACAGTGTACCATCTTCTGGGTTTCTCATGCATGTTTTTGATGTAGAAAGATGCCCTTGAACCTGGAGATTTGGGACCAATGCGATGGGTACCACGCAGTATTACTTTAAAGGGTCTGTGTTTGCTCACCCAACCTCACCAAACCTCTCAGCCCCAAGAGTGTCCACCCTTATGTCTCATCCAGCTGTGCGTCTAGATATGGTCAATCCAGGTTGCATCACAGCCCCTGAACGCATTGTGTAAGAATTTCTCTCTCTTTCACTGTCTTTGTTTCATGGGTGTTTCAAAGTAATTTATTTTTATAATGGGGTTTAGCTGATTTTCACTGCTGTGTTTATGCCGCTTTACACCCACTTGACACACTAACAGAGAGATATCAATACATAGGTTTTACGATTATTATTAGTCAGATATATTCTTGTGCGGTGAATAGGGCGTGTTGAGTCCAGTTCTCTGAGCAAGGAGTAGGTCTTGTCTATTACATATTGGGTTTATGGAACGGTATCTGAGCTAATTTGATACCCTTGTTTTATGTATCACCCCACCTCACCTTTCCCGTTAAGCAGCCATAGTGTGTTTTCTGCATGTGTGACTCTGTTCTGTTTTGTAATTCAGTTCAAGTGTAACGGTTTTTACATTCCCTCTATCAGTGATACCTTATGAGAAGTGTCCTTTTCTGTGTGACTTATTTCACTTAGAATCGTCGTACCTAAATCCACTCATCATGCTGCTACTAACCTTACGACATTGATTTCCTGGCTGAGTGATATTCCATTGTACATAAGGACCACAACTTCTTTATCCATTTTTCTCTTTCCTGGGATATTTAAGGTGGAGTGAAGTGGAGGTCCTGGTCAACAGAGCAGCCCTAAACTTTGGGGTGCTTGTGTCTTGCTGATTTTTAATTTTCCCAATTTATACCCCCATGAGTGGAAGTGCCCTATGCTCTCTAAGCTGTGTTTTTCAGATGTTTCAGGACTCACCGGACACTTCTCCAGAGTGGCTCTTGGCAATTTACATCCCGCCCATCAGTGTAGCAAGGCTCCCATTTCTCCATGGCCTGTCCTGCATTTCTGGTTTTGACACTTTTTTCAGCATGGCCCTTTTGACCGATGGGAAGCGAGACTTCTTTGTAGCGCTGATTTGCCTTTCCAGGTTGCTTGGTTGGCCAAAAAGGGCGTATGCGTTTTTTCCTGAATATATTCAGGAAAAAACGCATACGCCCTTTTTGGCCAAGGGCATCATTGTCAACGTTTTGCCGCTTTTCATGTGCTTTAAAGGCGATTCGTATCTACGTCCTGAAATCTGTTTCCTGCAATTCTGCCTTGATTTCAAATCCTCTTCTTTGCCTTCCCTCAATATATTTGTGGACGAGAGTTATCATTTAAAACTCTGCAGGTTTGTGAATTGCAGTGCCCTGAACCTCCATTTTACAACTCGTTTTTATGGGAGCTGGCCGCAAAATCGCAGAATGGCTTCAGGCCCTGTTCTGGTTCCGGGGTGCTGGCTGAGCCTGTGGTTAATTCTTCTTTCTGATGGGAAAATAGAGTGACCTGTGCCTGTCCCAACACCAAGAGCTAGTCTCTCGTTGGTTCCACGTCTTCTCGTTTATCCTCAGGACAAATTACAACCTGTATGGAACAGGAGGTTAAAGGTGCTGATGCTCCAAGTAGGGAGCTTGCTAGTAAACTGGTTGGAATGGCGAACCCGGGCACAAGGAGATGAGAAATGAGGTGCGTTTTAGAAACCTTTCCCCATCACACAGTGTACCATCTTCTGGGTTTCTCATGCATGTTTTTGATGTAGAAAGATGCCCTTGAACCTGGAGATTTGGGACCAATGCGATGGGTACCACGCAGTATTACTTTAAAGGGTCTGTGTTTGCTCACCCAACCTCACCAAACCTCTCAGCCCCAAGAGTGTCCACCCTTATGTCTCATCCAGCTGTGCGTCTAGATATGGTCAATCCAGGTTGCATCACAGCCCCTGAACGCATTGTGTAAGAATTTCTCTCTCTTTCACTGTCTTTGTTTCATGGGTGTTTCAAAGTAATTTATTTTTATAATGGGGTTTAGCTGATTTTCACTGCTGTGTTTATGCCGCTTTACACCCACTTGACACACTAACAGAGAGATATCAATACATAGGTTTTACGATTATTATTAGTCAGATATATTCTTGTGCGGTGAATAGGGCGTGTTGAGTCCAGTTCTCTGAGCAAGGAGTAGGTCTTGTCTATTACATATTGGGTTTATGGAACGGTATCTGAGCTAATTTGATACCCTTGTTTTATGTATCACCCCACCTCACCTTTCCCGTTAAGCAGCCATAGTGTGTTTTCTGCATGTGTGACTCTGTTCTGTTTTGTAATTCAGTTCAAGTGTAACGGTTTTTACATTCCCTCTATCAGTGATACCTTATGAGAAGTGTCCTTTTCTGTGTGACTTATTTCACTTAGAATCGTCGTACCTAAATCCACTCATCATGCTGCTACTAACCTTACGACATTGATTTCATGGCTGAGTGATATTCCATTGTACATAAGGACCACAACTTCTTTATCCATTTTTCTCTTTCCTGGGATATTTAAGGTGGAATGAAGTGGAGGTCCTGGTCAACAGAGCAGCCCTAAACTTTGGGGTGCTTGTGTCTTGCTGATTTTTAATTTTCCCAATTTATACCCCCATGAGTGGAAGTGCCCTATGCTCTCTAAGCTGTGTTTTTCAGATGTTTCAGGACTCACCGGACACTTCTCCAGAGTGGCTCTTGGCAATTTACATCCCGCCCATCAGTGTAGCAAGGCTCCCATTTCTCCATGGCCTGTCCTGCATTTCTGGTTTTGACACTTTTTTCAGCATGGCCCTTTTGACCGATGGGAAGCGAGACTTCTTTCTAGCGCTGATTTGCCTTTCCAGGTTGCTTGGTTGGCCAAAAAGGGCGTATGCGTTTTTTCCTGAATATATTCAGGAAAAAACGCATACGCCCTTTTTGGCCAAGGGCATCATTGTCAACGTTTTGCCGCTTTTCATGTGCTTTAAAGGCGATTCGTATCTACCTCCTGAAATCTGTTTCGTGCAATTCTGCCTTGATTTCAAATCCTCTTCTTTGCCTTCCCTCAATATATTTGTGGACGAGAGTTATCATTTATAACTCTGCAGGTTTGTGAATTGCAGTGCCCTGAACCTCCATTCTACAACTCGTTTTTATGGGAGCTGGCCGCAAAATCGCAGAATGGCTTCAGGCCCTGTTCTGGTTCCGGGGGGCAGGCTGAGCCTGTGGTTAATTCTTCTTTCTGATGGGAAAATAGAGTGACCTGTGCCTGTCCCAACACCAAGAGCTAGTCTCTCGTTGGTTCCACGTCTTCCCGTTTATCCTCAGGACAAATTGCAACCTGTACGGAACAGGAGGTTAAAGGTGCTGATGCTCCAAGTAGGGAGCTTGCTAGTAAACTGGTTGGAATGGCGAACCCGGGCACAAGGAGATGAGAAATGAGGTGCGTTTTAGAAACCTTTCCCCATCACACAGTGTACCATCTTCTGGGTTTCTCATGCATGTTTTTGATGTAGAAAGATGCCCTTGAACCTGGAGATTTGGGACCAATGCGATGGGTACCACGCAGTATTACTTTAAAGGGTCTGTGTTTGCTCACCCAACCTCACCAAACCTCTCAGCCCCAAGAGTGTCCACCCTTATGTCTCATCCAGCTGTGCGTCTAGATATGGTCAATCCAGGTTGCATCACAGCCCCTGAACGCATTGTGTAAGAATTTCTCTCTCTTTCACTGTCTTTGTTTCATGGGTGTTTCAAAGTAATTTATTTTTATAATGGGGTTTAGCTGATTTTCACTGCTGTGTTTATGCCGCTTTACACCCACTTGACACACTAACAGAGAGATATCAATACATAGGTTTTACGATTATTATTAGTCAGATATATTCTTGTGCGGTGAATAGGGCGTGTTGAGTCCAGTTCTCTGAGCAAGGAGTAGGTCTTGTCTATTACATATTGGGTTTATGGAACGGTATCTGAGCTAATTTGATACCCTTGTTTTATGTATCACCCCACCTCACCTTTCCCGTTAAGCAGCCATAGTGTGTTTTCTGCATGTGTGACTCTGTTCTGTTTTGTAATTCAGTTCAAGTGTAACGGTTTTTACATTCCCTCTATCAGTGATACCTTATGAGAAGTGTCCTTTTCTGTGTGACTTATTTCACTTAGAATCGTCGTACCTAAATCCACTCATCATGCTGCTACTAACCTTACGACATTGATTTCCTGGCTGAGTGATATTCCATTGTACATAAGGACCACAACTTCTTTATCCATTTTTCTCTTTCCTGGGATATTTAAGGTGGAGTGAAGTGGAGGTCCTGGTCAACAGAGCAGCCCTAAACTTTGGGGTGCTTGTGTCTTGCTGATTTTTAATTTTCCCAATTTATACCCCCATGAGTGGAAGTGCCCTATGCTCTCTAAGCTGTGTTTTTCAGATGTTTCAGGACTCACCGGACACTTCTCCAGAGTGGCTCTTGGCAATTTACATCCCGCCCATCAGTGTAGCAAGGCTCCCATTTCTCCATGGCCTGTCCTGCATTTCTGGTTTTGACACTTTTTTCAGCATGGCCCTTTTGACCGATGGGAAGCGAGACTTCTTTGTAGCGCTGATTTGCCTTTCCAGGTTGCTTGGTTGGCCAAAAAGGGCGTATGCGTTTTTTCCTGAATATATTCAGGAAAAAACGCATACGCCCTTTTTGGCCAAGGGCATCATTGTCAACGTTTTGCCGCTTTTCATGTGCTTTAAAGGCGATTCGTATCTACGTCCTGAAATCTGTTTCCTGCAATTCTGCCTTGATTTCAAATCCTCTTCTTTGCCTTCCCTCAATATATTTGTGGACGAGAGTTATCATTTAAAACTCTGCAGGTTTGTGAATTGCAGTGCCCTGAACCTCCATTTTACAACTCGTTTTTATGGGAGCTGGCCGCAAAATCGCAGAATGGCTTCAGGCCCTGTTCTGGTTCCGGGGTGCTGGCTGAGCCTGTGGTTAATTCTTCTTTCTGATGGGAAAATAGAGTGACCTGTGCCTGTCCCAACACCAAGAGCTAGTCTCTCGTTGGTTCCACGTCTTCTCGTTTATCCTCAGGACAAATTACAACCTGTATGGAACAGGAGGTTAAAGGTGCTGATGCTCCAAGTAGGGAGCTTGCTAGTAAACTGGTTGGAATGGCGAACCCGGGCACAAGGAGATGAGAAATGAGGTGCGTTTTAGAAACCTTTCCCCATCACACAGTGTACCATCTTCTGGGTTTCTCATGCATGTTTTTGATGTAGAAAGATGCCCTTGAACCTGGAGATTTGGGACCAATGCGATGGGTACCACGCAGTATTACTTTAAAGGGTCTGTGTTTGCTCACCCAACCTCACCAAACCTCTCAGCCCCAAGAGTGTCCACCCTTATGTCTCATCCAGCTGTGCGTCTAGATATGGTCAATCCAGGTTGCATCACAGCCCCTGAACGCATTGTGTAAGAATTTCTCTCTCTTTCACTGTCTTTGTTTCATGGGTGTTTCAAAGTAATTTATTTTTATAATGGGGTTTAGCTGATTTTCACTGCTGTGTTTATGCCGCTTTACACCCACTTGACACACTAACAGAGAGATATCAATACATAGGTTTTACGATTATTATTAGTCAGATATATTCTTGTGCGGTGAATAGGGCGTGTTGAGTCCAGTTCTCTGAGCAAGGAGTAGGTCTTGTCTATTACATATTGGGTTTATGGAACGGTATCTGAGCTAATTTGATACCCTTGTTTTATGTATCACCCCACCTCACCTTTCCCGTTAAGCAGCCATAGTGTGTTTTCTGCATGTGTGACTCTGTTCTGTTTTGTAATTCAGTTCAAGTGTAACGGTTTTTACATTCCCTCTATCAGTGATACCTTATGAGAAGTGTCCTTTTCTGTGTGACTTATTTCACTTAGAATCGTCGTACCTAAATCCACTCATCATGCTGCTACTAACCTTACGACATTGATTTCATGGCTGAGTGATATTCCATTGTACATAAGGACCACAACTTCTTTATCCATTTTTCTCTTTCCTGGGATATTTAAGGTGGAATGAAGTGGAGGTCCTGGTCAACAGAGCAGCCCTAAACTTTGGGGTGCTTGTGTCTTGCTGATTTTTAATTTTCCCAATTTATACCCCCATGAGTGGAAGTGCCCTATGCTCTCTAAGCTGTGTTTTTCAGATGTTTCAGGACTCACCGGACACTTCTCCAGAGTGGCTCTTGGCAATTTACATCCCGCCCATCAGTGTAGCAAGGCTCCCATTTCTCCATGGCCTGTCCTGCATTTCTGGTTTTGACACTTTTTTCAGCATGGCCCTTTTGACCGATGGGAAGCGAGACTTCTTTGTAGCGCTGATTTGCCTTTCCAGGTTGCTTGGTTGGCCAAAAAGGGCGTATGCGTTTTTTCCTGAATATATTCAGGAAAAAACGCATACGCCCTTTTTGGCCAAGGGCATCATTGTCAACGTTTTGCCGCTTTTCATGTGCTTTAAAGGCGATTCGTATCTACGTCCTGAAATCTGTTTCCTGCAATTCTGCCTTGATTTCAAATCCTCTTCTTTGCCTTCCCTCAATATATTTGTGGACGAGAGTTATCATTTAAAACTCTGCAGGTTTGTGAATTGCAGTGCCCTGAACCTCCATTTTACAACTCGTTTTTATGGGAGCTGGCCGCAAAATCGCAGAATGGCTTCAGGCCCTGTTCTGGTTCCGGGGTGCTGGCTGAGCCTGTGGTTAATTCTTCTTTCTGATGGGAAAATAGAGTGACCTGTGCCTGTCCCAACACCAAGAGCTAGTCTCTCGTTGGTTCCACGTCTTCTCGTTTATCCTCAGGACAAATTACAACCTGTATGGAACAGGAGGTTAAAGGTGCTGATGCTCCAAGTAGGGAGCTTGCTAGTAAACTGGTTGGAATGGCGAACCCGGGCACAAGGAGATGAGAAATGAGGTGCGTTTTAGAAACCTTTCCCCATCACACAGTGTACCATCTTCTGGGTTTCTCATGCATGTTTTTGATGTAGAAAGATGCCCTTGAACCTGGAGATTTGGGACCAATGCGATGGGTACCACGCAGTATTACTTTAAAGGGTCTGTGTTTGCTCACCCAACCTCACCAAACCTCTCAGCCCCAAGAGTGTCCACCCTTATGTCTCATCCAGCTGTGCGTCTAGATATGGTCAATCCAGGTTGCATCACAGCCCCTGAACGCATTGTGTAAGAATTTCTCTCTCTTTCACTGTCTTTGTTTCATGGGTGTTTCAAAGTAATTTATTTTTATAATGGGGTTTAGCTGATTTTCACTGCTGTGTTTATGCCGCTTTACACCCACTTGACACACTAACAGAGAGATATCAATACATAGGTTTTACGATTATTATTAGTCAGATATATTCTTGTGCGGTGAATAGGGCGTGTTGAGTCCAGTTCTCTGAGCAAGGAGTAGGTCTTGTCTATTACATATTGGGTTTATGGAACGGTATCTGAGCTAATTTGATACCCTTGTTTTATGTATCACCCCACCTCACCTTTCCCGTTAAGCAGCCATAGTGTGTTTTCTGCATGTGTGACTCTGTTCTGTTTTGTAATTCAGTTCAAGTGTAACGGTTTTTACATTCCCTCTATCAGTGATACCTTATGAGAAGTGTCCTTTTCTGTGTGACTTATTTCACTTAGAATCGTCGTACCTAAATCCACTCATCATGCTGCTACTAACCTTACGACATTGATTTCCTGGCTGAGTGATATTCCATTGTACATAAGGACCACAACTTCTTTATCCATTTTTCTCTTTCCTGGGATATTTAAGGTGGAGTGAAGTGGAGGTCCTGGTCAACAGAGCAGCCCTAAACTTTGGGGTGCTTGTGTCTTGCTGATTTTTAATTTTCCCAATTTATACCCCCATGAGTGGAAGTGCCCTATGCTCTCTAAGCTGTGTTTTTCAGATGTTTCAGGACTCACCGGACACTTCTCCAGAGTGGCTCTTGGCAATTTACATCCCGCCCATCAGTGTAGCAAGGCTCCCATTTCTCCATGGCCTGTCCTGCATTTCTGGTTTTGACACTTTTTTCAGCATGGCCCTTTTGACCGATGGGAAGCGAGACTTCTTTGTAGCGCTGATTTGCCTTTCCAGGTTGCTTGGTTGGCCAAAAAGGGCGTATGCGTTTTTTCCTGAATATATTCAGGAAAAAACGCATACGCCCTTTTTGGCCAAGGGCATCATTGTCAACGTTTTGCCGCTTTTCATGTGCTTTAAAGGCGATTCGTATCTACGTCCTGAAATCTGTTTCCTGCAATTCTGCCTTGATTTCAAATCCTCTTCTCTGCCTTCCCTCAATATATTTGTGGACGAGAGTTATCATTTAAAACTCTGCAGGTTTGTGAATTGCAGTGCCCTGAACCTCCATTTTACAACTCGTTTTTATGGGAGCTGGCCGCAAAATCGCAGAATGGCTTCAGGCCCTGTTCTGGTTCCGGGGTGCTGGCTGAGCCTGTGGTTAATTCTTCTTTCTGATGGGAAAATAGAGTGACCTGTGCCTGTCCCAACACCAAGAGCTAGTCTCTCGTTGGTTCCACGTCTTCTCGTTTATCCTCAGGACAAATTACAACCTGTATGGAACAGGAGGTTAAAGGTGCTGATGCTCCAAGTAGGGAGCTTGCTAGTAAAGTGGCTGGAATGGCGAACCCGGGCACAAGGAGATGAGAAATGAGGTGCGTTTTAGAAACCTTTCCCCATCACACAGTGTACCATCTTCTGGGTTACTCATGCATGTTTTTGACGTAGGAAGATGCCCTTGAACCTGGAGATTTGGGACCCATGCGATGGGTACCACGCAGTATTACTTTAAAGGGTCTGCGTTTGCTCACCCAACCTCACCAAACCTCTCAGCCCCAAGAGTGTCCACCCTTATGTCTCATCCAGCTGTGCGTCTAGATATGGTCAATCCAGGTTGCATCACAACCCCTGAACGCATTGTGTAAGAATTTCACTCTCTTTCACTGTCTTTGTTTCATGGGTGTTTCAAAGTAATTTATTTTTATAATGGGGTTTAGCTGCTTTTCACTGCTGTCTTTATGCCGCTTTACACCCACTTGACACACTAACAGAGAGATATCAATACATAGGTTTTACGATTATTATTAGTCAGATATATTCTTGTGCGGTGAATAGGGCGTGTTGAGTCCAGTTCTCTGAGCAAGGAGTAGGTCTTGTCTATTACATATTGGGTTTATGGAACGGTATCCGAGCTAATTTGATACCCTTGTTTTATGTATCACCCCACCTCACCTTTCCCTTTAAGCAGCCATAGTGTGTTTTCTGCATGTGTGACTCTGTTCTGTTTTGTAATTCAGTTCAAGTGTAACGGTTTTTACATTCCCTCTATCAGTGATACCTTATGAGAAGTGTCCTTTTCTGTGTGACTTATTTCACTTAGAATCGTCGTACCTAAATCCACTCATCATGCTGCTACTAACCTTACGACATTGATTTCCTGGCTGAGTGATATTCCATTGTACATAAGGACCACAACTTCTTTACCCATTTTTCTCTTTCCTGGGATATTTAAGGTGGAATGAAGTGGAGGTCCTGGTCAACAGAGCAGCCCTAAACTTTGGGGTGCTTGTGTCTTGCTGATTTTTAATTTTCCCAATTTATACCCCCATGAGTGGAAGTGCCCTATGCTCTCTAAGCTGTGTTTTTCAGATGTTTCAGGACTCACCGGACACTTCTCCAGAGTGGCTCTTGGCAATTTACATCCCGCCCATCAGTGTAGCAAGGCTCCCATTTCTCCATGGCCTGTCCTGCATTTCTGGTTTTGACACTTTTTTCAGCATGGCCCTTTTGACCGATGGGAAGCGAGACTTCTTTGTAGCGCTGATTTGCCTTTCCAGGTTGCTTGGTTGGCCAAAAAGGGCGTATGCGTTTTTTCCTGAATATATTCAGGAAAAAACGCATACGCCCTTTTTGGCCAAGGGCATCATTGTCAACGTTTTGCCGCTTTTCATGTGCTTTAAAGGCGATTCGTATCTACCTCCTGAAATCTGTTTCCTGCAATTCTGCCTTGATTTCAAATCCTCTTCTTTGCCTTCCCTCAATATATTTGTGGACGAGAGTTATCATTTATAACTCTGCAGGTTTGTGAATTGCAGTGCCCTGAACCTCCATTCTACAACTCGTTTTTATGGGAGCTGGCCGTAAAATCGCAGAATGGCTTCAGGCCCTGTTCTGGTTCCGGGGGGCAGGCTGAGCCTGTGGTTAATTCTTCTTTCTGATGGGAAAATAGAGTGACCTGTGCCTGTCCCAACACCAAGAGCTAGTCTCTCGTTGGTTCCACGTCTTCTCGTTTATCCTCAGGACAAATTACAACCTGTATGGAACAGGAGGTTAAAGGTGCTGATGCTCCAAGTAGGGAGCTTGCTAGTAAAGCGGCTGGAATGGCGAACCCGGGCACAAGGAGATGAGAAATGAGGTGCGTTTTAGAAACCTTTCCCCATCACACGGTGTACCATCTTCTGGGTTTCTCATGCATGTTTTTGATGTAGGAAGATGCCCTTGAACCTGGAGATTTGGGACCCATGCGATGGGTACCACGCAGTATTACTTTAAAGGGTCTGCGTTTGCTCACCCAACCTCACCAAACCTCTCAGCCCCAAGAGTGTCCACCCTTATGTCTCATCCAGCTGTGCGTCTAGATATGGTCAATCCAGGTTGCATCACAGCCCCTGAACGCATTGTGTAAGAATTTCTCTCTCTTTCACTGTCTTTGTTTCATGGTTGTTTCAAAGTAATTTATTTTTATAATGGGGTTTAGCTGCTTTTCACTGCTGTGTTTATGCCGCTTTACACCCACTTGACACACTAACAGAGAGATATCAATACATAGGTTTTACGATTATTATTAGTCAGATATATTCTTGTGCGGTGAATAGGGCGTGTTGAGTCCAGTTCTCTGAGCAAGGAGTAGGTCTTGTCTATTACATATTGGGTTTATGGAATGGTATCTGAGCTAATTTGATACCCTTGTTTTATGTATCACCCCACCTCACCTTTCCCGTTAAGCAGCCATAGTGTGTTTTCTGCATGTGTGACTCTGTTCTGTTTTGTAATTCAGTTCAAGTGTAACGGTTTTTACATTCCCTCTATCAGTGATACCTTATGAGAAGTGTCCTTTTCTGTGTGACTTATTTCACTTAGAATCATCGTACCTAAATCCACTCATCATGCTGCTACTAACCTTACGACATTGATTTCATGGCTGAGTGATATTCCATTGTACATAAGGACCACAACTTCTTTATCCATTTTTCTCTTTCCTGGGATATTTAAGGTGGAATGAAGTGGAGGTCCTGGTCAACAGAGCAGCCCTCAACTTTGGGGTGCTTGTGTCTTGCTGATTTTTAATTTTTCCAATTTATACCCCCATGAGTGGAAGTGCCCTATGCTCTCTAAGCTGTGTTTTTCAGATGTTTCAGGACTCACCGGACACTTCTCCAGAGTGGCTCTTGGCAATTTACATCCCGCCCATCAGTGTAGCAAGGCTCCCATTTCTCCATGGCCTGTCCTGCATTTCTGGTTTTGACACTTTTTTCAGCATGGCCCTTTTGACCGATGGGAAGCGAGACTTCTTTGTAGCGCTGATTTGCCTTTCCAGGTTGCTTGGTTGGCCAAAAAGGGCGTATGCGTTTTTTCCTGAATATATTCAGGAAAAAACGCATACGCCCTTTTTGGCCAAGGGCATCATTGTCAACGTTTTGCCGCTTTTCATGTGCTTTAAAGGCGATTCGTATCTACCTCCTGAAATCTGTTTCCTGCAATTCTGCCTTGATTTCAAATCCTCTTCTTTGCCTTCCCTCAATATATTTGTGGACGAGAGTTATCATTTATAACTCTGCAGGTTTGTGAATTGCAGTGCCCTGAACCTCCATTTTACAACTCGTTTTTATGGGAGCTGGCCGCAAAATCGCAGAATGGCTTCAGGCCCTGTTCTGGTTCCGGGGGGCAGGCTGAGCCTGTGGTTAATTCTTCTTTCTGATGGGAAAATAGAGTGACCTGTGCCTGTCCCAACACCAAGAGCTAGTCTCTCGTTGGTTCCATGTCTTCTCGTTTATCCTCAGGACAAATTACAACCTGTATGGAACAGGAGGTTAAAGGTGCTGATGCTCCAAGTAGGGAGCTTGCTAGTAAAGTGGCTGGAATGGTGAACCCGGGCACAAGGAGATGAGAAATGAGGTGCGTTTTAGAAACCTTTCCCCATCACACAGTGTACCATCTTCTGGGTTTCTCATGCATGTTTTTGATGTAGGAAGATGCCCTTGAACCTGGAGATTTGGGACCAATGCGATGGGTACCACGCAGTATTACTTTAAAGGGTCTGTGTTTGCTCACCCAACCTCACCAAACCTCTCAGCCCCAAGAGTGTCCACCCTTATGTCTCATCCAGCTGTGCGTCTAGATATGGTCAATCCAGGTTGCATCACAGCCCCTGAACTCATTGTGTAAGAATTTCTCTCTCTTTCACTGTCTTTGTTTCATGGGTGTTTCAAAGTAATTTATTTTTATAATGGGGTTTAGCTGCTTTTCACTGCTGTGTTTATGCCGCTTTACACCCACTTGACACACTAACAGAGAGATATCAATACATAGGTTTTACGATTATTATTAGTCAGATATATTCTTGTGCGGTGAATAGGGCGTGTTGAGTCCAGTTCTCTGAGCAAGGAGTAGGTCTTGTCTATTACATATTGGGTTTATGGAACGGTATCTGAGCTAATTTGATACCCTTGTTTTATGTATCACCCCACCTCACCTTTCCCGTTAAGCAGCCATAGTGTGTTTTCTGCATGTGTGACTCTGTTCTGTTTTGTAATTCAGTTCAAGTGTAACGGTTTTTACATTCCCTCTATCAGTGATACCTTATGAGAAGTGTCCTTTTCTGTGTGACTTATTTCACTTAGAATCGTCGTACCTAAATCCACTCATCATGCTGCTACTAACCTTACGACATTGATTTCCTGGCTGAGTGATATTCCATTGTACATAAGGACCACAACTTCTTTATCCATTTTTCTCTTTCCTGGGATATTTAAGGTGGAGTGAAGTGGAGGTCCTGGTCAACAGAGCAGCCCTAAACTTTGGGGTGCTTGTGTCTTGCTGATTTTTAATTTTCCCAATTTATACCCCCATGAGTGGAAGTGCCCTATGCTCTCTAAGCTGTGTTTTTCAGATGTTTCAGGACTCACCGGACACTTCTCCAGAGTGGCTCTTGGCAATTTACATCCCGCCCATCAGTGTAGCAAGGCTCCCATTTCTCCATGGCCTGTCCTGCATTTCTGGTTTTGACACTTTTTTCAGCATGGCCCTTTTGACCGATGGGAAGCGAGACTTCTTTGTAGCGCTGATTTGCCTTTCCAGGTTGCTTGGTTGGCCAAAAAGGGCGTATGCGTTTTTTCCTGAATATATTCAGGAAAAAACGCATACGCCCTTTTTGGCCAAGGGCATCATTGTCAACGTTTTGCCGCTTTTCATGTGCTTTAAAGGCGATTCGTATCTACGTCCTGAAATCTGTTTCCTGCAATTCTGCCTTGATTTCAAATCCTCTTCTTTGCCTTCCCTCAATATATTTGTGGACGAGAGTTATCATTTAAAACTCTGCAGGTTTGTGAATTGCAGTGCCCTGAACCTCCATTTTACAACTCGTTTTTATGGGAGCTGGCCGCAAAATCGCAGAATGGCTTCAGGCCCTGTTCTGGTTCCGGGGTGCTGGCTGAGCCTGTGGTTAATTCTTCTTTCTGATGGGAAAATAGAGTGACCTGTGCCTGTCCCAACACCAAGAGCTAGTCTCTCGTTGGTTCCACGTCTTCTCGTTTATCCTCAGGACAAATTACAACCTGTATGGAACAGGAGGTTAAAGGTGCTGATGCTCCAAGTAGGGAGCTTGCTAGTAAACTGGTTGGAATGGCGAACCCGGGCACAAGGAGATGAGAAATGAGGTGCGTTTTAGAAACCTTTCCCCATCACACAGTGTACCATCTTCTGGGTTTCTCATGCATGTTTTTGATGTAGAAAGATGCCCTTGAACCTGGAGATTTGGGACCAATGCGATGGGTACCACGCAGTATTACTTTAAAGGGTCTGTGTTTGCTCACCCAACCTCACCAAACCTCTCAGCCCCAAGAGTGTCCACCCTTATGTCTCATCCAGCTGTGCGTCTAGATATGGTCAATCCAGGTTGCATCACAGCCCCTGAACGCATTGTGTAAGAATTTCTCTCTCTTTCACTGTCTTTGTTTCATGGGTGTTTCAAAGTAATTTATTTTTATAATGGGGTTTAGCTGATTTTCACTGCTGTGTTTATGCCGCTTTACACCCACTTGACACACTAACAGAGAGATATCAATACATAGGTTTTACGATTATTATTAGTCAGATATATTCTTGTGCGGTGAATAGGGCGTGTTGAGTCCAGTTCTCTGAGCAAGGAGTAGGTCTTGTCTATTACATATTGGGTTTATGGAATGGTATCTGAGCTAATTTGATACCCTTGTTTTATGTATCACCCCACCTCACCTTTCCCGTTAAGCAGCCATAGTGTGTTTTCTGCATGTGTGACTCTGTTCTGTTTTGTAATTCAGTTCAAGTGTAACGGTTTTTACATTCCCTCTATCAGTGATACCTTATGAGAAGTGTCCTTTTCTGTGTGACTTATTTCACTTAGAATCGTCGTACCTAAATCCACTCATCATGCTGCTACTAACCTTACGACATTGATTTCATGGCTGAGTGATATTCCATTGTACATAAGGACCACAACTTCTTTATCCATTTTTCTCTTTCCTGGGATATTTAAGGTGGAATGAAGTGGAGGTCCTGGTCAACAGAGCAGCCCTAAACTTTGGGGTGCTTGTGTCTTGCTGATTTTTAATTTTCCCAATTTATACCCCCATGAGTGGAAGTGCCCTATGCTCTCTAAGCTGTGTTTTTCAGATGTTTCAGGACTCACCGGACACTTCTCCAGAGTGGCTGGTGACAATTTACATCCCGCCCATCAGTGTAGCAAGGCTCCCATTTCTCCATGGCCTGTCCTGCATTTCTGGTTTTGACACTTTTTTCAGCATGGCCCTTTTGACCGATGGGAAGCGAGACTTCTTTGTAGCGCTGATTTGCCTTTCCAGGTTGCTTGGTTGGCCAAAAAGGGCGTATGCGTTTTTTCCTGAATATATTCAGGAAAAAACGCATACGCCCTTTTTGGCCAAGGGCATCATTGTCAACGTTTTGCCGCTTTTCATGTGCTTTAAAGGCGATTCGTATCTACGTCCTGAAATCTGTTTCCTGCAATTCTGCCTTGATTTCAAATCCTCTTCTCTGCCTTCCCTCAATATATTTGTGGACGAGAGTTATCATTTAAAACTCTGCAGGTTTGTGAATTGCAGTGCCCTGAACCTCCATTTTACAACTCGTTTTTATGGGAGCTGGCCGCAAAATCGCAGAATGGCTTCAGGCCCTGTTCTGGTTCCGGGGTGCTGGCTGAGCCTGTGGTTAATTCTTCTTTCTGATGGGAAAATAGAGTGACCTGTGCCTGTCCCAACACCAAGAGCTAGTCTCTCGTTGGTTCCACGTCTTCTCGTTTATCCTCAGGACAAATTACAACCTGTATGGAACAGGAGGTTAAAGGTGCTGATGCTCCAAGTAGGGAGCTTGCTAGTAAAGTGGCTGGAATGGCGAACCCGGGCACAAGGAGATGAGAAATGAGGTGCGTTTTAGAAACCTTTCCCCATCACACAGTGTACCATCTTCTGGGTTACTCATGCATGTTTTTGACGTAGGAAGATGCCCTTGAACCTGGAGATTTGGGACCCATGCGATGGGTACCACGCAGTATTACTTTAAAGGGTCTGCGTTTGCTCACCCAACCTCACCAAACCTCTCAGCCCCAAGAGTGTCCACCCTTATGTCTCATCCAGCTGTGCGTCTAGATATGGTCAATCCAGGTTGCATCACAACCCCTGAACGCATTGTGTAAGAATTTCACTCTCTTTCACTGTCTTTGTTTCATGGGTGTTTCAAAGTAATTTATTTTTATAATGGGGTTTAGCTGCTTTTCACTGCTGTCTTTATGCCGCTTTACACCCACTTGACACACTAACAGAGAGATATCAATACATAGGTTTTACGATTATTATTAGTCAGATATATTCTTGTGCGGTGAATAGGGCGTGTTGAGTCCAGTTCTCTGAGCAAGGAGTAGGTCTTGTCTATTACATATTGGGTTTATGGAACGGTATCCGAGCTAATTTGATACCCTTGTTTTATGTATCACCCCACCTCACCTTTCCCTTTAAGCAGCCATAGTGTGTTTTCTGCATGTGTGACTCTGTTCTGTTTTGTAATTCAGTTCAAGTGTAACGGTTTTTACATTCCCTCTATCAGTGATACCTTATGAGAAGTGTCCTTTTCTGTGTGACTTATTTCACTTAGAATCGTCGTACCTAAATCCACTCATCATGCTGCTACTAACCTTACGACATTGATTTCCTGGCTGAGTGATATTCCATTGTACATAAGGACCACAACTTCTTTACCCATTTTTCTCTTTCCTGGGATATTTAAGGTGGAATGAAGTGGAGGTCCTGGTCAACAGAGCAGCCCTAAACTTTGGGGTGCTTGTGTCTTGCTGATTTTTAATTTTCCCAATTTATACCCCCATGAGTGGAAGTGCCCTATGCTCTCTAAGCTGTGTTTTTCAGATGTTTCAGGACTCACCGGACACTTCTCCAGAGTGGCTCTTGGCAATTTACATCCCGCCCATCAGTGTAGCAAGGCTCCCATTTCTCCATGGCCTGTCCTGCATTTCTGGTTTTGACACTTTTTTCAGCATGGCCCTTTTGACCGATGGGAAGCGAGACTTCTTTGTAGCGCTGATTTGCCTTTCCAGGTTGCTTGGTTGGCCAAAAAGGGCGTATGCGTTTTTTCCTGAATATATTCAGGAAAAAACGCATACGCCCTTTTTGGCCAAGGGCATCATTGTCAACGTTTTGCCGCTTTTCATGTGCTTTAAAGGCGATTCGTATCTACCTCCTGAAATCTGTTTCCTGCAATTCTGCCTTGATTTCAAATCCTCTTCTTTGCCTTCCCTCAATATATTTGTGGACGAGAGTTATCATTTATAACTCTGCAGGTTTGTGAATTGCAGTGCCCTGAACCTCCATTCTACAACTCGTTTTTATGGGAGCTGGCCGTAAAATCGCAGAATGGCTTCAGGCCCTGTTCTGGTTCCGGGGGGCAGGCTGAGCCTGTGGTTAATTCTTCTTTCTGATGGGAAAATAGAGTGACCTGTGCCTGTCCCAACACCAAGAGCTAGTCTCTCGTTGGTTCCACGTCTTCTCGTTTATCCTCAGGACAAATTACAACCTGTATGGAACAGGAGGTTAAAGGTGCTGATGCTCCAAGTAGGGAGCTTGCTAGTAAAGCGGCTGGAATGGCGAACCCGGGCACAAGGAGATGAGAAATGAGGTGCGTTTTAGAAACCTTTCCCCATCACACGGTGTACCATCTTCTGGGTTTCTCATGCATGTTTTTGATGTAGGAAGATGCCCTTGAACCTGGAGATTTGGGACCCATGCGATGGGTACCACGCAGTATTACTTTAAAGGGTCTGCGTTTGCTCACCCAACCTCACCAAACCTCTCAGCCCCAAGAGTGTCCACCCTTATGTCTCATCCAGCTGTGCGTCTAGATATGGTCAATCCAGGTTGCATCACAGCCCCTGAACGCATTGTGTAAGAATTTCTCTCTCTTTCACTGTCTTTGTTTCATGGTTGTTTCAAAGTAATTTATTTTTATAATGGGGTTTAGCTGCTTTTCACTGCTGTGTTTATGCCGCTTTACACCCACTTGACACACTAACAGAGAGATATCAATACATAGGTTTTACGATTATTATTAGTCAGATATATTCTTGTGCGGTGAATAGGGCGTGTTGAGTCCAGTTCTCTGAGCAAGGAGTAGGTCTTGTCTATTACATATTGGGTTTATGGAACGGTATCTGAGCTAATTTGATACCCTTGTTTTATGTATCACCCCACCTCACCTTTCCCGTTAAGCAGCCATAGTGTGTTTTCTGCATGTGTGACTCTGTTCTGTTTTGTAATTCAGTTCAAGTGTAACGGTTTTTACATTCCCTCTATCAGTGATACCTTATGAGAAGTGTCCTTTTCTGTGTGACTTATTTCACTTAGAATCGTCGTACCTAAATCCACTCATCATGCTGCTACTAACCTTACGACATTGATTTCCTGGCTGAGTGATATTCCATTGTACATAAGGACCACAACTTCTTTATCCATTTTTCTCTTTCCTGGGATATTTAAGGTGGAGTGAAGTGGAGGTCCTGGTCAACAGAGCAGCCCTAAACTTTGGGGTGCTTGTGTCTTGCTGATTTTTAATTTTCCCAATTTATACCCCCATGAGTGGAAGTGCCCTATGCTCTCTAAGCTGTGTTTTTCAGATGTTTCAGGACTCACCGGACACTTCTCCAGAGTGGCTCTTGGCAATTTACATCCCGCCCATCAGTGTAGCAAGGCTCCCATTTCTCCATGGCCTGTCCTGCATTTCTGGTTTTGACACTTTTTTCAGCATGGCCCTTTTGACCGATGGGAAGCGAGACTTCTTTGTAGCGCTGATTTGCCTTTCCAGGTTGCTTGGTTGGCCAAAAAGGGCGTATGCGTTTTTTCCTGAATATATTCAGGAAAAAACGCATACGCCCTTTTTGGCCAAGGGCATCATTGTCAACGTTTTGCCGCTTTTCATGTGCTTTAAAGGCGATTCGTATCTACGTCCTGAAATCTGTTTCCTGCAATTCTGCCTTGATTTCAAATCCTCTTCTTTGCCTTCCCTCAATATATTTGTGGACGAGAGTTATCATTTAAAACTCTGCAGGTTTGTGAATTGCAGTGCCCTGAACCTCCATTTTACAACTCGTTTTTATGGGAGCTGGCCGCAAAATCGCAGAATGGCTTCAGGCCCTGTTCTGGTTCCGGGGTGCTGGCTGAGCCTGTGGTTAATTCTTTTTTCTGATGGGAAAATAGAGTGACCTGTGCCTGTCCCAACACCAAGAGCTAGTCTCTCGTTGGTTCCACGTCTTCTCGTTTATCCTCAGGACAAATTACAACCTGTATGGAACAGGAGGTTAAAGGTGCTGATGCTCCAAGTAGGGAGCTTGCTAGTAAACTGGTTGGAATGGCGAACCCGGGCACAAGGAGATGAGAAATGAGGTGCGTTTTAGAAACCTTTCCCCATCACACAGTGTACCATCTTCTGGGTTTCTCATGCATGTTTTTGATGTAGAAAGATGCCCTTGAACCTGGAGATTTGGGACCAATGCGATGGGTACCACGCAGTATTACTTTAAAGGGTCTGTGTTTGCTCACCCAACCTCACCAAACCTCTCAGCCCCAAGAGTGTCCACCCTTATGTCTCATCCAGCTGTGCGTCTAGATATGGTCAATCCAGGTTGCATCACAGCCCCTGAACGCATTGTGTAAGAATTTCTCTCTCTTTCACTGTCTTTGTTTCATGGGTGTTTCAAAGTAATTTATTTTTATAATGGGGTTTAGCTGATTTTCACTGCTGTGTTTATGCCGCTTTACACCCACTTGACACACTAACAGAGAGATATCAATACATAGGTTTTACGATTATTATTAGTCAGATATATTCTTGTGCGGTGAATAGGGCGTGTTGAGTCCAGTTCTCTGAGCAAGGAGTAGGTCTTGTCTATTACATATTGGGTTTATGGAACGGTATCTGAGCTAATTTGATACCCTTGTTTTATGTATCACCCCACCTCACCTTTCCCGTTAAGCAGCCATAGTGTGTTTTCTGCATGTGTGACTCTGTTCTGTTTTGTAATTCAGTTCAATTGTAACGGTTTTTACATTCCCTCTATCAGTGATACCTTATGAGAAGTGTCCTTTTCTGTGTGACTTATTTCACTTAGAATCGTCGTACCTAAATCCACTCATCATGCTGCTACTAACCTTACGACATTGATTTCATGGCTGAGTGATATTCCATTGTACATAAGGACCACAACTTCTTTATCCATTTTTCTCTTTCCTGGGATATTTAAGGTGGAATGAAGTGGAGGTCCTGGTCAACAGAGCAGCCCTAAACTTTGGGGTGCTTGTGTCTTGCTGATTTTTAATTTTCCCAATTTATACCCCCATGAGTGGAAGTGCCCTATGCTCTCTAAGCTGTGTTTTTCAGATGTTTCAGGACTCACCGGACACTTCTCCAGAGTGGCTCTTGGCAATTTACATCCCGCCCATCAGTGTAGCAAGGCTCCCATTTCTCCATGCCCTGTCCTGCATTTCTGGTTTTGACACTTTTTTCAGCATGGCCCTTTTGACCGATGGGAAGCGAGACTTCTTTGTAGCGCTGATTTGCCTTTCCAGGTTGCTTGGTTGGCCAAAAAGGGCGTATGCGTTTTTTCCTGAATATATTCAGGAAAAAACGCATACGCCCTTTTTGGCCAAGGGCATCATTGTCAACGTTTTGCCGCTTTTCATGTGCTTTAAAGGCGATTCGTATCTACCTCCTGAAATCTGTTTCCTGCAATTCTGCCTTGATTTCAAATCCTCTTCTTTGCCTTCCCTCAATATATTTGTGGACGAGAGTTATCATTTATAACTCTGCAGGTTTGTGAATTGCAGTGCCCTGAACCTCCATTCTACAACTCGTTTTTATGGGAGCTGGCCGCAAAATCGCAGAATGGCTTCAGGCCCTGTTCTGGTTCCGGGGGGCAGGCTGAGCCTGTGGTTAATTCTTCTTTCTGATGGGAAAATAGAGTGACCTGTGCCTGTCCCAACACCAAGAGCTAGTCTCTCGTTGGTTCCACGTCTTCCCGTTTATCCTCAGGACAAATTGCAACCTGTATGGAACAGGAGGTTAAAGGTGCTGATGCTCCAAGTAGGGAGCTTGCTAGTAAAGCGGCTGGAATGGCGAACCCGGGCACAAGGAGATGAGAAATGAGGTGCGTTTTAGAAACCTTTCCCCATCACCCGGTGTACCATCTTCTGGGTTTCTCATGCATGTTTTTGATGTAGGAAGATGCCCTTGAACCTGGAGATTTGGGACCCATGCGATGGGTACCACGCAGTATTCCTTTAAAGGGTCTGCGTTTGCTCACCCAACCTCACCAAACCTCTCAGCCCCAAGAGTGTCCACCCTTATGTCTCATCCAGCTGTGCGTCTAGATATGGTCAATCCAGGTTGCATCACAGCCCCTGAACGCATTGTGTAAGAATTTCTCTTTCACTGTCTTTGTTTCATGGGTGTTTCAAAGTAATTTATTTTTATAATGGGGTTTAGCTGATTTTCACTGCTGTGTTTATGCCGCTTTACACCCACTTGACACACTAACAGAGAGATATCAATACATAGGTTTTACGATTATTATTAGTCAGATATATTCTTGTGCGGTGAATAGGGCGTGTTGAGTCCAGTTCTCTGAGCAAGGAGTAGGTCTTGTCTATTACATATTGGGTTTATGGAATGGTATCTGAGCTAATTTGATACCCTTGTTTTATGTATCACCCCACCTCACCTTTCCCGTTAAGCAGCCATAGTGTGTTTTCTGCATGTGTGACTCTGTTCTGTTTTGTAATTCAGTTCAAGTGTAACGGTTTTTACATTCCCTCTATCAGTGATACCTTATGAGAAGTGTCCTTTTCTGTGTGACTTATTTCACTTAGAATCGTCGTACCTAAATCCACTCATCATGCTGCTACTAACCTTACGACATTGATTTCATGGCTGAGTGATATTCCATTGTACATAAGGACCACAACTTCTTTATCCATTTTTCTCTTTCCTGGGATATTTAAGGTGGAATGAAGTGGAGGTCCTGGTCAACAGAGCAGCCCTAAACTTTGGGGTGCTTGTGTCTTGCTGATTTTTAATTTTCCCAATTTATACCCCCATGAGTGGAAGTGCCCTATGCTCTCTAAGCTGTGTTTTTCAGATGTTTCAGGACTCACCGGACACTTCTCCAGAGTGGCTGGTGACAATTTACATCCCGCCCATCAGTGTAGCAAGGCTCCCATTTCTCCATGGCCTGTCCTGCATTTCTGGTTTTGACACTTTTTTCAGCATGGCCCTTTTGACCGATGGGAAGCGAGACTTCTTTGTAGCGCTGATTTGCCTTTCCAGGTTGCTTGGTTGGCCAAAAAGGGCGTATGCGTTTTTTCCTGAATATATTCAGGAAAAAACGCATACGCCCTTTTTGGCCAAGGGCATCATTGTCAACGTTTTGCCGCTTTTCATGTGCTTTAAAGGCGATTCGTATCTACGTCCTGAAATCTGTTTCCTGCAATTCTGCCTTGATTTCAAATCCTCTTCTCTGCCTTCCCTCAATATATTTGTGGACGAGAGTTATCATTTAAAACTCTGCAGGTTTGTGAATTGCAGTGCCCTGAACCTCCATTTTACAACTCGTTTTTATGGGAGCTGGCCGCAAAATCGCAGAATGGCTTCAGGCCCTGTTCTGGTTCCGGGGTGCTGGCTGAGCCTGTGGTTAATTCTTCTTTCTGATGGGAAAATAGAGTGACCTGTGCCTGTCCCAACACCAAGAGCTAGTCTCTCGTTGGTTCCACGTCTTCTCGTTTATCCTCAGGACAAATTACAACCTGTATGGAACAGGAGGTTAAAAGTGCTGATGCTCCAAGTAGGGAGCTTGCTAGTAAAGTGGCTGGAATGGCGAACCCGGGCACAAGGAGATGAGAAATGAGGTGCGTTTTAGAAACCTTTCCCCATCACACAGTGTACCATCTTCTGGGTTACTCATGCATGTTTTTGACGTAGGAAGATGCCCTTGAACCTGGAGATTTGGGACCCATGCGATGGGTACCACGCAGTATTACTTTAAAGGGTCTGCGTTTGCTCACCCAACCTCACCAAACCTCTCAGCCCCAAGAGTGTCCACCCTTATGTCTCATCCAGCTGTGCGTCTAGATATGGTCAATCCAGGTTGCATCACAACCCCTGAACGCATTGTGTAAGAATTTCACTCTCTTTCACTGTCTTTGTTTCATGGGTGTTTCAAAGTAATTTATTTTTATAATGGGGTTTAGCTGCTTTTCACTGCTGTCTTTATGCCGCTTTACACCCACTTGACACACTAACAGAGAGATATCAATACATAGGTTTTACGATTATTATTAGTCAGATATATTCTTGTGCGGTGAATAGGGCGTGTTGAGTCCAGTTCTCTGAGCAAGGAGTAGGTCTTGTCTATTACATATTGGGTTTATGGAATGGTATCCGAGCTAATTTGATACCCTTGTTTTATGTATCACCCCACCTCACCTTTCCCTTTAAGCAGCCATAGTGTGTTTTCTGCATGTGTGACTCTGTTCTGTTTTGTAATTCAGTTCAAGTGTAACGGTTTTTACATTCCCTCTATCAGTGATACCTTATGAGAAGTGTCCTTTTCTGTGTGACTTATTTCACTTAGAATCGTCGTACCTAAATCCACTCATCATGCTGCTACTAACCTTACGACATTGATTTCCTGGCTGAGTGATATTCCATTGTACATAAGGACCACAACTTCTTTACCCATTTTTCTCTTTCCTGGGATATTTAAGGTGGAATGAAGTGGAGGTCCTGGTCAACAGAGCAGCCCTAAACTTTGGGGTGCTTGTGTCTTGCTGATTTTTAATTTTCCCAATTTATACCCCCATGAGTGGAAGTGCCCTATGCTCTCTAAGCTGTGTTTTTCAGATGTTTCAGGACTCACCGGACACTTCTCCAGAGTGGCTCTTGGCAATTTACATCCCGCCCATCAGTGTAGCAAGGCTCCCATTTCTCCATGGCCTGTCCTGCATTTCTGGTTTTGACACTTTTTTCAGCATGGCCCTTTTGACCGATGGGAAGCGAGACTTCTTTGTAGCGCTGATTTGCCTTTCCAGGTTGCTTGGTTGGCCAAAAAGGGCGTATGCGTTTTTTCCTGAATATATTCAGGAAAAAACGCATACGCCCTTTTTGGCCAAGGGCATCATTGTCAACGTTTTGCCGCTTTTCATGTGCTTTAAAGGCGATTCGTATCTACCTCCTGAAATCTGTTTCCTGCAATTCTGCCTTGATTTCAAATCCTCTTCTTTGCCTTCCCTCAATATATTTGTGGACGAGAGTTATCATTTATAACTCTGCAGGTTTGTGAATTGCAGTGCCCTGAACCTCCATTTTACAACTCGTTTTTATGGGAGCTGGCCGTAAAATCGCAGAATGGCTTCAGGCCCTGTTCTGGTTCCGGGGGGCAGGCTGAGCCTGTGGTTAATTCTTCTTTCTGATGGGAAAATAGAGTGACCTGTGCCTGTCCCAACACCAAGAGCTAGTCTCTCGTTGGTTCCACGTCTTCTCGTTTATCCTCAGGACAAATTACAACCTGTATGGAACAGGAGGTTAAAGGTGCTGATGCTCCAAGTAGGGAGCTTGCTAGTAAAGCGGCTGGAATGGCGAACCCGGGCACAAGGAGATGAGAAATGAGGTGCGTTTTAGAAACCTTTCCCCATCACACGGTGTACCATCTTCTGGGTTTCTCATGCATGTTTTTGATGTAGGAAGATGCCCTTGAACCTGGAGATTTGGGACCCATGCGATGGGTACCACGCAGTATTACTTTAAAGGGTCTGCGTTTGCTCACCCAACCTCACCAAACCTCTCAGCCCCAAGAGTGTCCACCCTTATGTCTCATCCAGCTGTGCGTCTAGATATGGTCAATCCAGGTTGCATCACAGCCCCTGAACGCATTGTGTAAGAATTTCTCTCTCTTTCACTGTCTTTGTTTCATGGGTGTTTCAAAGTAATTTATTTTTATAATGGGGTTTAGCTGCTTTTCACTGCTGTGTTTATGCCGCTTTACACCCACTTGACACACTAACAGAGAGATATCAACACATAGGTTTTACGATTATTATTAGTCAGATATATTCTTGTGCGGTGAATAGGGCGTGTTGAGTCCAGTTCTTTGAGCAAGGAGTAGGTCTTGTCTATTACATATTGGGTTTATGGAACGGTATCTGAGCTAATTTGATACCCTTGTTTTATGTATCACCCCACCTCACCTTTCCCGTTAAGCAGCCATAGTGTGTTTTCTGCATGTGTGACTCTGTTCTGTTTTGTAATTCAGTTCAAGTGTAACGGTTTTTACATTCCCTCTATCAGTGATACCTTATGAGAAGTGTCCTTTTCTGTGTGACTTATTTCACTTAGAATCGTCGTACCTAAATCCACTCATCATGCTGCTACTAACCTTACGACATTGATTTCATGGCTGAGTGATATTCCATTGTACATAAGGACCACAACTTCTTTATCCATTTTTCTCTTTCCTGGGATATTTAAGGTGGAATGAAGTGGAGGTCCTGGTCAACAGAGCAGCCCTAAACTTTTGGGTGCTTGTGTCTTGCTGATTTTTAATTTTCCCAATTTATACCCCCATGAGTGGAAGTGCCCTATGCTCTCTGAGCTGTGTTTTTCAGATGTTTCAGGACTCACCGGACACTTCTCCAGAGTGGCTCTTGGCAATTTACATCCCGCCCATCAGTGTAGCAAGGCTCCCATTTCTCCATGGCCTGTCCTGCATTTCTGGTTTTGACACTTTTTTCAGCATGGCCCTTTTGACCGATGGGAAGCGAGACTTCTTTGTAGCGCTGATTTGCCTTTCCAGGTTGCTTGGTTGGCCAAAAAGGGCGTATGCGTTTTTTCCTGAATATATTCAGGAAAAAACACATACGCCCTTTTTGGCCAAGGGCATCATTGTCAACGTTTTGCCGCTTTTCATGTGCTTTAAAGGCGATTCGTATCTACCTCCTGAAATCTGTTTCCTGCAATTCTGCCTTGATTTCAAATCCTCTTCTTTGCCTTCCCTCAATATATTTGTGGACGAGAGTTATCATTTATAACTCTGCAGGTTTGTGAATTGCAGTGCCCTGAACCTCCATTTTACAACTCGTTTTTATGGGAGCTGGCCGCAAAATCGCAGAATGGCTTCAGGCCCTGTTCTGGTTCCGGGGGGCAGGCTGAGCCTGTGGTTAATTCTTCTTTCTGATGGGAAAATAGAGTGACCTGTGCCTGTCCCAACACCAAGAGCTAGTCTCTCGTTGGTTCCACGTCTTCCCGTTTATCCTCAGGACAAATTGCAACCTGTACGGAACAGGAGGTTAAAGGTGCTGATGCTCCAACTAGGGAGCTTGCTAGTAAAGCGGCTGGAATGGCGAACCCGGGCACAAGGAGATGAGAAATGAGGTGCGTTTTAGAAACCTTTCCCCATCACACGGTGTACCAAATTCTGGGTTTCTCATGCATGTTTTTGATGTAGGAAGATGCCCTTGAACCTGGAGATTTGGGACTCATGCGATGGGTACCACGCAGTATTACTTTAAAGGGTCTGCATTTGCTCACCCAACCTCACCAAACCTCTCAGCCCCAAGAGTGTCCACCCTTATGTCTCATCCAGCTGTGCGTCTAGATATGGTCAATCCAGGTTGCATCACAGCCCCTGAACGCATTGTGTAAGAATTTCTCTCTCTTTCACTGTCTTTGTTTCATGGTTGTTTCAAAGTAATTTATTTTTATAATGGGGTTTAGCTGCTTTTCACTGCTCTGTTTATGCCGCTTTACACCCACTTGACACACTAACAGAGAGATATCAATACATAGGTTTTACGATTATTATTAGTCAGATATATTCTTGTGCAGTGAATAGGGCGTGTTGAGTCCAGTTCTCTGAGCAAGGAGTAGGTCTTGTCTATTACATATTGGGTTTATGGAACGGTATCTGAGCTAATTTGATACCCTTGTTTTATGTATCACCCCACCTCACCTTTCCCGTTAAGCAGCCATAGTGTGTTTTCTGCATGTGTGACTCTGTTCTGTTTTGTAATTCAGTTCAAGTGTAATGGTTTTTACATTCCCTCTATCAGTGATACCTTATGAGAAGTGTCCTTTTCTGTGTGACTTATTTCACTTAGAATCGTCGTACCTAAATCCACTCATCATGCTGCTACTAACCTTACGACATTGATTTCCTGGCTGAGTGATATTCCATTGTACATAAGGACCACAACTTCTTTATCCATTTTTCTCTTTCCTGGGATATTTAAGGTGGAATGAAGTGGAGGTCCTGGTCAACAGAGCAGCCCTAAACTTTGGGGTGCTTGTGTCTTGCTGATTTTTAATTTTCCCAATTTATACCCCCATGAGTGGAAGTGCCCTATGCTCTCTAAGCTGTGTTTTTCAGATGTTTCAGGACTCACCGGACACTTCTCCAGAGTGGCTCTTGGCAATTTACATCCCGCCCATCAGTGTAGCAAGGCTCCCATTTCTCCATGGCCTGTCCTGCATTTCTGGTTTTGACACTTTTTTCAGCATGGCCCTTTTGACCGATGGGAAGCGAGACTTCTTTGTAGCGCTGATTTGCCTTTCCAGGTTGCTTGGTTGGCCAAAAAGGGCGTATGCGTTTTTTCCTGAATATATTCAGGAAAAAACGCATACGCCCTTTTTGGCCAAGGGCATCATTGTCAACGTTTTGCCGCTTTTCATGTGCTTTAAAGGCGATTCGTATCTACCTCCTGAAATCTGTTTCCTGCAATTCTGCCTTGATTTCAAATCCTCTTCTTTGCCTTCCCTCAATATATTTGTGGACGAGAGTTATCATTTATAACTCTGCAGGTTTGTGAATTGCAGTGCCCTGAACCTCCATTTTACAACTCGTTTTTATGGGAGCTGGCCGTAAAATCGCAGAATGGCTTCAGGCCCTGTTCTGGTTCCGGGGGGCAGGCTGAGCCTGTGGTTAATTCTTCTTTCTGATGGGAAAATAGAGTGACCTGTGCCTGTCCCAACACCAAGAGCTAGTCTCTCGTTGGTTCCACGTCTTCTCGTTTATCCTCAGGACAAATTACAACCTGTATGGAACAGGAGGTTAAAGGTGCTGATGCTCCAAGTAGGGAGCTTGCTAGTAAAGCGGCTGGAATGGCGAACCCGGGCACAAGGAGATGAGAAATGAGGTGCGTTTTAGAAACCTTTCCCCATCACAGAGTGTACCATCTTCTGGGTTTCTCATGCATGTTTTTGATGTAGGAAGATGCCCTTGAACCTGGAGATTTGGGACCCATGCGATGGGTACCACGCAGTATTACTTTAAAGGGTCTGCGTTTGCTCACCCAACCTCACCAAACCTCTCAGCCCCAAGAGTGTCCACCCTTATGTCTCATCCAGCTGTGCGTCTAGATATGGTCAATCCAGGTTGCATCACAACCCCTGAACGCATTGTGTAAGAATTTCACTCTCTTTCACTGTCTTTGTTTCATGGGTGTTTCAAAGTAATTTATTTTTATAATGGGGTTTAGCTGCTTTTCACTGCTGTCTTTATGCCGCTTTACACCCACTTGACACACTAACAGAGAGATATCAATACATAGGTTTTACGATTATTATTAGTCAGATATATTCTTGTGCGGTGAATAGGGCGTGTTGAGTCCAGTTCTCTGAGCAAGGAGTAGGTCTTGTCTATTACATATTGGGTTTATGGAACGGTATCCGAGCTAATTTGATACCCTTGTTTTATGTATCACCCCACCTCACCTTTCCCTTTAAGCAGCCATAGTGTGTTTTCTGCATGTGTGACTCTGTTCTGTTTTGTAATTCAGTTCAAGTGTAACGGTTTTTACATTCCCTCTATCAGTGATACCTTATGAGAAGTGTCCTTTTCTGTGTGACTTATTTCACTTAGAATCGTCGTACCTAAATCCACTCATCATGCTGCTACTAACCTTACGACATTGATTTCCTGGCTGAGTGATATTCCATTGTACATAAGGACCACAACTTCTTTACCCATTTTTCTCTTTCCTGGGATATTTAAGGTGGAATGAAGTGGAGGTCCTGGTCAACAGAGCAGCCCTAAACTTTGGGGTGCTTGTGTCTTGCTGATTTTTAATTTTCCCAATTTATACCCCCATGAGTGGAAGTGCCCTATGCTCTCTAAGCTGTGTTTTTCAGATGTTTCAGGACTCACCGGACACTTCTCCAGAGTGGCTCTTGGCAATTTACATCCCGCCCATCAGTGTAGCAAGGCTCCCATTTCTCCATGGCCTGTCCTGCATTTCTGGTTTTGACACTTTTTTCAGCATGGCCCTTTTGACCGATGGGAAGCGAGACTTCTTTGTAGCGCTGATTTGCCTTTCCAGGTTGCTTGGTTGGCCAAAAAGGGCGTATGCGTTTTTTCCTGAATATATTCAGGAAAAAACGCATACGCCCTTTTTGGCCAAGGGCATCATTGTCAACGTTTTGCCGCTTTTCATGTGCTTTAAAGGCGATTCGTATCTACCTCCTGAAATCTGTTTCCTGCAATTCTGCCTTGATTTCAAATCCTCTTCTTTGCCTTCCCTCAATATATTTGTGGACGAGAGTTATCATTTATAACTCTGCAGGTTTGTGAATTGCAGTGCCCTGAACCTCCATTCTACAACTCGTTTTTATGGGAGCTGGCCGTAAAATCGCAGAATGGCTTCAGGCCCTGTTCTGGTTCCGGGGGGCAGGCTGAGCCTGTGGTTAATTCTTCTTTCTGATGGGAAAATAGAGTGACCTGTGCCTGTCCCAACACCAAGAGCTAGTCTCTCGTTGGTTCCACGTCTTCTCGTTTATCCTCAGGACAAATTACAACCTGTATGGAACAGGAGGTTAAAGGTGCTGATGCTCCAAGTAGGGAGCTTGCTAGTAAAGCGGCTGGAATGGCGAACCCGGGCACAAGGAGATGAGAAATGAGGTGCGTTTTAGAAACCTTTCCCCATCACACGGTGTACCATCTTCTGGGTTTCTCATGCATGTTTTTGATGTAGGAAGATGCCCTTGAACCTGGAGATTTGGGACCCATGCGATGGGTACCACGCAGTATTACTTTAAAGGGTCTGCGTTTGCTCACCCAACCTCACCAAACCTCTCAGCCCCAAGAGTGTCCACCCTTATGTCTCATCCAGCTGTGCGTCTAGATATGGTCAATCCAGGTTGCATCACAGCCCCTGAACGCATTGTCTAAGAATTTCTCTCTCTTTCACTGTCTTTGTTTCATGGTTGTTTCAAAGTAATTTATTTTTATAATGGGGTTTAGCTGCTTTTCACTGCTGTGTTTATGCCGCTTTACACCCACTTGACACACTAACAGAGAGATATCAATACATAGGTTTTACGATTATTATTAGTCAGATATATTCTTGTGCGGTGAATAGGGCGTGTTGAGTCCAGTTCTCTGAGCAAGGAGTAGGTCTTGTCTATTACATATTGGGTTTATGGAATGGTATCTGAGCTAATTTGATACCCTTGTTTTATGTATCACCCCACCTCACCTTTCCCGTTAAGCAGCCATAGTGTGTTTTCTGCATGTGTGACTCTGTTCTGTTTTGTAATTCAGTTCAAGTGTAACGGTTTTTACATTCCCTCTATCAGTGATACCTTATGAGAAGTGTCCTTTTCTGTGTGACTTATTTCACTTAGAATCATCGTACCTAAATCCACTCATCATGCTGCTACTAACCTTACGACATTGATTTCATGGCTGAGTGATATTCCATTGTACATAAGGACCACAACTTCTTTATCCATTTTTCTCTTTCCTGGGATATTTAAGGTGGAATGAAGTGGAGGTCCTGGTCAACAGAGCAGCCCTCAACTTTGGGGTGCTTGTGTCTTGCTGATTTTTAATTTTTCCAATTTATACCCCCATGAGTGGAAGTGCCCTATGCTCTCTAAGCTGTGTTTTTCAGATGTTTCAGGACTCACCGGACACTTCTCCAGAGTGGCTCTTGGCAATTTACATCCCGCCCATCAGTGTAGCAAGGCTCCCATTTCTCCATGGCCTGTCCTGCATTTCTGGTTTTGACACTTTTTTCAGCATGGCCCTTTTGACCGATGGGAAGCGAGACTTCTTTGTAGCGCTGATTTGCCTTTCCAGGTTGCTTGGTTGGCCAAAAAGGGCGTATGCGTTTTTTCCTGAATATATTCAGGAAAAAACGCATACGCCCTTTTTGGCCAAGGGCATCATTGTCAACGTTTTGCCGCTTTTCATGTGCTTTAAAGGCGATTCGTATCTACCTCCTGAAATCTGTTTCCTGCAATTCTGCCTTGATTTCAAATCCTCTTCTTTGCCTTCCCTCAATATATTTGTGGACGAGAGTTATCATTTATAACTCTGCAGGTTTGTGAATTGCAGTGCCCTGAACCTCCATTTTACAACTCGTTTTTATGGGAGCTGGCCGCAAAATCGCAGAATGGCTTCAGGCCCTGTTCTGGTTCCGGGGGGCAGGCTGAGCCTGTGGTTAATTCTTCTTTCTGATGGGAAAATAGAGTGACCTGTGCCTGTCCCAACACCAAGAGCTAGTCTCTCGTTGGTTCCATGTCTTCTCGTTTATCCTCAGGACAAATTACAACCTGTATGGAACAGGAGGTTAAAGGTGCTGATGCTCCAAGTAGGGAGCTTGCTAGTAAAGTGGCTGGAATGGTGAACCCGGGCACAAGGAGATGAGAAATGAGGTGCGTTTTAGAAACCTTTCCCCATCACACAGTGTACCATCTTCTGGGTTTCTCATGCATGTTTTTGATGTAGGAAGATGCCCTTGAACCTGGAGATTTGGGACCAATGCGATGGGTACCACGCAGTATTACTTTAAAGGGTCTGTGTTTGCTCACCCAACCTCACCAAACCTCTCAGCCCCAAGAGTGTCCACCCTTATGTCTCATCCAGCTGTGCGTCTAGATATGGTCAATCCAGGTTGCATCACAGCCCCTGAACTCATTGTGTAAGAATTTCTCTCTCTTTCACTGTCTTTGTTTCATGGGTGTTTCAAAGTAATTTATTTTTATAATGGGGTTTAGCTGCTTTTCACTGCTGTGTTTATGCCGCTTTACACCCACTTGACACACTAACAGAGAGATATCAATACATAGGTTTTACGATTATTATTAGTCAGATATATTCTTGTGCGGTGAATAGGGCGTGTTGAGTCCAGTTCTCTGAGCAAGGAGTAGGTCTTGTCTATTACATATTGGGTTTATGGAACGGTATCTGAGCTAATTTGATACCCTTGTTTTATGTATCACCCCACCTCACCTTTCCCGTTAAGCAGCCATAGTGTGTTTTCTGCATGTGTGACTCTGTTCTGTTTTGTAATTCAGTTCAAGTGTAACGGTTTTTACATTCCCTCTATCAGTGATACCTTATGAGAAGTGTCCTTTTCTGTGTGACTTATTTCACTTAGAATCGTCGTACCTAAATCCACTCATCATGCTGCTACTAACCTTACGACATTGATTTCCTGGCTGAGTGATATTCCATTGTACATAAGGACCACAACTTCTTTATCCATTTTTCTCTTTCCTGGTTAATTTTCCCAATTTATACCCCCATGAGTGGAAGTGCTAGACCGGACACTTCTCCAGAGTGGCTCTTGGCAATTTACATCTGCCAGATTGCCTTTCAAAAAGGGCGTATGCGTTTTTTCCTGAATATATTCAGGAAAAAACGCATACGCCCTTTTTGGCCAAGGGCATCATTGTCAACGTTTTGCCGCTTTTCATGTGCTTTAAAGGCGATTCGTATCTACGTCCTGAAATCTGTTTCCTGCAATTCTGCCTTATTTCAAATCCTCTTCTTTGCCTTCCCTCAATAACTCTGAGGTTTGTGAATTGCAGTGCCCTGACCTATTTCTGGCTGAGCCTGTGGTTAATTCTTCTTTCTGATGGGAAAATAGAGTGACCTGTGCCTGTCCCAACACCAAGAGCTAGTCTCTCGTTGGGCACAAGGAGATGAGAAATGAGGTGCGTTTTAGAAACCTTTCCCCATCACACAGTGTACCTGGGTTTCTCATGCATGTTTGAATTCTGCCTTGATTTCAAATCCTCTTCTTTGCCTTCCCTCAATATATTTGTGGACGAGAGTTATCATTTAAAACTCTGCAGGTTTGTGAATTGCAGTGCCCTGAACCTCCATTTTACAACTCGTTTTTATGGGAGCTGGCCGCAAAATCGCAGAATGGCTTCAGGCCCTGTTCTGGTTCCGGGGTGCTGGCTGAGCCTGTGGTTAATTCTTCTTTCTGATGGGAAAATAGAGTGACCTGTGCCTGTCCCAACACCAAGAGCTAGTCTCTCGTTGGTTCCACGTCTTCTCGTTTATCCTCAGGACAAATTACAACCTGTATGGAACAGGAGGTTAAAGGTGCTGATGCTCCAAGTAGGGAGCTTGCTAGTAAACTGGTTGGAATGGCGAACCCGGGCACAAGGAGATGAGAAATGAGGTGCGTTTTAGAAACCTTTCCCCATCACACAGTGTACCATCTTCTGGGTTTCTCATGCATGTTTTTGATGTAGAAAGATGCCCTTGAACCTGGAGATTTGGGACCAATGCGATGGGTACCACGCAGTATTACTTTAAAGGGTCTGTGTTTGCTCACCCAACCTCACCAAACCTCTCAGCCCCAAGAGTGTCCACCCTTATGTCTCATCCAGCTGTGCGTCTAGATATGGTCAATCCAGGTTGCATCACAGCCCCTGAACGCATTGTGTAAGAATTTCTCTCTCTTTCACTGTCTTTGTTTCATGGGTGTTTCAAAGTAATTTATTTTTATAATGGGGTTTAGCTGATTTTCACTGCTGTGTTTATGCCGCTTTACACCCACTTGACACACTAACAGAGAGATATCAATACATAGGTTTTACGATTATTATTAGTCAGATATATTCTTGTGCGGTGAATAGGGCGTGTTGAGTCCAGTTCTCTGAGCAAGGAGTAGGTCTTGTCTATTACATATTGGGTTTATGGAATGGTATCTGAGCTAATTTGATACCCTTGTTTTATGTATCACCCCACCTCACCTTTCCCGTTAAGCAGCCATAGTGTGTTTTCTGCATGTGTGACTCTGTTCTGTTTTGTAATTCAGTTCAAGTGTAACGGTTTTTACATTCCCTCTATCAGTGATACCTTATGAGAAGTGTCCTTTTCTGTGTGACTTATTTCACTTAGAATCGTCGTACCTAAATCCACTCATCATGCTGCTACTAACCTTACGACATTGATTTCATGGCTGAGTGATATTCCATTGTACATAAGGACCACAACTTCTTTATCCATTTTTCTCTTTCCTGGGATATTTAAGGTGGAATGAAGTGGAGGTCCTGGTCAACAGAGCAGCCCTAAACTTTGGGGTGCTTGTGTCTTGCTGATTTTTAATTTTCCCAATTTATACCCCCATGAGTGGAAGTGCCCTATGCTCTCTAAGCTGTGTTTTTCAGATGTTTCAGGACTCACCGGACACTTCTCCAGAGTGGCTGGTGACAATTTACATCCCGCCCATCAGTGTAGCAAGGCTCCCATTTCTCCATGGCCTGTCCTGCATTTCTGGTTTTGACACTTTTTTCAGCATGGCCCTTTTGACCGATGGGAAGCGAGACTTCTTTGTAGCGCTGATTTGCCTTTCCAGGTTGCTTGGTTGGCCAAAAAGGGCGTATGCGTTTTTTCCTGAATATATTCAGGAAAAAACGCATACGCCCTTTTTGGCCAAGGGCATCATTGTCAACGTTTTGCCGCTTTTCATGTGCTTTAAAGGCGATTCGTATCTACGTCCTGAAATCTGTTTCCTGCAATTCTGCCTTGATTTCAAATCCTCTTCTCTGCCTTCCCTCAATATATTTGTGGACGAGAGTTATCATTTAAAACTCTGCAGGTTTGTGAATTGCAGTGCCCTGAACCTCCATTTTACAACTCGTTTTTATGGGAGCTGGCCGCAAAATCGCAGAATGGCTTCAGGCCCTGTTCTGGTTCCGGGGTGCTGGCTGAGCCTGTGGTTAATTCTTCTTTCTGATGGGAAAATAGAGTGACCTGTGCCTGTCCCAACACCAAGAGCTAGTCTCTCGTTGGTTCCACGTCTTCTCGTTTATCCTCAGGACAAATTACAACCTGTATGGAACAGGAGGTTAAAGGTGCTGATGCTCCAAGTAGGGAGCTTGCTAGTAAAGTGGCTGGAATGGCGAACCCGGGCACAAGGAGATGAGAAATGAGGTGCGTTTTAGAAACCTTTCCCCATCACACAGTGTACCATCTTCTGGGTTACTCATGCATGTTTTTGACGTAGGAAGATGCCCTTGAACCTGGAGATTTGGGACCCATGCGATGGGTACCACGCAGTATTACTTTAAAGGGTCTGCGTTTGCTCACCCAACCTCACCAAACCTCTCAGCCCCAAGAGTGTCCACCCTTATGTCTCATCCAGCTGTGCGTCTAGATATGGTCAATCCAGGTTGCATCACAACCCCTGAACGCATTGTGTAAGAATTTCACTCTCTTTCACTGTCTTTGTTTCATGGGTGTTTCAAAGTAATTTATTTTTATAATGGGGTTTAGCTGCTTTTCACTGCTGTCTTTATGCCGCTTTACACCCACTTGACACACTAACAGAGAGATATCAATACATAGGTTTTACGATTATTATTAGTCAGATATATTCTTGTGCGGTGAATAGGGCGTGTTGAGTCCAGTTCTCTGAGCAAGGAGTAGGTCTTGTCTATTACATATTGGGTTTATGGAACGGTATCCGAGCTAATTTGATACCCTTGTTTTATGTATCACCCCACCTCACCTTTCCCTTTAAGCAGCCATAGTGTGTTTTCTGCATGTGTGACTCTGTTCTGTTTTGTAATTCAGTTCAAGTGTAACGGTTTTTACATTCCCTCTATCAGTGATACCTTATGAGAAGTGTCCTTTTCTGTGTGACTTATTTCACTTAGAATCGTCGTACCTAAATCCACTCATCATGCTGCTACTAACCTTACGACATTGATTTCCTGGCTGAGTGATATTCCATTGTACATAAGGACCACAACTTCTTTACCCATTTTTCTCTTTCCTGGGATATTTAAGGTGGAATGAAGTGGAGGTCCTGGTCAACAGAGCAGCCCTAAACTTTGGGGTGCTTGTGTCTTGCTGATTTTTAATTTTCCCAATTTATACCCCCATGAGTGGAAGTGCCCTATGCTCTCTAAGCTGTGTTTTTCAGATGTTTCAGGACTCACCGGACACTTCTCCAGAGTGGCTCTTGGCAATTTACATCCCGCCCATCAGTGTAGCAAGGCTCCCATTTCTCCATGGCCTGTCCTGCATTTCTGGTTTTGACACTTTTTTCAGCATGGCCCTTTTGACCGATGGGAAGCGAGACTTCTTTGTAGCGCTGATTTGCCTTTCCAGGTTGCTTGGTTGGCCAAAAAGGGCGTATGCGTTTTTTCCTGAATATATTCAGGAAAAAACGCATACGCCCTTTTTGGCCAAGGGCATCATTGTCAACGTTTTGCCGCTTTTCATGTGCTTTAAAGGCGATTCGTATCTACCTCCTGAAATCTGTTTCCTGCAATTCTGCCTTGATTTCAAATCCTCTTCTTTGCCTTCCCTCAATATATTTGTGGACGAGAGTTATCATTTATAACTCTGCAGGTTTGTGAATTGCAGTGCCCTGAACCTCCATTCTACAACTCGTTTTTATGGGAGCTGGCCGTAAAATCGCAGAATGGCTTCAGGCCCTGTTCTGGTTCCGGGGGGCAGGCTGAGCCTGTGGTTAATTCTTCTTTCTGATGGGAAAATAGAGTGACCTGTGCCTGTCCCAACACCAAGAGCTAGTCTCTCGTTGGTTCCACGTCTTCTCGTTTATCCTCAGGACAAATTACAACCTGTATGGAACAGGAGGTTAAAGGTGCTGATGCTCCAAGTAGGGAGCTTGCTAGTAAAGCGGCTGGAATGGCGAACCCGGGCACAAGGAGATGAGAAATGAGGTGCGTTTTAGAAACCTTTCCCCATCACACGGTGTACCATCTTCTGGGTTTCTCATGCATGTTTTTGATGTAGGAAGATGCCCTTGAACCTGGAGATTTGGGACCCATGCGATGGGTACCACGCAGTATTACTTTAAAGGGTCTGCGTTTGCTCACCCAACCTCACCAAACCTCTCAGCCCCAAGAGTGTCCACCCTTATGTCTCATCCAGCTGTGCGTCTAGATATGGTCAATCCAGGTTGCATCACAGCCCCTGAACGCATTGTGTAAGAATTTCTCTCTCTTTCACTGTCTTTGTTTCATGGTTGTTTCAAAGTAATTTATTTTTATAATGGGGTTTAGCTGCTTTTCACTGCTGTGTTTATGCCGCTTTACACCCACTTGACACACTAACAGAGAGATATCAATACATAGGTTTTACGATTATTATTAGTCAGATATATTCTTGTGCGGTGAATAGGGCGTGTTGAGTCCAGTTCTCTGAGCAAGGAGTAGGTCTTGTCTATTACATATTGGGTTTATGGAACGGTATCTGAGCTAATTTGATACCCTTGTTTTATGTATCACCCCACCTCACCTTTCCCGTTAAGCAGCCATAGTGTGTTTTCTGCATGTGTGACTCTGTTCTGTTTTGTAATTCAGTTCAAGTGTAACGGTTTTTACATTCCCTCTATCAGTGATACCTTATGAGAAGTGTCCTTTTCTGTGTGACTTATTTCACTTAGAATCGTCGTACCTAAATCCACTCATCATGCTGCTACTAACCTTACGACATTGATTTCCTGGCTGAGTGATATTCCATTGTACATAAGGACCACAACTTCTTTATCCATTTTTCTCTTTCCTGGGATATTTAAGGTGGAGTGAAGTGGAGGTCCTGGTCAACAGAGCAGCCCTAAACTTTGGGGTGCTTGTGTCTTGCTGATTTTTAATTTTCCCAATTTATACCCCCATGAGTGGAAGTGCCCTATGCTCTCTAAGCTGTGTTTTTCAGATGTTTCAGGACTCACCGGACACTTCTCCAGAGTGGCTCTTGGCAATTTACATCCCGCCCATCAGTGTAGCAAGGCTCCCATTTCTCCATGGCCTGTCCTGCATTTCTGGTTTTGACACTTTTTTCAGCATGGCCCTTTTGACCGATGGGAAGCGAGACTTCTTTGTAGCGCTGATTTGCCTTTCCAGGTTGCTTGGTTGGCCAAAAAGGGCGTATGCGTTTTTTCCTGAATATATTCAGGAAAAAACGCATATGCCCTTTTTGGCCAAGGGCATCATTGTCAACGTTTTGCCGCTTTTCATGTGCTTTAAAGGCGATTCGTATCTACGTCCTGAAATCTGTTTCCTGCAATTCTGCCTTGATTTCAAATCCTCTTCTTTGCCTTCCCTCAATATATTTGTGGACGAGAGTTATCATTTAAAACTCTGCAGGTTTGTGAATTGCAGTGCCCTGAACCTCCATTTTACAACTCGTTTTTATGGGAGCTGGCCGCAAAATCGCAGAATGGCTTCAGGCCCTGTTCTGGTTCCGGGGTGCTGGCTGAGCCTGTGGTTAATTCTTTTTTCTGATGGGAAAATAGAGTGACCTGTGCCTGTCCCAACACCAAGAGCTAGTCTCTCGTTGGTTCCACGTCTTCTCGTTTATCCTCAGGACAAATTACAACCTGTATGGAACAGGAGGTTAAAGGTGCTGATGCTCCAAGTAGGGAGCTTGCTAGTAAACTGGTTGGAATGGCGAACCCGGGCACAAGGAGATGAGAAATGAGGTGCGTTTTAGAAACCTTTCCCCATCACACAGTGTACCATCTTCTGGGTTTCTCATGCATGTTTTTGATGTAGAAAGATGCCCTTGAACCTGGAGATTTGGGACCAATGCGATGGGTACCACGCAGTATTACTTTAAAGGGTCTGTGTTTGCTCACCCAACCTCACCAAACCTCTCAGCCCCAAGAGTGTCCACCCTTATGTCTCATCCAGCTGTGCGTCTAGATATGGTCAATCCAGGTTGCATCACAGCCCCTGAACGCATTGTGTAAGAATTTCTCTCTCTTTCACTGTCTTTGTTTCATGGGTGTTTCAAAGTAATTTATTTTTATAATGGGGTTTAGCTGATTTTCACTGCTGTGTTTATGCCGCTTTACACCCACTTGACACACTAACAGAGAGATATCAATACATAGGTTTTACGATTATTATTAGTCAGATATATTCTTGTGCGGTGAATAGGGCGTGTTGAGTCCAGTTCTCTGAGCAAGGAGTAGGTCTTGTCTATTACATATTGGGTTTATGGAACGGTATCTGAGCTAATTTGATACCCTTGTTTTATGTATCACCCCACCTCACCTTTCCCGTTAAGCAGCCATAGTGTGTTTTCTGCATGTGTGACTCTGTTCTGTTTTGTAATTCAGTTCAATTGTAACGGTTTTTACATTCCCTCTATCAGTGATACCTTATGAGAAGTGTCCTTTTCTGTGTGACTTATTTCACTTAGAATCGTCGTACCTAAATCCACTCATCATGCTGCTACTAACCTTACGACATTGATTTCATGGCTGAGTGATATTCCATTGTACATAAGGACCACAACTTCTTTATCCATTTTTCTCTTTCCTGGGATATTTAAGGTGGAATGAAGTGGAGGTCCTGGTCAACAGAGCAGCCCTAAACTTTGGGGTGCTTGTGTCTTGCTGATTTTTAATTTTCCCAATTTATACCCCCATGAGTGGAAGTGCCCTATGCTCTCTAAGCTGTGTTTTTCAGATGTTTCAGGACTCACCGGACACTTCTCCAGAGTGGCTCTTGGCAATTTACATCCCGCCCATCAGTGTAGCAAGGCTCCCATTTCTCCATGCCCTGTCCTGCATTTCTGGTTTTGACACTTTTTTCAGCATGGCCCTTTTGACCGATGGGAAGCGAGACTTCTTTGTAGCGCTGATTTGCCTTTCCAGGTTGCTTGGTTGGCCAAAAAGGGCGTATGCGTTTTTTCCTGAATATATTCAGGAAAAAACGCATACGCCCTTTTTGGCCAAGGGCATCATTGTCAACGTTTTGCCGCTTTTCATGTGCTTTAAAGGCGATTCGTATCTACCTCCTGAAATCTGTTTCCTGCAATTCTGCCTTGATTTCAAATCCTCTTCTTTGCCTTCCCTCAATATATTTGTGGACGAGAGTTATCATTTATAACTCTGCAGGTTTGTGAATTGCAGTGCCCTGAACCTCCATTCTACAACTCGTTTTTATGGGAGCTGGCCGCAAAATCGCAGAATGGCTTCAGGCCCTGTTCTGGTTCCGGGGGGCAGGCTGAGCCTGTGGTTAATTCTTCTTTCTGATGGGAAAATAGAGTGACCTGTGCCTGTCCCAACACCAAGAGCTAGTCTCTCGTTGGTTCCACGTCTTCCCGTTTATCCTCAGGACAAATTGCAACCTGTATGGAACAGGAGGTTAAAGGTGCTGATGCTCCAAGTAGGGAGCTTGCTAGTAAAGCGGCTGGAATGGCGAACCCGGGCACAAGGAGATGAGAAATGAGGTGCGTTTTAGAAACCTTTCCCCATCACCCGGTGTACCATCTTCTGGGTTTCTCATGCATGTTTTTGATGTAGGAAGATGCCCTTGAACCTGGAGATTTGGGACCCATGCGATGGGTACCACGCAGTATTCCTTTAAAGGGTCTGCGTTTGCTCACCCAACCTCACCAAACCTCTCAGCCCCAAGAGTGTCCACCCTTATGTCTCATCCAGCTGTGCGTCTAGATATGGTCAATCCAGGTTGCATCACAGCCCCTGAACGCATTGTGTAAGAATTTCTCTTTCACTGTCTTTGTTTCATGGGTGTTTCAAAGTAATTTATTTTTATAATGGGGTTTAGCTGATTTTCACTGCTGTGTTTATGCCGCTTTACACCCACTTGACACACTAACAGAGAGATATCAATACATAGGTTTTACGATTATTATTAGTCAGATATATTCTTGTGCGGTGAATAGGGCGTGTTGAGTCCAGTTCTCTGAGCAAGGAGTAGGTCTTGTCTATTACATATTGGGTTTATGGAATGGTATCTGAGCTAATTTGATACCCTTGTTTTATGTATCACCCCACCTCACCTTTCCCGTTAAGCAGCCATAGTGTGTTTTCTGCATGTGTGACTCTGTTCTGTTTTGTAATTCAGTTCAAGTGTAACGGTTTTTACATTCCCTCTATCAGTGATACCTTATGAGAAGTGTCCTTTTCTGTGTGACTTATTTCACTTAGAATCGTCGTACCTAAATCCACTCATCATGCTGCTACTAACCTTACGACATTGATTTCATGGCTGAGTGATATTCCATTGTACATAAGGACCACAACTTCTTTATCCATTTTTCTCTTTCCTGGGATATTTAAGGTGGAATGAAGTGGAGGTCCTGGTCAACAGAGCAGCCCTAAACTTTGGGGTGCTTGTGTCTTGCTGATTTTTAATTTTCCCAATTTATACCCCCATGAGTGGAAGTGCCCTATGCTCTCTAAGCTGTGTTTTTCAGATGTTTCAGGACTCACCGGACACTTCTCCAGAGTGGCTGGTGACAATTTACATCCCGCCCATCAGTGTAGCAAGGCTCCCATTTCTCCATGGCCTGTCCTGCATTTCTGGTTTTGACACTTTTTTCAGCATGGCCCTTTTGACCGATGGGAAGCGAGACTTCTTTGTAGCGCTGATTTGCCTTTCCAGGTTGCTTGGTTGGCCAAAAAGGGCGTATGCGTTTTTTCCTGAATATATTCAGGAAAAAACGCATACGCCCTTTTTGGCCAAGGGCATCATTGTCAACGTTTTGCCGCTTTTCATGTGCTTTAAAGGCGATTCGTATCTACGTCCTGAAATCTGTTTCCTGCAATTCTGCCTTGATTTCAAATCCTCTTCTCTGCCTTCCCTCAATATATTTGTGGACGAGAGTTATCATTTAAAACTCTGCAGGTTTGTGAATTGCAGTGCCCTGAACCTCCATTTTACAACTCGTTTTTATGGGAGCTGGCCGCAAAATCGCAGAATGGCTTCAGGCCCTGTTCTGGTTCCGGGGTGCTGGCTGAGCCTGTGGTTAATTCTTCTTTCTGATGGGAAAATAGAGTGACCTGTGCCTGTCCCAACACCAAGAGCTAGTCTCTCGTTGGTTCCACGTCTTCTCGTTTATCCTCAGGACAAATTACAACCTGTATGGAACAGGAGGTTAAAAGTGCTGATGCTCCAAGTAGGGAGCTTGCTAGTAAAGTGGCTGGAATGGCGAACCCGGGCACAAGGAGATGAGAAATGAGGTGCGTTTTAGAAACCTTTCCCCATCACACAGTGTACCATCTTCTGGGTTACTCATGCATGTTTTTGACGTAGGAAGATGCCCTTGAACCTGGAGATTTGGGACCCATGCGATGGGTACCACGCAGTATTACTTTAAAGGGTCTGCGTTTGCTCACCCAACCTCACCAAACCTCTCAGCCCCAAGAGTGTCCACCCTTATGTCTCATCCAGCTGTGCGTCTAGATATGGTCAATCCAGGTTGCATCACAACCCCTGAACGCATTGTGTAAGAATTTCACTCTCTTTCACTGTCTTTGTTTCATGGGTGTTTCAAAGTAATTTATTTTTATAATGGGGTTTAGCTGCTTTTCACTGCTGTCTTTATGCCGCTTTACACCCACTTGACACACTAACAGAGAGATATCAATACATAGGTTTTACGATTATTATTAGTCAGATATATTCTTGTGCGGTGAATAGGGCGTGTTGAGTCCAGTTCTCTGAGCAAGGAGTAGGTCTTGTCTATTACATATTGGGTTTATGGAATGGTATCCGAGCTAATTTGATACCCTTGTTTTATGTATCACCCCACCTCACCTTTCCCTTTAAGCAGCCATAGTGTGTTTTCTGCATGTGTGACTCTGTTCTGTTTTGTAATTCAGTTCAAGTGTAACGGTTTTTACATTCCCTCTATCAGTGATACCTTATGAGAAGTGTCCTTTTCTGTGTGACTTATTTCACTTAGAATCGTCGTACCTAAATCCACTCATCATGCTGCTACTAACCTTACGACATTGATTTCCTGGCTGAGTGATATTCCATTGTACATAAGGACCACAACTTCTTTACCCATTTTTCTCTTTCCTGGGATATTTAAGGTGGAATGAAGTGGAGGTCCTGGTCAACAGAGCAGCCCTAAACTTTGGGGTGCTTGTGTCTTGCTGATTTTTAATTTTCCCAATTTATACCCCCATGAGTGGAAGTGCCCTATGCTCTCTAAGCTGTGTTTTTCAGATGTTTCAGGACTCACCGGACACTTCTCCAGAGTGGCTCTTGGCAATTTACATCCCGCCCATCAGTGTAGCAAGGCTCCCATTTCTCCATGGCCTGTCCTGCATTTCTGGTTTTGACACTTTTTTCAGCATGGCCCTTTTGACCGATGGGAAGCGAGACTTCTTTGTAGCGCTGATTTGCCTTTCCAGGTTGCTTGGTTGGCCAAAAAGGGCGTATGCGTTTTTTCCTGAATATATTCAGGAAAAAACGCATACGCCCTTTTTGGCCAAGGGCATCATTGTCAACGTTTTGCCGCTTTTCATGTGCTTTAAAGGCGATTCGTATCTACCTCCTGAAATCTGTTTCCTGCAATTCTGCCTTGATTTCAAATCCTCTTCTTTGCCTTCCCTCAATATATTTGTGGACGAGAGTTATCATTTATAACTCTGCAGGTTTGTGAATTGCAGTGCCCTGAACCTCCATTTTACAACTCGTTTTTATGGGAGCTGGCCGTAAAATCGCAGAATGGCTTCAGGCCCTGTTCTGGTTCCGGGGGGCAGGCTGAGCCTGTGGTTAATTCTTCTTTCTGATGGGAAAATAGAGTGACCTGTGCCTGTCCCAACACCAAGAGCTAGTCTCTCGTTGGTTCCACGTCTTCTCGTTTATCCTCAGGACAAATTACAACCTGTATGGAACAGGAGGTTAAAGGTGCTGATGCTCCAAGTAGGGAGCTTGCTAGTAAAGCGGCTGGAATGGCGAACCCGGGCACAAGGAGATGAGAAATGAGGTGCGTTTTAGAAACCTTTCCCCATCACACGGTGTACCATCTTCTGGGTTTCTCATGCATGTTTTTGATGTAGGAAGATGCCCTTGAACCTGGAGATTTGGGACCCATGCGATGGGTACCACGCAGTATTACTTTAAAGGGTCTGCGTTTGCTCACCCAACCTCACCAAACCTCTCAGCCCCAAGAGTGTCCACCCTTATGTCTCATCCAGCTGTGCGTCTAGATATGGTCAATCCAGGTTGCATCACAGCCCCTGAACGCATTGTGTAAGAATTTCTCTCTCTTTCACTGTCTTTGTTTCATGGGTGTTTCAAAGTAATTTATTTTTATAATGGGGTTTAGCTGCTTTTCACTGCTGTGTTTATGCCGCTTTACACCCACTTGACACACTAACAGAGAGATATCAACACATAGGTTTTACGATTATTATTAGTCAGATATATTCTTGTGCGGTGAATAGGGCGTGTTGAGTCCAGTTCTTTGAGCAAGGAGTAGGTCTTGTCTATTACATATTGGGTTTATGGAACGGTATCTGAGCTAATTTGATACCCTTGTTTTATGTATCACCCCACCTCACCTTTCCCGTTAAGCAGCCATAGTGTGTTTTCTGCATGTGTGACTCTGTTCTGTTTTGTAATTCAGTTCAAGTGTAACGGTTTTTACATTCCCTCTATCAGTGATACCTTATGAGAAGTGTCCTTTTCTGTGTGACTTATTTCACTTAGAATCGTCGTACCTAAATCCACTCATCATGCTGCTACTAACCTTACGACATTGATTTCATGGCTGAGTGATATTCCATTGTACATAAGGACCACAACTTCTTTATCCATTTTTCTCTTTCCTGGGATATTTAAGGTGGAATGAAGTGGAGGTCCTGGTCAACAGAGCAGCCCTAAACTTTTGGGTGCTTGTGTCTTGCTGATTTTTAATTTTCCCAATTTATACCCCCATGAGTGGAAGTGCCCTATGCTCTCTGAGCTGTGTTTTTCAGATGTTTCAGGACTCACCGGACACTTCTCCAGAGTGGCTCTTGGCAATTTACATCCCGCCCATCAGTGTAGCAAGGCTCCCATTTCTCCATGGCCTGTCCTGCATTTCTGGTTTTGACACTTTTTTCAGCATGGCCCTTTTGACCGATGGGAAGCGAGACTTCTTTGTAGCGCTGATTTGCCTTTCCAGGTTGCTTGGTTGGCCAAAAAGGGCGTATGCGTTTTTTCCTGAATATATTCAGGAAAAAACACATACGCCCTTTTTGGCCAAGGGCATCATTGTCAACGTTTTGCCGCTTTTCATGTGCTTTAAAGGCGATTCGTATCTACCTCCTGAAATCTGTTTCCTGCAATTCTGCCTTGATTTCAAATCCTCTTCTTTGCCTTCCCTCAATATATTTGTGGACGAGAGTTATCATTTATAACTCTGCAGGTTTGTGAATTGCAGTGCCCTGAACCTCCATTTTACAACTCGTTTTTATGGGAGCTGGCCGCAAAATCGCAGAATGGCTTCAGGCCCTGTTCTGGTTCCGGGGGGCAGGCTGAGCCTGTGGTTAATTCTTCTTTCTGATGGGAAAATAGAGTGACCTGTGCCTGTCCCAACACCAAGAGCTAGTCTCTCGTTGGTTCCACGTCTTCCCGTTTATCCTCAGGACAAATTGCAACCTGTACGGAACAGGAGGTTAAAGGTGCTGATGCTCCAACTAGGGAGCTTGCTAGTAAAGCGGCTGGAATGGCGAACCCGGGCACAAGGAGATGAGAAATGAGGTGCGTTTTAGAAACCTTTCCCCATCACACGGTGTACCAAATTCTGGGTTTCTCATGCATGTTTTTGATGTAGGAAGATGCCCTTGAACCTGGAGATTTGGGACTCATGCGATGGGTACCACGCAGTATTACTTTAAAGGGTCTGCATTTGCTCACCCAACCTCACCAAACCTCTCAGCCCCAAGAGTGTCCACCCTTATGTCTCATCCAGCTGTGCGTCTAGATATGGTCAATCCAGGTTGCATCACAGCCCCTGAACGCATTGTGTAAGAATTTCTCTCTCTTTCACTGTCTTTGTTTCATGGTTGTTTCAAAGTAATTTATTTTTATAATGGGGTTTAGCTGCTTTTCACTGCTCTGTTTATGCCGCTTTACACCCACTTGACACACTAACAGAGAGATATCAATACATAGGTTTTACGATTATTATTAGTCAGATATATTCTTGTGCAGTGAATAGGGCGTGTTGAGTCCAGTTCTCTGAGCAAGGAGTAGGTCTTGTCTATTACATATTGGGTTTATGGAACGGTATCTGAGCTAATTTGATACCCTTGTTTTATGTATCACCCCACCTCACCTTTCCCGTTAAGCAGCCATAGTGTGTTTTCTGCATGTGTGACTCTGTTCTGTTTTGTAATTCAGTTCAAGTGTAATGGTTTTTACATTCCCTCTATAAGTGATACCTTATGAGAAGTGTCCTTTTCTGTGTGACTTATTTCACTTAGAATCGTCGTACCTAAATCCACTCATCATGCTGCTACTAACCTTACGACATTGATTTCCTGGCTGAGTGATATTCCATTGTACATAAGGACCACAACTTCTTTATCCATTTTTCTCTTTCCTGGGATATTTAAGGTGGAATGAAGTGGAGGTCCTGGTCAACAGAGCAGCCCTAAACTTTGGGGTGCTTGTGTCTTGCTGATTTTTAATTTTCCCAATTTATACCCCCATGAGTGGAAGTGCCCTATGCTCTCTAAGCTGTGTTTTTCAGATGTTTCAGGACTCACCGGACACTTCTCCAGAGTGGCTCTTGGCAATTTACATCCCGCCCATCAGTGTAGCAAGGCTCCCATTTCTCCATGGCCTGTCCTGCATTTCTGGTTTTGACACTTTTTTCAGCATGGCCCTTTTGACCGATGGGAAGCGAGACTTCTTTGTAGCGCTGATTTGCCTTTCCAGGTTGCTTGGTTGGCCAAAAAGGGCGTATGCGTTTTTTCCTGAATATATTCAGGAAAAAACGCATACGCCCTTTTTGGCCAAGGGCATCATTGTCAACGTTTTGCCGCTTTTCATGTGCTTTAAAGGCGATTCGTATCTACCTCCTGAAATCTGTTTCCTGCAATTCTGCCTTGATTTCAAATCCTCTTCTTTGCCTTCCCTCAATATATTTGTGGACGAGAGTTATCATTTATAACTCTGCAGGTTTGTGAATTGCAGTGCCCTGAACCTCCATTTTACAACTCGTTTTTATGGGAGCTGGCCGTAAAATCGCAGAATGGCTTCAGGCCCTGTTCTGGTTCCGGGGGGCAGGCTGAGCCTGTGGTTAATTCTTCTTTCTGATGGGAAAATAGAGTGACCTGTGCCTGTCCCAACACCAAGAGCTAGTCTCTCGTTGGTTCCACGTCTTCTCGTTTATCCTCAGGACAAATTACAACCTGTATGGAACAGGAGGTTAAAGGTGCTGATGCTCCAAGTAGGGAGCTTGCTAGTAAAGCGGCTGGAATGGCGAACCCGGGCACAAGGAGATGAGAAATGAGGTGCGTTTTAGAAACCTTTCCCCATCACAGAGTGTACCATCTTCTGGGTTTCTCATGCATGTTTTTGATGTAGGAAGATGCCCTTGAACCTGGAGATTTGGGACCCATGCGATGGGTACCACGCAGTATTACTTTAAAGGGTCTGCGTTTGCTCACCCAACCTCACCAAACCTCTCAGCCCCAAGAGTGTCCACCCTTATGTCTCATCCAGCTCTGCGTCTAGATATGGTCAATCCAGGTTGCATCACAGCCCCTGAACGCATTGTGTAAGAATTTCTCTCTCTTTCACTGTCTTTGTTTCATGGGTGTTTCAAAGTAATTTATTTTTATAATGGGGTTTAGCTGCTTTTCACTGCTGTGTTTATGCCGCTTTACACCCACTTGACACACTAACAGAGAGATATCAATACATAGGTTTTACGATTATTATTAGTCAGATATATTCTTGTGCGGTGAATAGGGCGTGTTGAGTCCAGTTCTCTGAGCAAGGAGTAGGTCTTGTCTATTACATATTGGGTTTATGGAACGGTATCTGAGCTAATTTGATACCCTTGTTTTATGTATCACCCCACCTCACCTTTCCCGTTAAGCAGCCATAGTGTGTTTTCTGCATGTGTGACTCTGTTCTGTTTTGTAATTCAGTTCAAGTGTAACGGTTTTTACATTCCCTCTATCAGTGATACCTTATGAGAAGTGTCCTTTTCTGTGTGACTTATTTCACTTAGAATCGTTGTACCTAAATCCACTCATCATGCTGCTACTAACCTTACGACATTGATTTCATGGCTGAGTGATATTCCATTGTACATATGGACCACAACTTATTTATCCATTTTTCTCTTTCCTGGGATATTTAAGGTGGAATGAAGTGGAGGTCCTGGTCAACAGAGCAGCCCTAAACTTTGGGGTGCTTGTGTCTTGCTGATTTTTAATTTTCCCAATTTATACCCCCATGAGTGGAAGTGCCCTATGCTCTCTAAGCTGTGTTTTTCAGATGTTTCAGGACTCACCGGACACTTCTCCAGAGTGGCTCTTGGCAATTTACATCCCGCCCATCAGTGTAGCAAGGCTCCCATTTCTCCATGGCCTGTCCTGCATTTCTGGTTTTGACACTTTTTTCAGCATGGCCCTTTTGACCGATGGGAAGCGAGACTTCTTTGTAGCGCTGATTTGCCTTTCCAGGTTGCTTGGTTGGCCAAAAAGGGCGTATGCGTTTTTTCCTGAATATATTCAGGAAAAAACGCATACGCCCTTTTTGGCCAAGGGCATCATTGTCAACGTTTTGCCGCTTTTCATGTGCTTTAAAGGCGATTCGTATCTACCTCCTGAAATCTGTTTCCTGCAATTCTGCCTTGATTTCAAATCCTCTTCTTTGCCTTCCCTCAATATATTTGTGGACGAGAGTTATCATTTATAACTCTGCAGGTTTGTGAATTGCAGTGCCCTGAACCTCCATTTTACAACTCGTTTTTATGGGAGCTGGCCGTAAAATCGCAGAATGGCTTCAGGCCCTGTTCTGGTTCCGGGGGGCAGGCTGAGCCTGTGGTTAATTCTTCTTTCTGATGGGAAAATAGAGTGACCTGTGCCTGTCCCAACACCAAGAGCTAGTCTCTCGTTGGTTCCACGTCTTCTCGTTTATCCTCAGGACAAATTACAACCTGTATGGAACAGGAGGTTAAAGGTGCTGATGCTCCAAGTAGGGAGCTTGCTAGTAAAGCGGCTGGAATGGCGAACCCGGGCACAAGGAGATGAGAAATGAGGTGCGTTTTAGAAACCTTTCCCCATCACACGGTGTACCATCTTCTGGGTTTCTCATGCATGTTTTTGATGTAGGAAGATGCCCTTGAACCTGGAGATTTGGGACCCATGCGATGGGTACCACGCAGTATTACTTTAAAGGGTCTGCGTTTGCTCACCCAACCTCACCAAACCTCTCAGCCCCAAGAGTGTCCACCCTTATGTCTCATCCAGCTGTGCGTCTAGATATGGTCAATCCAGGTTGCATCACAGCCCCTGAACGCATTGTGTAAGAATTTCTCTCTCTTTCACTGTCTTTGTTTCATGGGTGTTTCAAAGTAATTTATTTTTATAATGGGGTTTAGCTGCTTTTCACTGCTGTGTTTATGCCGCTTTACACCCACTTGACACACTAACAGAGAGATATCAATACATAGGTTTTACGATTATTATTAGTCAGATATATTCTTGTGCGGTGAATAGGGCGTGTTGAGTCCAGTTCTCTGAGCAAGGAGTAGGTCTTGTCTATTACATATTGGGTTTATGGAACGGTATCTGAGCTAATTTGATACCCTTGTTTTATGTATCACCCCACCTCACCTTTCCCGTTAAGCAGCCATAGTGTGTTTTCTGCATGTGTGACTCTGTTCTGTTTTGTAATTCAGTTCAAGTGTAACGGTTTTTACATTCCCTCTATCAGTGATACCTTATGAGAAGTGTCCTTTTCTGTGTGACTTATTTCACTTAGAATCGTCGTACCTAAATCCACTCATCATGCTGCTACTAACCTTACGACATTGATTTCCTGGCTGAGTGATATTCCATTGTACATAAGGACCACAACTTCTTTATCCATTTTTCTCTTTCCTGGGATATTTAAGGTGGAATGAAGTGGAGGTCCTGGTCAACAGAGCAGCCCTAAACTTTGGGGTGCTTGTGTCTTGCTGATTTTTAATTTTCCCAATTTATACCCCCATGAGTGGAAGTGCCCTATGCTCTCTAAGCTGTGTTTTTCAGATGTTTCAGGACTCACCGGACACTTCTCCAGAGTGGCTCTTGGCAATTTACATCCCGCCCATCAGTGTAGCAAGGCTCCCATTTCTCCATGGCCTGTCCTGCATTTCTGGTTTTGACACTTTTTTCAGCATGGCCCTTTTGACCGATGGGAAGCGAGACTTCTTTGTAGCGCTGATTTGCCTTTCCAGGTTGCTTGGTTGGCCAAAAAGGGCGTATGCGTTTTTTCCTGAATATATTCAGGAAAAAACGCATACGCCCTTTTTGGCCAAGGGCATCATTGTCAACGTTTTGCCGCTTTTCATGTGCTTTAAAGGCGATTCGTATCTACCTCCTGAAATCTGTTTCCTGCAATTCTGCCTTGATTTCAAATCCTCTTCTTTGCCTTCCCTCAATATATTTGTGGACGAGAGTTATCATTTATAACTCTGCAGGTTTGTGAATTGCAGTGCCCTGAACCTCCATTTTACAACTCGTTTTTATGGGAGCTGGCCGTAAAATCGCAGAATGGCTTCAGGCCCTGTTCTGGTTCCGGGGGGCAGGCTGAGCCTGTGGTTAATTCTTCTTTCTGATGGGAAAATAGAGTGACCTGTGCCTGTCCCAACACCAAGAGCTAGTCTCTCGTTGGTTCCACGTCTTCTCGTTTATCCTCAGGACAAATTACAACCTGTATGGAACAGGAGGTTAAAGGTGCTGATGCTCCAAGTAGGGAGCTTGCTAGTAAAGCGGCTGGAATGGCGAACCCGGGCACAAGGAGATGAGAAATGAGGTGCGTTTTAGAAACCTTTCCCCATCACAGAGTGTACCATCTTCTGGGTTTCTCATGCATGTTTTTGATGTAGGAAGATGCCCTTGAACCTGGAGATTTGGGACCCATGCGATGGGTACCACGCAGTATTACTTTAAAGGGTCTGCGTTTGCTCACCCAACCTCACCAAACCTCTCAGCCCCAAGAGTGTCCACCCTTATGTCTCATCCAGCTCTGCGTCTAGATATGGTCAATCCAGGTTGCATCACAGCCCCTGAACGCATTGTGTAAGAATTTCTCTCTCTTTCACTGTCTTTGTTTCATGGGTGTTTCAAAGTAATTTATTTTTATAATGGGGTTTAGCTGCTTTTCACTGCTGTGTTTATGCCGCTTTACACCCACTTGACACACTAACAGAGAGATATCAATACATAGGTTTTACGATTATTATTAGTCAGATATATTCTTGTGCGGTGAATAGGGCGTGTTGAGTCCAGTTCTCTGAGCAAGGAGTAGGTCTTGTCTATTACATATTGGGTTTATGGAACGGTATCTGAGCTAATTTGATACCCTTGTTTTATGTATCACCCCACCTCACCTTTCCCGTTAAGCAGCCATAGTGTGTTTTCTGCATGTGTGACTCTGTTCTGTTTTGTAATTCAGTTCAAGTGTAACGGTTTTTACATTCCCTCTATCAGTGATACCTTATGAGAAGTGTCCTTTTCTGTGTGACTTATTTCACTTAGAATCGTTGTACCTAAATCCACTCATCATGCTGCTACTAACCTTACGACATTGATTTCATGGCTGAGTGATATTCCATTGTACATATGGACCACAACTTATTTATCCATTTTTCTCTTTCCTGGGATATTTAAGGTGGAATGAAGTGGAGGTCCTGGTCAACAGAGCAGCCCTAAACTTTGGGGTGCTTGTGTCTTGCTGATTTTTAATTTTCCCAATTTATACCCCCATGAGTGGAAGTGCCCTATGCTCTCTAAGCTGTGTTTTTCAGATGTTTCAGGACTCACCGGACACTTCTCCAGAGTGGCTCTTGGCAATTTACATCCCGCCCATCAGTGTAGCAAGGCTCCCATTTCTCCATGGCCTGTCCTGCATTTCTGGTTTTGACACTTTTTTCAGCATGGCCCTTTTGACCGATGGGAAGCGAGACTTCTTTGTAGCGCTGATTTGCCTTTCCAGGTTGCTTGGTTGGCCAAAAAGGGCGTATGCGTTTTTTCCTGAATATATTCAGGAAAAAACGCATACGCCCTTTTTGGCCAAGGGCATCATTGTCAACGTTTTGCCGCTTTTCATGTGCTTTAAAGGCGATTCGTATCTACCTCCTGAAATCTGTTTCCTGCAATTCTGCCTTGATTTCAAATCCTCTTCTTTGCCTTCCCTCAATATATTTGTGGACGAGAGTTATCATTTATAACTCTGCAGGTTTGTGAATTGCAGTGCCCTGAACCTCCATTTTACAACTCGTTTTTATGGGAGCTGGCCGTAAAATCGCAGAATGGCTTCAGGCCCTGTTCTGGTTCCGGGGGGCAGGCTGAGCCTGTGGTTAATTCTTCTTTCTGATGGGAAAATAGAGTGACCTGTGCCTGTCCCAACACCAAGAGCTAGTCTCTCGTTGGTTCCACGTCTTCTCGTTTATCCTCAGGACAAATTACAACCTGTATGGAACAGGAGGTTAAAGGTGCTGATGCTCCAAGTAGGGAGCTTGCTAGTAAAGCGGCTGGAATGGCGAACCCGGGCACAAGGAGATGAGAAATGAGGTGCGTTTTAGAAACCTTTCCCCATCACACGGTGTACCATCTTCTGGGTTTCTCATGCATGTTTTTGATGTAGGAAGATGCCCTTGAACCTGGAGATTTGGGACCCATGCGATGGGTACCACGCAGTATTACTTTAAAGGGTCTGCGTTTGCTCACCCAACCTCACCAAACCTCTCAGCCCCAAGAGTGTCCACCCTTATGTCTCATCCAGCTGTGCGTCTAGATATGGTCAATCCAGGTTGCATCACAGCCCCTGAACGCATTGTGTAAGAATTTCTCTCTCTTTCACTGTCTTTGTTTCATGGGTGTTTCAAAGTAATTTATTTTTATAATGGGGTTTAGCTGCTTTTCACTGCTGTGTTTATGCCGCTTTACACCCACTTGACACACTAACAGAGAGATATCAATACATAGGTTTTACGATTATTATTAGTCAGATATATTCTTGTGCGGTGAATAGGGCGTGTTGAGTCCAGTTCTCTGAGCAAGGAGTAGGTCTTGTCTATTACATATTGGGTTTATGGAACGGTATCTGAGCTAATTTGATACCCTTGTTTTATGTATCACCCCACCTCACCTTTCCCGTTAAGCAGCCATAGTGTGTTTTCTGCATGTGTGACTCTGTTCTGTTTTGTAATTCAGTTCAAGTGTAACGGTTTTTACATTCCCTCTATCAGTGATACCTTATGAGAAGTGTCCTTTTCTGTGTGACTTATTTCACTTAGAATCGTCGTACCTAAATCCACTCATCATGCTGCTACTAACCTTACGACATTGATTTCCTGGCTGAGTGATATTCCATTGTACATAAGGACCACAACTTCTTTATCCATTTTTCTCTTTCCTGGGATATTTAAGGTGGAATGAAGTGGAGGTCCTGGTCAACAGAGCAGCCCTAAACTTTGGGGTGCTTGTGTCTTGCTGATTTTTAATTTTCCCAATTTATACCCCCATGAGTGGAAGTGCCCTATGCTCTCTAAGCTGTGTTTTTCAGATGTTTCAGGACTCACCGGACACTTCTCCAGAGTGGCTCTTGGCAATTTACATCCCGCCCATCAGTGTAGCAAGGCTCCCATTTCTCCATGGCCTGTCCTGCATTTCTGGTTTTGACACTTTTTTCAGCATGGCCCTTTTGACCGATGGGAAGCGAGACTTCTTTGTAGCGCTGATTTGCCTTTCCAGGTTGCTTGGTTGGCCAAAAAGGGCGTATGCGTTTTTTCCTGAATATATTCAGGAAAAAACGCATACGCCCTTTTTGGCCAAGGGCATCATTGTCAACGTTTTGCCGCTTTTCATGTGCTTTAAAGGCGATTCGTATCTACCTCCTGAAATCTGTTTCCTGCAATTCTGCCTTGATTTCAAATCCTCTTCTTTGCCTTCCCTCAATATATTTGTGGACGAGAGTTATCATTTATAACTCTGCAGGTTTGTGAATTGCAGTGCCCTGAACCTCCATTTTACAACTCGTTTTTATGGGAGCTGGCCGTAAAATCGCAGAATGGCTTCAGGCCCTGTTCTGGTTCCGGGGGGCAGGCTGAGCCTGTGGTTAATTCTTCTTTCTGATGGGAAAATAGAGTGACCTGTGCCTGTCCCAACACCAAGAGCTAGTCTCTCGTTGGTTCCACGTCTTCTCGTTTATCCTCAGGACAAATTACAACCTGTATGGAACAGGAGGTTAAAGGTGCTGATGCTCCAAGTAGGGAGCTTGCTAGTAAAGCGGCTGGAATGGCGAACCCGGGCACAAGGAGATGAGAAATGAGGTGCGTTTTAGAAACCTTTCCCCATCACACGGTGTACCATCTTCTGGGTTTCTCATGCATGTTTTCGATGTAGGAAGATGCCCTTGAACCTGGAGATTTGGGACCCATGCGATGGGTACCACGCAGTATTACTTTAAAGGGTCTGCGTTTGCTCACCCAACCTCACCAAACCTCTCAGCCCCAAGAGTGTCCACCCTTATGTCTCATCCAGCTGTGCGTCTAGATATGGTCAATCCAGGTTGCATCACAGCCCCTGAACGCATTGTGTAAGAATTTCTCTCTCTTTCACTGTCTTTGTTTCATGGTTGTTTCAAAGTAATTTATTTTTATAATGGGGTTTAGCTGCTTTTCACTGCTGTGTTTATGCCGCTTTACACCCACTTGACACACTAACAGAGAGATATCAATACATAGGTTTTACGATTATTATTAGTCAGATATATTCTTGTGCGGTGAATAGGGCGTGTTGAGTCCAGTTCTCTGAGCAAGGAGTAGGTCTTGTCTATTACATATTGGGTTTATGGAATGGTATCTGAGCTAATTTGATACCCTTGTTTTATGTATCACCCCACCTCACCTTTCCCGTTAAGCAGCCATAGTGTGTTTTCTGCATGTGTGACTCTGTTCTGTTTTGTAATTCAGTTCAAGTGTAACGGTTTTTACATTCCCTCTATCAGTGATACCTTATGAGAAGTGTCCTTTTCTGTGTGACTTATTTCACTTAGAATCATCGTACCTAAATCCACTCATCATGCTGCTACTAACCTTACGACATTGATTTCATGGCTGAGTGATATTCCATTGTACATAAGGACCACAACTTCTTTATCCATTTTTCTCTTTCCTGGGATATTTAAGGTGGAATGAAGTGGAGGTCCTGGTCAACAGAGCAGCCCTCAACTTTGGGGTGCTTGTGTCTTGCTGATTTTTAATTTTTCCAATTTATACCCCCATGAGTGGAAGTGCCCTATGCTCTCTAAGCTGTGTTTTTCAGATGTTTCAGGACTCACCGGACACTTCTCCAGAGTGGCTCTTGGCAATTTACATCCCGCCCATCAGTGTAGCAAGGCTCCCATTTCTCCATGGCCTGTCCTGCATTTCTGGTTTTGACACTTTTTTCAGCATGGCCCTTTTGACCGATGGGAAGCGAGACTTCTTTGTAGCGCTGATTTGCCTTTCCAGGTTGCTTGGTTGGCCAAAAAGGGCGTATGCGTTTTTTCCTGAATATATTCAGGAAAAAACGCATACGCCCTTTTTGGCCAAGGGCATCATTGTCAACGTTTTGCCGCTTTTCATGTGCTTTAAAGGCGATTCGTATCTACCTCCTGAAATCTGTTTCCTGCAATTCTGCCTTGATTTCAAATCCTCTTCTTTGCCTTCCCTCAATATATTTGTGGACGAGAGTTATCATTTATAACTCTGCAGGTTTGTGAATTGCAGTGCCCTGAACCTCCATTTTACAACTCGTTTTTATGGGAGCTGGCCGCAAAATCGCAGAATGGCTTCAGGCCCTGTTCTGGTTCCGGGGGTCAGGCTGAGCCTGTGGTTAATTCTTCTTTCTGATGGGAAAATAGAGTGACCTGTGCCTGTCCCAACACCAAGAGCTAGTCTCTCGTTGGTTCCATGTCTTCTCGTTTATCCTCAGGACAAATTACAACCTGTATGGAACAGGAGGTTAAAGGTGCTGATGCTCCAAGTAGGGAGCTTGCTAGTAAAGTGGCTGGAATGGCGAACCCGGGCACAAGGAGATGAGAAATGAGGTGCGTTTTAGAAACCTTTCCCCATCACACAGTGTACCATCTTCTGGGTTTCTCATGCATGTTTTTGATGTAGGAAGATGCCCTTGAACCTGGAGATTTGGGACCAATGCGATGGGTACCACGCAGTATTACTTTAAAGGGTCTGCGTTTGCTCACCCAACCTCACCAAACCTCTCAGCCCCAAGAGTGTCCACCCTTATGTCTCATCCAGCTGTGCGTCTAGATATGGTCAATCCAGGTTGCATCACAGCCCCTGAACTCATTGTGTAAGAATTTCTCTCTCTTTCACTGTCTTTGTTTCATGGGTGTTTCAAAGTAATTTATTTTTATAATGGGGTTTAGCTGCTTTTCACTGCTGTGTTTATGCCGCTTTACACCCACTTGACACACTAACAGAGAGATATCAATACATAGGTTTTACGATTATTATTAGTCAGATATATTCTTGTGCGGTGAATAGGGCGTGTTGAGTCCAGTTCTCTGAGCAAGGAGTAGGTCTTGTCTATTACATATTGGGTTTATGGAACGGTATCTGAGCTAATTTGATACCCTTGTTTTATGTATCGCCCCACCTCACCTTTCCCGTTAAGCAGCCATAGTGTGTTTTCTGCATGTGTGACTCTGTTCTGTTTTGTAATTCAGTTCAAGTGTAACGGTTTTTACATTCCCTCTATCAGTGATACCTTATGAGAAGTGTCCTTTTCTGTGTGACTTATTTCACTTAGAATCGTCGTACCTAAATCCACTCATCATGCTGCTACTAACCTTACGACATTGATTTCCTGGCTGAGTGATATTCCATTGTACATAAGGACCACAACTTCTTTATCCATTTTTCTCTTTCCTGGGATATTTAAGGTGGAATGAAGTGGAGGTCCTGGTCAACAGAGCAGCCCTCAACTTTGGGGTGCTTGTGTCTTGCTGATTTTTAATTTTTCCAATTTATACCCCCATGAGTGGAAGTGCCCTATGCTCTCTAAGCTGTGTTTTTCAGATGTTTCAGGACTCACCGGACACTTCTCCAGAGTGGCTCTTGGCAATTTACATCCCGCCCATCAGTGTAGCAAGGCTCCCATTTCTCCATGGCCTGTCCTGCATTTCTGGTTTTGACACTTTTTTCAGCATGGCCCTTTTGACCGATGGGAAGCGAGACTTCTTTGTAGCGCTGATTTGCCTTTCCAGGTTGCTTGGTTGGCCAAAAAGGGCGTATGCGTTTTTTCCTGAATATATTCAGGAAAAAACGCATACGCCCTTTTTGGCCAAGGGCATCATTGTCAACGTTTTGCCGCTTTTCATGTGCTTTAAAGGCGATTCGTATCTACCTCCTGAAATCTGTTTCCTGCAATTCTGCCTTGATTTCAAATCCTCTTCTTTGCCTTCCCTCAATATATTTGTGGACGAGAGTTATCATTTATAACTCTGCAGGTTTGTGAATTGCAGTGCCCTGAACCTCCATTTTACAACTCGTTTTTATGGGAGCTGGCCGCAAAATCGCAGAATGGCTTCAGGCCCTGTTCTGGTTCCGGGGGGCAGGCTGAGCCTGTGGTTAATTCTTCTTTCTGATGGGAAAATAGAGTGACCTGTGCCTGTCCCAACACCAAGAGCTAGTCTCTCGTTGGTTCCATGTCTTCTCGTTTATCCTCAGGACAAATTACAACCTGTATGGAACAGGAGGTTAAAGGTGCTGATGCTCCAAGTAGGGAGCTTGCTAGTAAAGTGGCTGGAATGGCGAACCCGGGCACAAGGAGATGAGAAATGAGGTGCGTTTTAGAAACCTTTCCCCATCACACAGTGTACCATCTTCTGGGTTTCTCATGCATGTTTTTGATGTAGGAAGATGCCCTTGAACCTGGAGATTTGGGACCAATGCGATGGGTACCACGCAGTATTACTTTAAAGGGTCTGCGTTTGCTCACCCAACCTCACCAAACCTCTCAGCCCCAAGAGTGTCCACCCTTATGTCTCATCCAGCTGTGCGTCTAGATATGGTCAATCCAGGTTGCATCACAGCCCCTGAACTCATTGTGTAAGAATTTCTCTCTCTTTCACTGTCTTTGTTTCATGGGTGTTTCAAAGTAATTTATTTTTATAATGGGGTTTAGCTGCTTTTCACTGCTGTGTTTATGCCGCTTTACACCCACTTGACACACTAACAGAGAGATATCAATACATAGGTTTTACGATTATTATTAGTCAGATATATTCTTGTGCGGTGAATAGGGCGTGTTGAGTCCAGTTCTCTGAGCAAGGAGTAGGTCTTGTCTATTACATATTGGGTTTATGGAACGGTATCTGAGCTAATTTGATACCCTTGTTTTATGTATCACCCCACCTCACCTTTCCCGTTAAGCAGCCATAGTGTGTTTTCTGCATGTGTGACTCTGTTCTGTTTTGTAATTCAGTTCAAGTGTAACGGTTTTTACATTCCCTCTATCAGTGATACCTTATGAGAAGTGTCCTTTTCTGTGTGACTTATTTCACTTAGAATCGTCGTACCTAAATCCACTCATCATGCTGCTACTAACCTTACGACATTGATTTCCTGGCTGAGTGATATTCCATTGTACATAAGGACCACAACTTCTTTATCCATTTTTCTCTTTCCTGGGATATTTAAGGTGGAATGAAGTGGAGGTCCTGGTCAACAGAGCAGCCCTAAACTTTGGGGTGCTTGTGTCTTGCTGATTTTTAATTTTCCCAATTTATACCCCCATGAGTGGAAGTGCCCTATGCTCTCTAAGCTGTGTTTTTCAGATGTTTCAGGACTCACCGGACACTTCTCCAGAGTGGCTCTTGGCAATTTACATCCCGCCCATCAGTGTAGCAAGGCTCCCATTTCTCCATGGCCTGTCCTGCATTTCTGGTTTTGACACTTTTTTCAGCATGGCCCTTTTGACCGATGGGAAGCGAGACTTCTTTCTAGCGCTGATTTGCCTTTCCAGGTTGCTTGGTTGGCCAAAAAGGGCGTATGCGTTTTTTCCTGAATATATTCAGGAAAAAACGCATACGCCCTTTTTGGCCAAGGGCATCATTGTCAACGTTTTGCCGCTTTTCATGTGCTTTAAAGGCGATTCGTATCTACCTCCTGAAATCTGTTTCGTGCAATTCTGCCTTGATTTCAAATCCTCTTCTTTGCCTTCCCTCAATATATTTGTGGACGAGAGTTATCATTTATAACTCTGCAGGTTTGTGAATTGCAGTGCCCTGAACCTCCATTCTACAACTCGTTTTTATGGGAGCTGGCCGCAAAATCGCAGAATGGCTTCAGGCCCTGTTCTGGTTCCGGGGGGCAGGCTGAGCCTGTGGTTAATTCTTCTTTCTGATGGGAAAATAGAGTGACCTGTGCCTGTCCCAACACCAAGAGCTAGTCTCTCGTTGGTTCCACGTCTTCCCGTTTATCCTCAGGACAAATTGCAACCTGTACGGAACAGGAGGTTAAAGGTGCTGATGCTCCAAGTAGGGAGCTTGCTAGTAAACTGGTTGGAATGGCGAACCCGGGCACAAGGAGATGAGAAATGAGGTGCGTTTTAGAAACCTTTCCCCATCACACAGTGTACCATCTTCTGGGTTTCTCATGCATGTTTTTGATGTAGAAAGATGCCCTTGAACCTGGAGATTTGGGACCAATGCGATGGGTACCACGCAGTATTACTTTAAAGGGTCTGTGTTTGCTCACCCAACCTCACCAAACCTCTCAGCCCCAAGAGTGTCCACCCTTATGTCTCATCCAGCTGTGCGTCTAGATATGGTCAATCCAGGTTGCATCACAGCCCCTGAACGCATTGTGTAAGAATTTCTCTCTCTTTCACTGTCTTTGTTTCATGGGTGTTTCAAAGTAATTTATTTTTATAATGGGGTTTAGCTGATTTTCACTGCTGTGTTTATGCCGCTTTACACCCACTTGACACACTAACAGAGAGATATCAATACATAGGTTTTACGATTATTATTAGTCAGATATATTCTTGTGCGGTGAATAGGGCGTGTTGAGTCCAGTTCTCTGAGCAAGGAGTAGGTCTTGTCTATTACATATTGGGTTTATGGAACGGTATCTGAGCTAATTTGATACCCTTGTTTTATGTATCACCCCACCTCACCTTTCCCGTTAAGCAGCCATAGTGTGTTTTCTGCATGTGTGACTCTGTTCTGTTTTGTAATTCAGTTCAAGTGTAACGGTTTTTACATTCCCTCTATCAGTGATACCTTATGAGAAGTGTCCTTTTCTGTGTGACTTATTTCACTTAGAATCGTCGTACCTAAATCCACTCATCATGCTGCTACTAACCTTACGACATTGATTTCCTGGCTGAGTGATATTCCATTGTACATAAGGACCACAACTTCTTTATCCATTTTTCTCTTTCCTGGGATATTTAAGGTGGAGTGAAGTGGAGGTCCTGGTCAACAGAGCAGCCCTAAACTTTGGGGTGCTTGTGTCTTGCTGATTTTTAATTTTCCCAATTTATACCCCCATGAGTGGAAGTGCCCTATGCTCTCTAAGCTGTGTTTTTCAGATGTTTCAGGACTCACCGGACACTTCTCCAGAGTGGCTCTTGGCAATTTACATCCCGCCCATCAGTGTAGCAAGGCTCCCATTTCTCCATGGCCTGTCCTGCATTTCTGGTTTTGACACTTTTTTCAGCATGGCCCTTTTGACCGATGGGAAGCGAGACTTCTTTGTAGCGCTGATTTGCCTTTCCAGGTTGCTTGGTTGGCCAAAAAGGGCGTATGCGTTTTTTCCTGAATATATTCAGGAAAAAACGCATACGCCCTTTTTGGCCAAGGGCATCATTGTCAACGTTTTGCCGCTTTTCATGTGCTTTAAAGGCGATTCGTATCTACGTCCTGAAATCTGTTTCCTGCAATTCTGCCTTGATTTCAAATCCTCTTCTTTGCCTTCCCTCAATATATTTGTGGACGAGAGTTATCATTTAAAACTCTGCAGGTTTGTGAATTGCAGTGCCCTGAACCTCCATTTTACAACTCGTTTTTATGGGAGCTGGCCGCAAAATCGCAGAATGGCTTCAGGCCCTGTTCTGGTTCCGGGGTGCTGGCTGAGCCTGTGGTTAATTCTTCTTTCTGATGGGAAAATAGAGTGACCTGTGCCTGTCCCAACACCAAGAGCTAGTCTCTCGTTGGTTCCACGTCTTCTCGTTTATCCTCAGGACAAATTACAACCTGTATGGAACAGGAGGTTAAAGGTGCTGATGCTCCAAGTAGGGAGCTTGCTAGTAAACTGGTTGGAATGGCGAACCCGGGCACAAGGAGATGAGAAATGAGGTGCGTTTTAGAAACCTTTCCCCATCACACAGTGTACCATCTTCTGGGTTTCTCATGCATGTTTTTGATGTAGAAAGATGCCCTTGAACCTGGAGATTTGGGACCAATGCGATGGGTACCACGCAGTATTACTTTAAAGGGTCTGTGTTTGCTCACCCAACCTCACCAAACCTCTCAGCCCCAAGAGTGTCCACCCTTATGTCTCATCCAGCTGTGCGTCTAGATATGGTCAATCCAGGTTGCATCACAGCCCCTGAACGCATTGTGTAAGAATTTCTCTCTCTTTCACTGTCTTTGTTTCATGGGTGTTTCAAAGTAATTTATTTTTATAATGGGGTTTAGCTGATTTTCACTGCTGTGTTTATGCCGCTTTACACCCACTTGACACACTAACAGAGAGATATCAATACATAGGTTTTACGATTATTATTAGTCAGATATATTCTTGTGCGGTGAATAGGGCGTGTTGAGTCCAGTTCTCTGAGCAAGGAGTAGGTCTTGTCTATTACATATTGGGTTTATGGAACGGTATCTGAGCTAATTTGATACCCTTGTTTTATGTATCACCCCACCTCACCTTTCCCGTTAAGCAGCCATAGTGTGTTTTCTGCATGTGTGACTCTGTTCTGTTTTGTAATTCAGTTCAAGTGTAACGGTTTTTACATTCCCTCTATCAGTGATACCTTATGAGAAGTGTCCTTTTCTGTGTGACTTATTTCACTTAGAATCGTCGTACCTAAATCCACTCATCATGCTGCTACTAACCTTACGACATTGATTTCATGGCTGAGTGATATTCCATTGTACATAAGGACCACAACTTCTTTATCCATTTTTCTCTTTCCTGGGATATTTAAGGTGGAATGAAGTGGAGGTCCTGGTCAACAGAGCAGCCCTAAACTTTGGGGTGCTTGTGTCTTGCTGATTTTTAATTTTCCCAATTTATACCCCCATGAGTGGAAGTGCCCTATGCTCTCTAAGCTGTGTTTTTCAGATGTTTCAGGACTCACCGGACACTTCTCCAGAGTGGCTCTTGGCAATTTACATCCCGCCCATCAGTGTAGCAAGGCTCCCATTTCTCCATGGCCTGTCCTGCATTTCTGGTTTTGACACTTTTTTCAGCATGGCCCTTTTGACCGATGGGAAGCGAGACTTCTTTGTAGCGCTGATTTGCCTTTCCAGGTTGCTTGGTTGGCCAAAAAGGGCGTATGCGTTTTTTCCTGAATATATTCAGGAAAAAACGCATACGCCCTTTTTGGCCAAGGGCATCATTGTCAACGTTTTGCCGCTTTTCATGTGCTTTAAAGGCGATTCGTATCTACGTCCTGAAATCTGTTTCCTGCAATTCTGCCTTGATTTCAAATCCTCTTCTTTGCCTTCCCTCAATATATTTGTGGACGAGAGTTATCATTTAAAACTCTGCAGGTTTGTGAATTGCAGTGCCCTGAACCTCCATTTTACAACTCGTTTTTATGGGAGCTGGCCGCAAAATCGCAGAATGGCTTCAGGCCCTGTTCTGGTTCCGGGGTGCTGGCTGAGCCTGTGGTTAATTCTTCTTTCTGATGGGAAAATAGAGTGACCTGTGCCTGTCCCAACACCAAGAGCTAGTCTCTCGTTGGTTCCACGTCTTCTCGTTTATCCTCAGGACAAATTACAACCTGTATGGAACAGGAGGTTAAAGGTGCTGATGCTCCAAGTAGGGAGCTTGCTAGTAAACTGGTTGGAATGGCGAACCCGGGCACAAGGAGATGAGAAATGAGGTGCGTTTTAGAAACCTTTCCCCATCACACAGTGTACCATCTTCTGGGTTTCTCATGCATGTTTTTGATGTAGAAAGATGCCCTTGAACCTGGAGATTTGGGACCAATGCGATGGGTACCACGCAGTATTACTTTAAAGGGTCTGTGTTTGCTCACCCAACCTCACCAAACCTCTCAGCCCCAAGAGTGTCCACCCTTATGTCTCATCCAGCTGTGCGTCTAGATATGGTCAATCCAGGTTGCATCACAGCCCCTGAACGCATTGTGTAAGAATTTCTCTCTCTTTCACTGTCTTTGTTTCATGGGTGTTTCAAAGTAATTTATTTTTATAATGGGGTTTAGCTGATTTTCACTGCTGTGTTTATGCCGCTTTACACCCACTTGACACACTAACAGAGAGATATCAATACATAGGTTTTACGATTATTATTAGTCAGATATATTCTTGTGCGGTGAATAGGGCGTGTTGAGTCCAGTTCTCTGAGCAAGGAGTAGGTCTTGTCTATTACATATTGGGTTTATGGAACGGTATCTGAGCTAATTTGATACCCTTGTTTTATGTATCACCCCACCTCACCTTTCCCGTTAAGCAGCCATAGTGTGTTTTCTGCATGTGTGACTCTGTTCTGTTTTGTAATTCAGTTCAAGTGTAACGGTTTTTACATTCCCTCTATCAGTGATACCTTATGAGAAGTGTCCTTTTCTGTGTGACTTATTTCACTTAGAATCGTCGTACCTAAATCCACTCATCATGCTGCTACTAACCTTACGACATTGATTTCCTGGCTGAGTGATATTCCATTGTACATAAGGACCACAACTTCTTTATCCATTTTTCTCTTTCCTGGGATATTTAAGGTGGAGTGAAGTGGAGGTCCTGGTCAACAGAGCAGCCCTAAACTTTGGGGTGCTTGTGTCTTGCTGATTTTTAATTTTCCCAATTTATACCCCCATGAGTGGAAGTGCCCTATGCTCTCTAAGCTGTGTTTTTCAGATGTTTCAGGACTCACCGGACACTTCTCCAGAGTGGCTCTTGGCAATTTACATCCCGCCCATCAGTGTAGCAAGGCTCCCATTTCTCCATGGCCTGTCCTGCATTTCTGGTTTTGACACTTTTTTCAGCATGGCCCTTTTGACCGATGGGAAGCGAGACTTCTTTGTAGCGCTGATTTGCCTTTCCAGGTTGCTTGGTTGGCCAAAAAGGGCGTATGCGTTTTTTCCTGAATATATTCAGGAAAAAACGCATACGCCCTTTTTGGCCAAGGGCATCATTGTCAACGTTTTGCCGCTTTTCATGTGCTTTAAAGGCGATTCGTATCTACGTCCTGAAATCTGTTTCCTGCAATTCTGCCTTGATTTCAAATCCTCTTCTCTGCCTTCCCTCAATATATTTGTGGACGAGAGTTATCATTTAAAACTCTGCAGGTTTGTGAATTGCAGTGCCCTGAACCTCCATTTTACAACTCGTTTTTATGGGAGCTGGCCGCAAAATCGCAGAATGGCTTCAGGCCCTGTTCTGGTTCCGGGGTGCTGGCTGAGCCTGTGGTTAATTCTTCTTTCTGATGGGAAAATAGAGTGACCTGTGCCTGTCCCAACACCAAGAGCTAGTCTCTCGTTGGTTCCACGTCTTCTCGTTTATCCTCAGGACAAATTACAACCTGTATGGAACAGGAGGTTAAAGGTGCTGATGCTCCAAGTAGGGAGCTTGCTAGTAAAGTGGCTGGAATGGCGAACCCGGGCACAAGGAGATGAGAAATGAGGTGCGTTTTAGAAACCTTTCCCCATCACACAGTGTACCATCTTCTGGGTTACTCATGCATGTTTTTGACGTAGGAAGATGCCCTTGAACCTGGAGATTTGGGACCCATGCGATGGGTACCACGCAGTATTACTTTAAAGGGTCTGCGTTTGCTCACCCAACCTCACCAAACCTCTCAGCCCCAAGAGTGTCCACCCTTATGTCTCATCCAGCTGTGCGTCTAGATATGGTCAATCCAGGTTGCATCACAACCCCTGAACGCATTGTGTAAGAATTTCACTCTCTTTCACTGTCTTTGTTTCATGGGTGTTTCAAAGTAATTTATTTTTATAATGGGGTTTAGCTGCTTTTCACTGCTGTCTTTATGCCGCTTTACACCCACTTGACACACTAACAGAGAGATATCAATACATAGGTTTTACGATTATTATTAGTCAGATATATTCTTGTGCGGTGAATAGGGCGTGTTGAGTCCAGTTCTCTGAGCAAGGAGTAGGTCTTGTCTATTACATATTGGGTTTATGGAACGGTATCCGAGCTAATTTGATACCCTTGTTTTATGTATCACCCCACCTCACCTTTCCCTTTAAGCAGCCATAGTGTGTTTTCTGCATGTGTGACTCTGTTCTGTTTTGTAATTCAGTTCAAGTGTAACGGTTTTTACATTCCCTCTATCAGTGATACCTTATGAGAAGTGTCCTTTTCTGTGTGACTTATTTCACTTAGAATCGTCGTACCTAAATCCACTCATCATGCTGCTACTAACCTTACGACATTGATTTCCTGGCTGAGTGATATTCCATTGTACATAAGGACCACAACTTCTTTACCCATTTTTCTCTTTCCTGGGATATTTAAGGTGGAATGAAGTGGAGGTCCTGGTCAACAGAGCAGCCCTAAACTTTGGGGTGCTTGTGTCTTGCTGATTTTTAATTTTCCCAATTTATACCCCCATGAGTGGAAGTGCCCTATGCTCTCTAAGCTGTGTTTTTCAGATGTTTCAGGACTCACCGGACACTTCTCCAGAGTGGCTCTTGGCAATTTACATCCCGCCCATCAGTGTAGCAAGGCTCCCATTTCTCCATGGCCTGTCCTGCATTTCTGGTTTTGACACTTTTTTCAGCATGGCCCTTTTGACCGATGGGAAGCGAGACTTCTTTGTAGCGCTGATTTGCCTTTCCAGGTTGCTTGGTTGGCCAAAAAGGGCGTATGCGTTTTTTCCTGAATATATTCAGGAAAAAACGCATACGCCCTTTTTGGCCAAGGGCATCATTGTCAACGTTTTGCCGCTTTTCATGTGCTTTAAAGGCGATTCGTATCTACCTCCTGAAATCTGTTTCCTGCAATTCTGCCTTGATTTCAAATCCTCTTCTTTGCCTTCCCTCAATATATTTGTGGACGAGAGTTATCATTTATAACTCTGCAGGTTTGTGAATTGCAGTGCCCTGAACCTCCATTCTACAACTCGTTTTTATGGGAGCTGGCCGTAAAATCGCAGAATGGCTTCAGGCCCTGTTCTGGTTCCGGGGGGCAGGCTGAGCCTGTGGTTAATTCTTCTTTCTGATGGGAAAATAGAGTGACCTGTGCCTGTCCCAACACCAAGAGCTAGTCTCTCGTTGGTTCCACGTCTTCTCGTTTATCCTCAGGACAAATTACAACCTGTATGGAACAGGAGGTTAAAGGTGCTGATGCTCCAAGTAGGGAGCTTGCTAGTAAAGCGGCTGGAATGGCGAACCCGGGCACAAGGAGATGAGAAATGAGGTGCGTTTTAGAAACCTTTCCCCATCACACGGTGTACCATCTTCTGGGTTTCTCATGCATGTTTTTGATGTAGGAAGATGCCCTTGAACCTGGAGATTTGGGACCCATGCGATGGGTACCACGCAGTATTACTTTAAAGGGTCTGCGTTTGCTCACCCAACCTCACCAAACCTCTCAGCCCCAAGAGTGTCCACCCTTATGTCTCATCCAGCTGTGCGTCTAGATATGGTCAATCCAGGTTGCATCACAGCCCCTGAACGCATTGTGTAAGAATTTCTCTCTCTTTCACTGTCTTTGTTTCATGGTTGTTTCAAAGTAATTTATTTTTATAATGGGGTTTAGCTGCTTTTCACTGCTGTGTTTATGCCGCTTTACACCCACTTGACACACTAACAGAGAGATATCAATACATAGGTTTTACGATTATTATTAGTCAGATATATTCTTGTGCGGTGAATAGGGCGTGTTGAGTCCAGTTCTCTGAGCAAGGAGTAGGTCTTGTCTATTACATATTGGGTTTATGGAATGGTATCTGAGCTAATTTGATACCCTTGTTTTATGTATCACCCCACCTCACCTTTCCCGTTAAGCAGCCATAGTGTGTTTTCTGCATGTGTGACTCTGTTCTGTTTTGTAATTCAGTTCAAGTGTAACGGTTTTTACATTCCCTCTATCAGTGATACCTTATGAGAAGTGTCCTTTTCTGTGTGACTTATTTCACTTAGAATCATCGTACCTAAATCCACTCATCATGCTGCTACTAACCTTACGACATTGATTTCATGGCTGAGTGATATTCCATTGTACATAAGGACCACAACTTCTTTATCCATTTTTCTCTTTCCTGGGATATTTAAGGTGGAATGAAGTGGAGGTCCTGGTCAACAGAGCAGCCCTCAACTTTGGGGTGCTTGTGTCTTGCTGATTTTTAATTTTTCCAATTTATACCCCCATGAGTGGAAGTGCCCTATGCTCTCTAAGCTGTGTTTTTCAGATGTTTCAGGACTCACCGGACACTTCTCCAGAGTGGCTCTTGGCAATTTACATCCCGCCCATCAGTGTAGCAAGGCTCCCATTTCTCCATGGCCTGTCCTGCATTTCTGGTTTTGACACTTTTTTCAGCATGGCCCTTTTGACCGATGGGAAGCGAGACTTCTTTGTAGCGCTGATTTGCCTTTCCAGGTTGCTTGGTTGGCCAAAAAGGGCGTATGCGTTTTTTCCTGAATATATTCAGGAAAAAACGCATACGCCCTTTTTGGCCAAGGGCATCATTGTCAACGTTTTGCCGCTTTTCATGTGCTTTAAAGGCGATTCGTATCTACCTCCTGAAATCTGTTTCCTGCAATTCTGCCTTGATTTCAAATCCTCTTCTTTGCCTTCCCTCAATATATTTGTGGACGAGAGTTATCATTTATAACTCTGCAGGTTTGTGAATTGCAGTGCCCTGAACCTCCATTTTACAACTCGTTTTTATGGGAGCTGGCCGCAAAATCGCAGAATGGCTTCAGGCCCTGTTCTGGTTCCGGGGGGCAGGCTGAGCCTGTGGTTAATTCTTCTTTCTGATGGGAAAATAGAGTGACCTGTGCCTGTCCCAACACCAAGAGCTAGTCTCTCGTTGGTTCCATGTCTTCTCGTTTATCCTCAGGACAAATTACAACCTGTATGGAACAGGAGGTTAAAGGTGCTGATGCTCCAAGTAGGGAGCTTGCTAGTAAAGTGGCTGGAATGGTGAACCCGGGCACAAGGAGATGAGAAATGAGGTGCGTTTTAGAAACCTTTCCCCATCACACAGTGTACCATCTTCTGGGTTTCTCATGCATGTTTTTGATGTAGGAAGATGCCCTTGAACCTGGAGATTTGGGACCAATGCGATGGGTACCACGCAGTATTACTTTAAAGGGTCTGTGTTTGCTCACCCAACCTCACCAAACCTCTCAGCCCCAAGAGTGTCCACCCTTATGTCTCATCCAGCTGTGCGTCTAGATATGGTCAATCCAGGTTGCATCACAGCCCCTGAACTCATTGTGTAAGAATTTCTCTCTCTTTCACTGTCTTTGTTTCATGGGTGTTTCAAAGTAATTTATTTTTATAATGGGGTTTAGCTGCTTTTCACTGCTGTGTTTATGCCGCTTTACACCCACTTGACACACTAACAGAGAGATATCAATACATAGGTTTTACGATTATTATTAGTCAGATATATTCTTGTGCGGTGAATAGGGCGTGTTGAGTCCAGTTCTCTGAGCAAGGAGTAGGTCTTGTCTATTACATATTGGGTTTATGGAACGGTATCTGAGCTAATTTGATACCCTTGTTTTATGTATCACCCCACCTCACCTTTCCCGTTAAGCAGCCATAGTGTGTTTTCTGCATGTGTGACTCTGTTCTGTTTTGTAATTCAGTTCAAGTGTAACGGTTTTTACATTCCCTCTATCAGTGATACCTTATGAGAAGTGTCCTTTTCTGTGTGACTTATTTCACTTAGAATCGTCGTACCTAAATCCACTCATCATGCTGCTACTAACCTTACGACATTGATTTCCTGGCTGAGTGATATTCCATTGTACATAAGGACCACAACTTCTTTATCCATTTTTCTCTTTCCTGGGATATTTAAGGTGGAGTGAAGTGGAGGTCCTGGTCAACAGAGCAGCCCTAAACTTTGGGGTGCTTGTGTCTTGCTGATTTTTAATTTTCCCAATTTATACCCCCATGAGTGGAAGTGCCCTATGCTCTCTAAGCTGTGTTTTTCAGATGTTTCAGGACTCACCGGACACTTCTCCAGAGTGGCTCTTGGCAATTTACATCCCGCCCATCAGTGTAGCAAGGCTCCCATTTCTCCATGGCCTGTCCTGCATTTCTGGTTTTGACACTTTTTTCAGCATGGCCCTTTTGACCGATGGGAAGCGAGACTTCTTTGTAGCGCTGATTTGACTTTCCAGGTTGCTTGGTTGGCCAAAAAGGGCGTATGCGTTTTTTCCTGAATATATTCAGGAAAAAACGCATACGCCCTTTTTGGCCAAGGGCATCATTGTCAACGTTTTGCCGCTTTTCATGTGCTTTAAAGGCGATTCGTATCTACGTCCTGAAATCTGTTTCCTGCAATTCTGCCTTGATTTCAAATCCTCTTCTTTGCCTTCCCTCAATATATTTGTGGACGAGAGTTATCATTTAAAACTCTGCAGGTTTGTGAATTGCAGTGCCCTGAACCTCCATTTTACAACTCGTTTTTATGGGAGCTGGCCGCAAAATCGCAGAATGGCTTCAGGCCCTGTTCTGGTTCCGGGGTGCTGGCTGAGCCTGTGGTTAATTCTTCTTTCTGATGGGAAAATAGAGTGACCTGTGCCTGTCCCAACACCAAGAGCTAGTCTCTCGTTGGTTCCACGTCTTCTCGTTTATCCTCAGGACAAATTACAACCTGTATGGAACAGGAGGTTAAAGGTGCTGATGCTCCAAGTAGGGAGCTTGCTAGTAAACTGGTTGGAATGGCGAACCCGGGCACAAGGAGATGAGAAATGAGGTGCGTTTTAGAAACCTTTCCCCATCACACAGTGTACCATCTTCTGGGTTTCTCATGCATGTTTTTGATGTAGAAAGATGCCCTTGAACCTGGAGATTTGGGACCAATGCGATGGGTACCACGCAGTATTACTTTAAAGGGTCTGTGTTTGCTCACCCAACCTCACCAAACCTCTCAGCCCCAAGAGTGTCCACCCTTATGTCTCATCCAGCTGTGCGTCTAGATATGGTCAATCCAGGTTGCATCACAGCCCCTGAACGCATTGTGTAAGAATTTCTCTCTCTTTCACTGTCTTTGTTTCATGGGTGTTTCAAAGTAATTTATTTTTATAATGGGGTTTAGCTGATTTTCACTGCTGTGTTTATGCCGCTTTACACCCACTTGACACACTAACAGAGAGATATCAATACATAGGTTTTACGATTATTATTAGTCAGATATATTCTTGTGCGGTGAATAGGGCGTGTTGAGTCCAGTTCTCTGAGCAAGGAGTAGGTCTTGTCTATTACATATTGGGTTTATGGAATGGTATCTGAGCTAATTTGATACCCTTGTTTTATGTATCACCCCACCTCACCTTTCCCGTTAAGCAGCCATAGTGTGTTTTCTGCATGTGTGACTCTGTTCTGTTTTGTAATTCAGTTCAAGTGTAACGGTTTTTACATTCCCTCTATCAGTGATACCTTATGAGAAGTGTCCTTTTCTGTGTGACTTATTTCACTTAGAATCGTCGTACCTAAATCCACTCATCATGCTGCTACTAACCTTACGACATTGATTTCATGGCTGAGTGATATTCCATTGTACATAAGGACCACAACTTCTTTATCCATTTTTCTCTTTCCTGGGATATTTAAGGTGGAATGAAGTGGAGGTCCTGGTCAACAGAGCAGCCCTAAACTTTGGGGTGCTTGTGTCTTGCTGATTTTTAATTTTCCCAATTTATACCCCCATGAGTGGAAGTGCCCTATGCTCTCTAAGCTGTGTTTTTCAGATGTTTCAGGACTCACCGGACACTTCTCCAGAGTGGCTGGTGACAATTTACATCCCGCCCATCAGTGTAGCAAGGCTCCCATTTCTCCATGGCCTGTCCTGCATTTCTGGTTTTGACACTTTTTTCAGCATGGCCCTTTTGACCGATGGGAAGCGAGACTTCTTTGTAGCGCTGATTTGCCTTTCCAGGTTGCTTGGTTGGCCAAAAAGGGCGTATGCGTTTTTTCCTGAATATATTCAGGAAAAAACGCATACGCCCTTTTTGGCCAAGGGCATCATTGTCAACGTTTTGCCGCTTTTCATGTGCTTTAAAGGCGATTCGTATCTACGTCCTGAAATCTGTTTCCTGCAATTCTGCCTTGATTTCAAATCCTCTTCTCTGCCTTCCCTCAATATATTTGTGGACGAGAGTTATCATTTAAAACTCTGCAGGTTTGTGAATTGCAGTGCCCTGAACCTCCATTTTACAACTCGTTTTTATGGGAGCTGGCCGCAAAATCGCAGAATGGCTTCAGGCCCTGTTCTGGTTCCGGGGTGCTGGCTGAGCCTGTGGTTAATTCTTCTTTCTGATGGGAAAATAGAGTGACCTGTGCCTGTCCCAACACCAAGAGCTAGTCTCTCGTTGGTTCCACGTCTTCTCGTTTATCCTCAGGACAAATTACAACCTGTATGGAACAGGAGGTTAAAGGTGCTGATGCTCCAAGTAGGGAGCTTGCTAGTAAAGTGGCTGGAATGGCGAACCCGGGCACAAGGAGATGAGAAATGAGGTGCGTTTTAGAAACCTTTCCCCATCACACAGTGTACCATCTTCTGGGTTACTCATGCATGTTTTTGACGTAGGAAGATGCCCTTGAACCTGGAGATTTGGGACCCATGCGATGGGTACCACGCAGTATTACTTTAAAGGGTCTGCGTTTGCTCACCCAACCTCACCAAACCTCTCAGCCCCAAGAGTGTCCACCCTTATGTCTCATCCAGCTGTGCGTCTAGATATGGTCAATCCAGGTTGCATCACAACCCCTGAACGCATTGTGTAAGAATTTCACTCTCTTTCACTGTCTTTGTTTCATGGGTGTTTCAAAGTAATTTATTTTTATAATGGGGTTTAGCTGCTTTTCACTGCTGTCTTTATGCCGCTTTACACCCACTTGACACACTAACAGAGAGATATCAATACATAGGTTTTACGATTATTATTAGTCAGATATATTCTTGTGCGGTGAATAGGGCGTGTTGAGTCCAGTTCTCTGAGCAAGGAGTAGGTCTTGTCTATTACATATTGGGTTTATGGAACGGTATCCGAGCTAATTTGATACCCTTGTTTTATGTATCACCCCACCTCACCTTTCCCTTTAAGCAGCCATAGTGTGTTTTCTGCATGTGTGACTCTGTTCTGTTTTGTAATTCAGTTCAAGTGTAACGGTTTTTACATTCCCTCTATCAGTGATACCTTATGAGAAGTGTCCTTTTCTGTGTGACTTATTTCACTTAGAATCGTCGTACCTAAATCCACTCATCATGCTGCTACTAACCTTACGACATTGATTTCCTGGCTGAGTGATATTCCATTGTACATAAGGACCACAACTTCTTTACCCATTTTTCTCTTTCCTGGGATATTTAAGGTGGAATGAAGTGGAGGTCCTGGTCAACAGAGCAGCCCTAAACTTTGGGGTGCTTGTGTCTTGCTGATTTTTAATTTTCCCAATTTATACCCCCATGAGTGGAAGTGCCCTATGCTCTCTAAGCTGTGTTTTTCAGATGTTTCAGGACTCACCGGACACTTCTCCAGAGTGGCTCTTGGCAATTTACATCCCGCCCATCAGTGTAGCAAGGCTCCCATTTCTCCATGGCCTGTCCTGCATTTCTGGTTTTGACACTTTTTTCAGCATGGCCCTTTTGACCGATGGGAAGCGAGACTTCTTTGTAGCGCTGATTTGCCTTTCCAGGTTGCTTGGTTGGCCAAAAAGGGCGTATGCGTTTTTTCCTGAATATATTCAGGAAAAAACGCATACGCCCTTTTTGGCCAAGGGCATCATTGTCAACGTTTTGCCGCTTTTCATGTGCTTTAAAGGCGATTCGTATCTACCTCCTGAAATCTGTTTCCTGCAATTCTGCCTTGATTTCAAATCCTCTTCTTTGCCTTCCCTCAATATATTTGTGGACGAGAGTTATCATTTATAACTCTGCAGGTTTGTGAATTGCAGTGCCCTGAACCTCCATTCTACAACTCGTTTTTATGGGAGCTGGCCGTAAAATCGCAGAATGGCTTCAGGCCCTGTTCTGGTTCCGGGGGGCAGGCTGAGCCTGTGGTTAATTCTTCTTTCTGATGGGAAAATAGAGTGACCTGTGCCTGTCCCAACACCAAGAGCTAGTCTCTCGTTGGTTCCACGTCTTCTCGTTTATCCTCAGGACAAATTACAACCTGTATGGAACAGGAGGTTAAAGGTGCTGATGCTCCAAGTAGGGAGCTTGCTAGTAAAGCGGCTGGAATGGCGAACCCGGGCACAAGGAGATGAGAAATGAGGTGCGTTTTAGAAACCTTTCCCCATCACACGGTGTACCATCTTCTGGGTTTCTCATGCATGTTTTTGATGTAGGAAGATGCCCTTGAACCTGGAGATTTGGGACCCATGCGATGGGTACCACGCAGTATTACTTTAAAGGGTCTGCGTTTGCTCACCCAACCTCACCAAACCTCTCAGCCCCAAGAGTGTCCACCCTTATGTCTCATCCAGCTGTGCGTCTAGATATGGTCAATCCAGGTTGCATCACAGCCCCTGAACGCATTGTGTAAGAATTTCTCTCTCTTTCACTGTCTTTGTTTCATGGTTGTTTCAAAGTAATTTATTTTTATAATGGGGTTTAGCTGCTTTTCACTGCTGTGTTTATGCCGCTTTACACCCACTTGACACACTAACAGAGAGATATCAATACATAGGTTTTACGATTATTATTAGTCAGATATATTCTTGTGCGGTGAATAGGGCGTGTTGAGTCCAGTTCTCTGAGCAAGGAGTAGGTCTTGTCTATTACATATTGGGTTTATGGAACGGTATCTGAGCTAATTTGATACCCTTGTTTTATGTATCACCCCACCTCACCTTTCCCGTTAAGCAGCCATAGTGTGTTTTCTGCATGTGTGACTCTGTTCTGTTTTGTAATTCAGTTCAAGTGTAACGGTTTTTACATTCCCTCTATCAGTGATACCTTATGAGAAGTGTCCTTTTCTGTGTGACTTATTTCACTTAGAATCGTCGTACCTAAATCCACTCATCATGCTGCTACTAACCTTACGACATTGATTTCCTGGCTGAGTGATATTCCATTGTACATAAGGACCACAACTTCTTTATCCATTTTTCTCTTTCCTGGGATATTTAAGGTGGAGTGAAGTGGAGGTCCTGGTCAACAGAGCAGCCCTAAACTTTGGGGTGCTTGTGTCTTGCTGATTTTTAATTTTCCCAATTTATACCCCCATGAGTGGAAGTGCCCTATGCTCTCTAAGCTGTGTTTTTCAGATGTTTCAGGACTCACCGGACACTTCTCCAGAGTGGCTCTTGGCAATTTACATCCCGCCCATCAGTGTAGCAAGGCTCCCATTTCTCCATGGCCTGTCCTGCATTTCTGGTTTTGACACTTTTTTCAGCATGGCCCTTTTGACCGATGGGAAGCGAGACTTCTTTGTAGCGCTGATTTGCCTTTCCAGGTTGCTTGGTTGGCCAAAAAGGGCGTATGCGTTTTTTCCTGAATATATTCAGGAAAAAACGCATACGCCCTTTTTGGCCAAGGGCATCATTGTCAACGTTTTGCCGCTTTTCATGTGCTTTAAAGGCGATTCGTATCTACGTCCTGAAATCTGTTTCCTGCAATTCTGCCTTGATTTCAAATCCTCTTCTTTGCCTTCCCTCAATATATTTGTGGACGAGAGTTATCATTTAAAACTCTGCAGGTTTGTGAATTGCAGTGCCCTGAACCTCCATTTTACAACTCGTTTTTATGGGAGCTGGCCGCAAAATCGCAGAATGGCTTCAGGCCCTGTTCTGGTTCCGGGGTGCTGGCTGAGCCTGTGGTTAATTCTTTTTTCTGATGGGAAAATAGAGTGACCTGTGCCTGTCCCAACACCAAGAGCTAGTCTCTCGTTGGTTCCACGTCTTCTCGTTTATCCTCAGGACAAATTACAACCTGTATGGAACAGGAGGTTAAAGGTGCTGATGCTCCAAGTAGGGAGCTTGCTAGTAAACTGGTTGGAATGGCGAACCCGGGCACAAGGAGATGAGAAATGAGGTGCGTTTTAGAAACCTTTCCCCATCACACAGTGTACCATCTTCTGGGTTTCTCATGCATGTTTTTGATGTAGAAAGATGCCCTTGAACCTGGAGATTTGGGACCAATGCGATGGGTACCACGCAGTATTACTTTAAAGGGTCTGTGTTTGCTCACCCAACCTCACCAAACCTCTCAGCCCCAAGAGTGTCCACCCTTATGTCTCATCCAGCTGTGCGTCTAGATATGGTCAATCCAGGTTGCATCACAGCCCCTGAACGCATTGTGTAAGAATTTCTCTCTCTTTCACTGTCTTTGTTTCATGGGTGTTTCAAAGTAATTTATTTTTATAATGGGGTTTAGCTGATTTTCACTGCTGTGTTTATGCCGCTTTACACCCACTTGACACACTAACAGAGAGATATCAATACATAGGTTTTACGATTATTATTAGTCAGATATATTCTTGTGCGGTGAATAGGGCGTGTTGAGTCCAGTTCTCTGAGCAAGGAGTAGGTCTTGTCTATTACATATTGGGTTTATGGAACGGTATCTGAGCTAATTTGATACCCTTGTTTTATGTATCACCCCACCTCACCTTTCCCGTTAAGCAGCCATAGTGTGTTTTCTGCATGTGTGACTCTGTTCTGTTTTGTAATTCAGTTCAATTGTAACGGTTTTTACATTCCCTCTATCAGTGATACCTTATGAGAAGTGTCCTTTTCTGTGTGACTTATTTCACTTAGAATCGTCGTACCTAAATCCACTCATCATGCTGCTACTAACCTTACGACATTGATTTCATGGCTGAGTGATATTCCATTGTACATAAGGACCACAACTTCTTTATCCATTTTTCTCTTTCCTGGGATATTTAAGGTGGAATGAAGTGGAGGTCCTGGTCAACAGAGCAGCCCTAAACTTTGGGGTGCTTGTGTCTTGCTGATTTTTAATTTTCCCAATTTATACCCCCATGAGTGGAAGTGCCCTATGCTCTCTAAGCTGTGTTTTTCAGATGTTTCAGGACTCACCGGACACTTCTCCAGAGTGGCTCTTGGCAATTTACATCCCGCCCATCAGTGTAGCAAGGCTCCCATTTCTCCATGCCCTGTCCTGCATTTCTGGTTTTGACACTTTTTTCAGCATGGCCCTTTTGACCGATGGGAAGCGAGACTTCTTTGTAGCGCTGATTTGCCTTTCCAGGTTGCTTGGTTGGCCAAAAAGGGCGTATGCGTTTTTTCCTGAATATATTCAGGAAAAAACGCATACGCCCTTTTTGGCCAAGGGCATCATTGTCAACGTTTTGCCGCTTTTCATGTGCTTTAAAGGCGATTCGTATCTACCTCCTGAAATCTGTTTCCTGCAATTCTGCCTTGATTTCAAATCCTCTTCTTTGCCTTCCCTCAATATATTTGTGGACGAGAGTTATCATTTATAACTCTGCAGGTTTGTGAATTGCAGTGCCCTGAACCTCCATTCTACAACTCGTTTTTATGGGAGCTGGCCGCAAAATCGCAGAATGGCTTCAGGCCCTGTTCTGGTTCCGGGGGGCAGGCTGAGCCTGTGGTTAATTCTTCTTTCTGATGGGAAAATAGAGTGACCTGTGCCTGTCCCAACACCAAGAGCTAGTCTCTCGTTGGTTCCACGTCTTCCCGTTTATCCTCAGGACAAATTGCAACCTGTATGGAACAGGAGGTTAAAGGTGCTGATGCTCCAAGTAGGGAGCTTGCTAGTAAAGCGGCTGGAATGGCGAACCCGGGCACAAGGAGATGAGAAATGAGGTGCGTTTTAGAAACCTTTCCCCATCACCCGGTGTACCATCTTCTGGGTTTCTCATGCATGTTTTTGATGTAGGAAGATGCCCTTGAACCTGGAGATTTGGGACCCATGCGATGGGTACCACGCAGTATTCCTTTAAAGGGTCTGCGTTTGCTCACCCAACCTCACCAAACCTCTCAGCCCCAAGAGTGTCCACCCTTATGTCTCATCCAGCTGTGCGTCTAGATATGGTCAATCCAGGTTGCATCACAGCCCCTGAACGCATTGTGTAAGAATTTCTCTTTCACTGTCTTTGTTTCATGGGTGTTTCAAAGTAATTTATTTTTATAATGGGGTTTAGCTGATTTTCACTGCTGTGTTTATGCCGCTTTACACCCACTTGACACACTAACAGAGAGATATCAATACATAGGTTTTACGATTATTATTAGTCAGATATATTCTTGTGCGGTGAATAGGGCGTGTTGAGTCCAGTTCTCTGAGCAAGGAGTAGGTCTTGTCTATTACATATTGGGTTTATGGAATGGTATCTGAGCTAATTTGATACCCTTGTTTTATGTATCACCCCACCTCACCTTTCCCGTTAAGCAGCCATAGTGTGTTTTCTGCATGTGTGACTCTGTTCTGTTTTGTAATTCAGTTCAAGTGTAACGGTTTTTACATTCCCTCTATCAGTGATACCTTATGAGAAGTGTCCTTTTCTGTGTGACTTATTTCACTTAGAATCGTCGTACCTAAATCCACTCATCATGCTGCTACTAACCTTACGACATTGATTTCATGGCTGAGTGATATTCCATTGTACATAAGGACCACAACTTCTTTATCCATTTTTCTCTTTCCTGGGATATTTAAGGTGGAATGAAGTGGAGGTCCTGGTCAACAGAGCAGCCCTAAACTTTGGGGTGCTTGTGTCTTGCTGATTTTTAATTTTCCCAATTTATACCCCCATGAGTGGAAGTGCCCTATGCTCTCTAAGCTGTGTTTTTCAGATGTTTCAGGACTCACCGGACACTTCTCCAGAGTGGCTGGTGACAATTTACATCCCGCCCATCAGTGTAGCAAGGCTCCCATTTCTCCATGGCCTGTCCTGCATTTCTGGTTTTGACACTTTTTTCAGCATGGCCCTTTTGACCGATGGGAAGCGAGACTTCTTTGTAGCGCTGATTTGCCTTTCCAGGTTGCTTGGTTGGCCAAAAAGGGCGTATGCGTTTTTTCCTGAATATATTCAGGAAAAAACGCATACGCCCTTTTTGGCCAAGGGCATCATTGTCAACGTTTTGCCGCTTTTCATGTGCTTTAAAGGCGATTCGTATCTACGTCCTGAAATCTGTTTCCTGCAATTCTGCCTTGATTTCAAATCCTCTTCTCTGCCTTCCCTCAATATATTTGTGGACGAGAGTTATCATTTAAAACTCTGCAGGTTTGTGAATTGCAGTGCCCTGAACCTCCATTTTACAACTCGTTTTTATGGGAGCTGGCCGCAAAATCGCAGAATGGCTTCAGGCCCTGTTCTGGTTCCGGGGTGCTGGCTGAGCCTGTGGTTAATTCTTCTTTCTGATGGGAAAATAGAGTGACCTGTGCCTGTCCCAACACCAAGAGCTAGTCTCTCGTTGGTTCCACGTCTTCTCGTTTATCCTCAGGACAAATTACAACCTGTATGGAACAGGAGGTTAAAAGTGCTGATGCTCCAAGTAGGGAGCTTGCTAGTAAAGTGGCTGGAATGGCGAACCCGGGCACAAGGAGATGAGAAATGAGGTGCGTTTTAGAAACCTTTCCCCATCACACAGTGTACCATCTTCTGGGTTACTCATGCATGTTTTTGACGTAAGAAGATGCCCTTGAACCTGGAGATTTGGGACCAATGCGATGGGTACCACGCAGTATTACTTTAAAGGGTCTGCGTTTGCTCACCCAACCTCACCAAACCTCTCAGCCCCAAGAGTGTCCACCCTTATGTCTCATCCAGCTGTGCGTCTAGATATGGTCAATCCAGGTTGCATCACAACCCCTGAACGCATTGTGTAAGAATTTCACTCTCTTTCACTGTCTTTGTTTCATGGGTGTTTCAAAGTAATTTATTTTTATAATGGGGTTTAGCTGCTTTTCACTGCTGTCTTTATGCCGCTTTACACCCACTTGACACACTAACAGAGAGATATCAATACATAGGTTTTACGATTATTATTAGTCAGATATATTCTTGTGCGGTGAATAGGGCGTGTTGAGTCCAGTTCTCTGAGCAAGGAGTAGGTCTTGTCTATTACATATTGGGTTTATGGAATGGTATCCGAGCTAATTTGATACCCTTGTTTTATGTATCACCCCACCTCACCTTTCCCTTTAAGCAGCCATAGTGTGTTTTCTGCATGTGTGACTCTGTTCTGTTTTGTAATTCAGTTCAAGTGTAACGGTTTTTACATTCCCTCTATCAGTGATACCTTATGAGAAGTGTCCTTTTCTGTGTGACTTATTTCACTTAGAATCGTCGTACCTAAATCCACTCATCATGCTGCTACTAACCTTACGACATTGATTTCCTGGCTGAGTGATATTCCATTGTACATAAGGACCACAACTTCTTTACCCATTTTTCTCTTTCCTGGGATATTTAAGGTGGAATGAAGTGGAGGTCCTGGTCAACAGAGCAGCCCTAAACTTTGGGGTGCTTGTGTCTTGCTGATTTTTAATTTTCCCAATTTATACCCCCATGAGTGGAAGTGCCCTATGCTCTCTAAGCTGTGTTTTTCAGATGTTTCAGGACTCACCGGACACTTCTCCAGAGTGGCTCTTGGCAATTTACATCCCGCCCATCAGTGTAGCAAGGCTCCCATTTCTCCATGGCCTGTCCTGCATTTCTGGTTTTGACACTTTTTTCAGCATGGCCCTTTTGACCGATGGGAAGCGAGACTTCTTTGTAGCGCTGATTTGCCTTTCCAGGTTGCTTGGTTGGCCAAAAAGGGCGTATGCGTTTTTTCCTGAATATATTCAGGAAAAAACGCATACGCCCTTTTTGGCCAAGGGCATCATTGTCAACGTTTTGCCGCTTTTCATGTGCTTTAAAGGCGATTCGTATCTACCTCCTGAAATCTGTTTCCTGCAATTCTGCCTTGATTTCAAATCCTCTTCTTTGCCTTCCCTCAATATATTTGTGGACGAGAGTTATCATTTATAACTCTGCAGGTTTGTGAATTGCAGTGCCCTGAACCTCCATTTTACAACTCGTTTTTATGGGAGCTGGCCGCAAAATCGCAGAATGGCTTCAGGCCCTGTTCTGGTTCCGGGGGGCAGGCTGAGCCTGTGGTTAATTCTTCTTTCTGATGGGAAAATAGAGTGACCTGTGCCTGTCCCAACACCAAGAGCTAGTCTCTCGTTGGTTCCATGTCTTCTCGTTTATCCTCAGGACAAATTACAACCTGTATGGAACAGGAGGTTAAAGGTGCTGATGCTCCAAGTAGGGAGCTTGCTAGTAAAGTGGCTGGAATGTCGAACCCGGGCACAAGGAGATGAGAAATGAGGTGCGTTTTAGAAACCTTTCCCCATCACACAGTGTACCATCTTCTGGGTTTCTCATGCATGTTTTTGATGTAGAAAGATGCCCTTGAACCTGGAGATTTGGGACCAATGCGATGGGTACCACGCAGTATTACTTTAAAGGGTCTGCGTTTGCTCACCCAACCTCACCAAACCTCTCAGCCCCAAGAGTGTCCACCCTTATGTCTCATCCAGCTGTGCGTCTAGATATGGTCAATCCAGGTTGCATCACAGCCCCTGAACGCATTGTGTAAGAATTTCTCTCTCTTTCACTGTCTTTGTTTCATGGGTGTTTCAAAGTAATTTATTTTTATAATGGGGTTTAGCTGATTTTCACTGCTGTGTTTATGCCGCTTTACACCCACTTGACACACTAACAGAGAGATATCAATACATAGGTTTTACGATTATTATTAGTCAGATATATTCTTGTGCGGTGAATAGGGCGTGTTGAGTCCAGTTCTCTGAGCAAGGAGTAGGTCTTGTCTATTACATATTGGGTTTATGGAACGGTATCTGAGCTAATTTGATACCCTTGTTTTATGTATCACCCCACCTCACCTTTCCCGTTAAGCAGCCATAGTGTGTTTTCTGCATGTGTGACTCTGTTCTGTTTTGTAATTCAGTTCAAGTGTAACGGTTTTTACATTCCCTCTATCAGTGATACCTTATGAGAAGTGTCCTTTTCTGTGTGACTTATTTCACTTAGAATCGTCGTACCTAAATCCACTCATCATGCTGCTACTAACCTTACGACATTGATTTCCTGGCTGAGTGATGTTCCATTGTACATAAGGACCACAACTTCTTTATCCATTTTTCTCTTTCCTGGGATATTTAAGGTGGAATGAAGTGGAGGTCCTGGTCAACAGAGCAGCCCTAAACTTTGGGGTGCTTGTGTCTTGCTGATTTTTAATTTTCCCAATTTATACCCCCATGAGTGGAAGTGCCCTATGCTCTCTAAGCTGTGTTTTTCAGATGTTTCAGGACTCACCGGACACTTCTCCAGAGTGGCTCTTGGCAATTTACATCCCGCCCATCAGTGTAGCAAGGCTCCCATTTCTCCATGGCCTGTCCTGCATTTCTGGTTTTGACACTTTTTTCAGCATGGCCCTTTTGACCGATGGGAAGCGAGACTTCTTTGTAGCGCTGATTTGCCTTTCCAGGTTGCTTGGTTGGCCAAAAAGGGCGTATGCGTTTTTTCCTGAATATATTCAGGAAAAAACGCATACGCCCTTTTTGGCCAAGGGCATCATTGTCAACGTTTTGCCGCTTTTCATGTGCTTTAAAGGCGATTCGTATCTACCTCCTGAAATCTGTTTCCTGCAATTCTGCCTTGATTTCAAATCCTCTTCTTTGCCTTCCCTCAATATATTTGTGGACGAGAGTTATCATTTATAACTCTGCAGGTTTGTGAATTGCAGTGCCCTGAACCTCCATTCTACAACTCGTTTTTATGGGAGCTGGCCGTAAAATCGCAGAATGGCTTCAGGCCCTGTTCTGGTTCCGGGGGGCAGGCTGAGCCTGTGGTTAATTCTTCTTTCTGATGGGAAAATAGAGTGACCTGTGCCTGTCCCAACACCAAGAGCTAGTCTCTCGTTGGTTCCACGTCTTCTCGTTTATCCTCAGGACAAATTACAACCTGTATGGAACAGGAGGTTAAAGGTGCTGATGCTCCAAGTAGGGAGCTTGCTAGTAAAGCGGCTGGAATGGCGAACCCGGGCACAAGGAGATGAGAAATGAGGTGCGTTTTAGAAACCTTTCCCCATCACACGGTGTACCATCTTCTGGGTTTCTCATGCATGTTTTTGATGTAGGAAGATGCCCTTGAACCTGGAGATTTGGGACCCATGCGATGGGTACCACGCAGTATTACTTTAAAGGGTCTGCGTTTGCTCACCCAACCTCACCAAACCTCTCAGCCCCAAGAGTGTCCACCCTTATGTCTCATCCAGCTGTGCGTCTAGATATGGTCAATCCAGGTTGCATCACAGCCCCTGAACGCATTGTGTAAGAATTTCTCTCTCTTTCACTGTCTTTGTTTCATGGTTGTTTCAAAGTAATTTATTTTTATAATGGGGTTTAGCTGCTTTTCACTGCTGTGTTTATGCCGCTTTACACCCACTTGACACACTAACAGAGAGATATCAATACATAGGTTTTACGATTATTATTAGTCAGATATATTCTTGTGCGGTGAATAGGGCGTGTTGAGTCCAGTTCTCTGAGCAAGGAGTAGGTCTTGTCTATTACATATTGGGTTTATGGAATGGTATCTGAGCTAATTTGATACCCTTGTTTTATGTATCACCCCACCTCACCTTTCCCGTTAAGCAGCCATAGTGTGTTTTCTGCATGTGTGACTCTGTTCTGTTTTGTAATTCAGTTCAAGTGTAACGGTTTTTACATTCCCTCTATCAGTGATACCTTATGAGAAGTGTCCTTTTCTGTGTGACTTATTTCACTTAGAATCATCGTACCTAAATCCACTCATCATGCTGCTACTAACCTTACGACATTGATTTCATGGCTGAGTGATATTCCATTGTACATAAGGACCACAACTTCTTTATCCATTTTTCTCTTTCCTGGGATATTTAAGGTGGAATGAAGTGGAGGTCCTGGTCAACAGAGCAGCCCTCAACTTTGGGGTGCTTGTGTCTTGCTGATTTTTAATTTTTCCAATTTATACCCCCATGAGTGGAAGTGCCCTATGCTCTCTAAGCTGTGTTTTTCAGATGTTTCAGGACTCACCGGACACTTCTCCAGAGTGGCTCTTGGCAATTTACATCCCGCCCATCAGTGTAGCAAGGCTCCCATTTCTCCATGGCCTGTCCTGCATTTCTGGTTTTGACACTTTTTTCAGCATGGCCCTTTTGACCGATGGGAAGCGAGACTTCTTTGTAGCGCTGATTTGCCTTTCCAGGTTGCTTGGTTGGCCAAAAAGGGCGTATGCGTTTTTTCCTGAATATATTCAGGAAAAAACGCATACGCCCTTTTTGGCCAAGGGCATCATTGTCAACGTTTTGCCGCTTTTCATGTGCTTTAAAGGCGATTCGTATCTACCTCCTGAAATCTGTTTCCTGCAATTCTGCCTTGATTTCAAATCCTCTTCTTTGCCTTCCCTCAATATATTTGTGGACGAGAGTTATCATTTATAACTCTGCAGGTTTGTGAATTGCAGTGCCCTGAACCTCCATTTTACAACTCGTTTTTATGGGAGCTGGCCGCAAAATCGCAGAATGGCTTCAGGCCCTGTTCTGGTTCCGGGGGGCAGGCTGAGCCTGTGGTTAATTCTTCTTTCTGATGGGAAAATAGAGTGACCTGTGCCTGTCCCAACACCAAGAGCTAGTCTCTCGTTGGTTCCATGTCTTCTCGTTTATCCTCAGGACAAATTACAACCTGTATGGAACAGGAGGTTAAAGGTGCTGATGCTCCAAGTAGGGAGCTTGCTAGTAAAGTGGCTGGAATGGCGAACCCGGGCACAAGGAGATGAGAAATGAGGTGCGTTTTAGAAACCTTTCCCCATCACACAGTGTACCATCTTCTGGGTTTCTCATGCATGTTTTTGATGTAGGAAGATGCCCTTGAACCTGGAGATTTGGGACCAATGCGATGGGTACCACGCAGTATTACTTTAAAGGGTCTGTGTTTGCTCACCCAACCTCACCAAACCTCTCAGCCCCAAGAGTGTCCACCCTTATGTCTCATCCAGCTGTGCGTCTAGATATGGTCAATCCAGGTTGCATCACAGCCCCTGAACTCATTGTGTAAGAATTTCTCTCTCTTTCACTGTCTTTGTTTCATGGGTGTTTCAAAGTAATTTATTTTTATAATGGGGTTTAGCTGCTTTTCACTGCTGTGTTTATGCCGCTTTACACCCACTTGACACACTAACAGAGAGATATCAATACATAGGTTTTACGATTATTATTAGTCAGATATATTCTTGTGCGGTGAATAGGGCGTGTTGAGTCCAGTTCTCTGAGCAAGGAGTAGGTCTTGTCTATTACATATTGGGTTTATGGAACGGTATCTGAGCTAATTTGATACCCTTGTTTTATGTATCACCCCACCTCACCTTTCCCGTTAAGCAGCCATAGTGTGTTTTCTGCATGTGTGACTCTGTTCTGTTTTGTAATTCAGTTCAAGTGTAACGGTTTTTACATTCCCTCTATCAGTGATACCTTATGAGAAGTGTCCTTTTCTGTGTGACTTATTTCACTTAGAATCGTCGTACCTAAATCCACTCATCATGCTGCTACTAACCTTACGACATTGATTTCCTGGCTGAGTGATATTCCATTGTACATAAGGACCACAACTTCTTTATCCATTTTTCTCTTTCCTGGGATATTTAAGGTGGAGTGAAGTGGAGGTCCTGGTCAACAGAGCAGCCCTAAACTTTGGGGTGCTTGTGTCTTGCTGATTTTTAATTTTCCCAATTTATACCCCCATGAGTGGAAGTGCCCTATGCTCTCTAAGCTGTGTTTTTCAGATGTTTCAGGACTCACCGGACACTTCTCCAGAGTGGCTCTTGGCAATTTACATCCCGCCCATCAGTGTAGCAAGGCTCCCATTTCTCCATGGCCTGTCCTGCATTTCTGGTTTTGACACTTTTTTCAGCATGGCCCTTTTGACCGATGGGAAGCGAGACTTCTTTGTAGCGCTGATTTGCCTTTCCAGGTTGCTTGGTTGGCCAAAAAGGGCGTATGCGTTTTTTCCTGAATATATTCAGGAAAAAACGCATACGCCCTTTTTGGCCAAGGGCATCATTGTCAACGTTTTGCCGCTTTTCATGTGCTTTAAAGGCGATTCGTATCTACGTCCTGAAATCTGTTTCCTGCAATTCTGCCTTGATTTCAAATCCTCTTCTTTGCCTTCCCTCAATATATTTGTGGACGAGAGTTATCATTTAAAACTCTGCAGGTTTGTGAATTGCAGTGCCCTGAACCTCCATTTTACAACTCGTTTTTATGGGAGCTGGCCGCAAAATCGCAGAATGGCTTCAGGCCCTGTTCTGGTTCCGGGGTGCTGGCTGAGCCTGTGGTTAATTCTTCTTTCTGATGGGAAAATAGAGTGACCTGTGCCTGTCCCAACACCAAGAGCTAGTCTCTCGTTGGTTCCACGTCTTCTCGTTTATCCTCAGGACAAATTACAACCTGTATGGAACAGGAGGTTAAAGGTGCTGATGCTCCAAGTAGGGAGCTTGCTAGTAAACTGGTTGGAATGGCGAACCCGGGCACAAGGAGATGAGAAATGAGGTGCGTTTTAGAAACCTTTCCCCATCACACAGTGTACCATCTTCTGGGTTTCTCATGCATGTTTTTGATGTAGAAAGATGCCCTTGAACCTGGAGATTTGGGACCAATGCGATGGGTACCACGCAGTATTACTTTAAAGGGTCTGTGTTTGCTCACCCAACCTCACCAAACCTCTCAGCCCCAAGAGTGTCCACCCTTATGTCTCATCCAGCTGTGCGTCTAGATATGGTCAATCCAGGTTGCATCACAGCCCCTGAACGCATTGTGTAAGAATTTCTCTCTCTTTCACTGTCTTTGTTTCATGGGTGTTTCAAAGTAATTTATTTTTATAATGGGGTTTAGCTGATTTTCACTGCTGTGTTTATGCCGCTTTACACCCACTTGACACACTAACAGAGAGATATCAATACATAGGTTTTACGATTATTATTAGTCAGATATATTCTTGTGCGGTGAATAGGGCGTGTTGAGTCCAGTTCTCTGAGCAAGGAGTAGGTCTTGTCTATTACATATTGGGTTTATGGAATGGTATCTGAGCTAATTTGATACCCTTGTTTTATGTATCACCCCACCTCACCTTTCCCGTTAAGCAGCCATAGTGTGTTTTCTGCATGTGTGACTCTGTTCTGTTTTGTAATTCAGTTCAAGTGTAACGGTTTTTACATTCCCTCTATCAGTGATACCTTATGAGAAGTGTCCTTTTCTGTGTGACTTATTTCACTTAGAATCGTCGTACCTAAATCCACTCATCATGCTGCTACTAACCTTACGACATTGATTTCATGGCTGAGTGATATTCCATTGTACATAAGGACCACAACTTCTTTATCCATTTTTCTCTTTCCTGGGATATTTAAGGTGGAATGAAGTGGAGGTCCTGGTCAACAGAGCAGCCCTAAACTTTGGGGTGCTTGTGTCTTGCTGATTTTTAATTTTCCCAATTTATACCCCCATGAGTGGAAGTGCCCTATGCTCTCTAAGCTGTGTTTTTCAGATGTTTCAGGACTCACCGGACACTTCTCCAGAGTGGCTGGTGACAATTTACATCCCGCCCATCAGTGTAGCAAGGCTCCCATTTCTCCATGGCCTGTCCTGCATTTCTGGTTTTGACACTTTTTTCAGCATGGCCCTTTTGACCGATGGGAAGCGAGACTTCTTTGTAGCGCTGATTTGCCTTTCCAGGTTGCTTGGTTGGCCAAAAAGGGCGTATGCGTTTTTTCCTGAATATATTCAGGAAAAAACGCATACGCCCTTTTTGGCCAAGGGCATCATTGTCAACGTTTTGCCGCTTTTCATGTGCTTTAAAGGCGATTCGTATCTACGTCCTGAAATCTGTTTCCTGCAATTCTGCCTTGATTTCAAATCCTCTTCTCTGCCTTCCCTCAATATATTTGTGGACGAGAGTTATCATTTAAAACTCTGCAGGTTTGTGAATTGCAGTGCCCTGAACCTCCATTTTACAACTCGTTTTTATGGGAGCTGGCCGCAAAATCGCAGAATGGCTTCAGGCCCTGTTCTGGTTCCGGGGTGCTGGCTGAGCCTGTGGTTAATTCTTCTTTCTGATGGGAAAATAGAGTGACCTGTGCCTGTCCCAACACCAAGAGCTAGTCTCTCGTTGGTTCCACGTCTTCTCGTTTATCCTCAGGACAAATTACAACCTGTATGGAACAGGAGGTTAAAGGTGCTGATGCTCCAAGTAGGGAGCTTGCTAGTAAAGTGGCTGGAATGGCGAACCCGGGCACAAGGAGATGAGAAATGAGGTGCGTTTTAGAAACCTTTCCCCATCACACAGTGTACCATCTTCTGGGTTACTCATGCATGTTTTTGACGTAGGAAGATGCCCTTGAACCTGGAGATTTGGGACCCATGCGATGGGTACCACGCAGTATTACTTTAAAGGGTCTGCGTTTGCTCACCCAACCTCACCAAACCTCTCAGCCCCAAGAGTGTCCACCCTTATGTCTCATCCAGCTGTGCGTCTAGATATGGTCAATCCAGGTTGCATCACAACCCCTGAACGCATTGTGTAAGAATTTCACTCTCTTTCACTGTCTTTGTTTCATGGGTGTTTCAAAGTAATTTATTTTTATAATGGGGTTTAGCTGCTTTTCACTGCTGTCTTTATGCCGCTTTACACCCACTTGACACACTAACAGAGAGATATCAATACATAGGTTTTACGATTATTATTAGTCAGATATATTCTTGTGCGGTGAATAGGGCGTGTTGAGTCCAGTTCTCTGAGCAAGGAGTAGGTCTTGTCTATTACATATTGGGTTTATGGAACGGTATCCGAGCTAATTTGATACCCTTGTTTTATGTATCACCCCACCTCACCTTTCCCTTTAAGCAGCCATAGTGTGTTTTCTGCATGTGTGACTCTGTTCTGTTTTGTAATTCAGTTCAAGTGTAACGGTTTTTACATTCCCTCTATCAGTGATACCTTATGAGAAGTGTCCTTTTCTGTGTGACTTATTTCACTTAGAATCGTCGTACCTAAATCCACTCATCATGCTGCTACTAACCTTACGACATTGATTTCCTGGCTGAGTGATATTCCATTGTACATAAGGACCACAACTTCTTTACCCATTTTTCTCTTTCCTGGGATATTTAAGGTGGAATGAAGTGGAGGTCCTGGTCAACAGAGCAGCCCTAAACTTTGGGGTGCTTGTGTCTTGCTGATTTTTAATTTTCCCAATTTATACCCCCATGAGTGGAAGTGCCCTATGCTCTCTAAGCTGTGTTTTTCAGATGTTTCAGGACTCACCGGACACTTCTCCAGAGTGGCTCTTGGCAATTTACATCCCGCCCATCAGTGTAGCAAGGCTCCCATTTCTCCATGGCCTGTCCTGCATTTCTGGTTTTGACACTTTTTTCAGCATGGCCCTTTTGACCGATGGGAAGCGAGACTTCTTTGTAGCGCTGATTTGCCTTTCCAGGTTGCTTGGTTGGCCAAAAAGGGCGTATGCGTTTTTTCCTGAATATATTCAGGAAAAAACGCATACGCCCTTTTTGGCCAAGGGCATCATTGTCAACGTTTTGCCGCTTTTCATGTGCTTTAAAGGCGATTCGTATCTACCTCCTGAAATCTGTTTCCTGCAATTCTGCCTTGATTTCAAATCCTCTTCTTTGCCTTCCCTCAATATATTTGTGGACGAGAGTTATCATTTATAACTCTGCAGGTTTGTGAATTGCAGTGCCCTGAACCTCCATTCTACAACTCGTTTTTATGGGAGCTGGCCGTAAAATCGCAGAATGGCTTCAGGCCCTGTTCTGGTTCCGGGGGGCAGGCTGAGCCTGTGGTTAATTCTTCTTTCTGATGGGAAAATAGAGTGACCTGTGCCTGTCCCAACACCAAGAGCTAGTCTCTCGTTGGTTCCACGTCTTCTCGTTTATCCTCAGGACAAATTACAACCTGTATGGAACAGGAGGTTAAAGGTGCTGATGCTCCAAGTAGGGAGCTTGCTAGTAAAGCGGCTGGAATGGCGAACCCGGGCACAAGGACATGAGAAATGAGGTGCGTTTTAGAAACCTTTCCCCATCACACGGTGTACCATCTTCTGGGTTTCTCATGCATGTTTTTGATGTAGGAAGATGCCCTTGAACCTGGAGATTTGGGACCCATGCGATGGGTACCACGCAGTATTACTTTAAAGGGTCTGCGTTTGCTCACCCAACCTCACCAAACCTCTCAGCCCCAAGAGTGTCCACCCTTATGTCTCATCCAGCTGTGCGTCTAGATATGGTCAATCCAGGTTGCATCACAGCCCCTGAACGCATTGTGTAAGAATTTCTCTCTCTTTCACTGTCTTTGTTTCATGGTTGTTTCAAAGTAATTTATTTTTATAATGGGGTTTAGCTGCTTTTCACTGCTGTGTTTATGCCGCTTTACACCCACTTGACACACTAACAGAGAGATATCAATACATAGGTTTTACGATTATTATTAGTCAGATATATTCTTGTGCGGTGAATAGGGCGTGTTGAGTCCAGTTCTCTGAGCAAGGAGTAGGTCTTGTCTATTACATATTGGGTTTATGGAACGGTATCTGAGCTAATTTGATACCCTTGTTTTATGTATCACCCCACCTCACCTTTCCCGTTAAGCAGCCATAGTGTGTTTTCTGCATGTGTGACTCTGTTCTGTTTTGTAATTCAGTTCAAGTGTAACGGTTTTTACATTCCCTCTATCAGTGATACCTTATGAGAAGTGTCCTTTTCTGTGTGACTTATTTCACTTAGAATCGTCGTACCTAAATCCACTCATCATGCTGCTACTAACCTTACGACATTGATTTCCTGGCTGAGTGATATTCCATTGTACATAAGGACCACAACTTCTTTATCCATTTTTCTCTTTCCTGGGATATTTAAGGTGGAGTGAAGTGGAGGTCCTGGTCAACAGAGCAGCCCTAAACTTTGGGGTGCTTGTGTCTTGCTGATTTTTAATTTTCCCAATTTATACCCCCATGAGTGGAAGTGCCCTATGCTCTCTAAGCTGTGTTTTTCAGATGTTTCAGGACTCACCGGACACTTCTCCAGAGTGGCTCTTGGCAATTTACATCCCGCCCATCAGTGTAGCAAGGCTCCCATTTCTCCATGGCCTGTCCTGCATTTCTGGTTTTGACACTTTTTTCAGCATGGCCCTTTTGACCGATGGGAAGCGAGACTTCTTTGTAGCGCTGATTTGCCTTTCCAGGTTGCTTGGTTGGCCAAAAAGGGCGTATGCGTTTTTTCCTGAATATATTCAGGAAAAAACGCATACGCCCTTTTTGGCCAAGGGCATCATTGTCAACGTTTTGCCGCTTTTCATGTGCTTTAAAGGCGATTCGTATCTACGTCCTGAAATCTGTTTCCTGCAATTCTGCCTTGATTTCAAATCCTCTTCTTTGCCTTCCCTCAATATATTTGTGGACGAGAGTTATCATTTAAAACTCTGCAGGTTTGTGAATTGCAGTGCCCTGAACCTCCATTTTACAACTCGTTTTTATGGGAGCTGGCCGCAAAATCGCAGAATGGCTTCAGGCCCTGTTCTGGTTCCGGGGTGCTGGCTGAGCCTGTGGTTAATTCTTTTTTCTGATGGGAAAATAGAGTGACCTGTGCCTGTCCCAACACCAAGAGCTAGTCTCTCGTTGGTTCCACGTCTTCTCGTTTATCCTCAGGACAAATTACAACCTGTATGGAACAGGAGGTTAAAGGTGCTGATGCTCCAAGTAGGGAGCTTGCTAGTAAACTGGTTGGAATGGCGAACCCGGGCACAAGGAGATGAGAAATGAGGTGCGTTTTAGAAACCTTTCCCCATCACACAGTGTACCATCTTCTGGGTTTCTCATGCATGTTTTTGATGTAGAAAGATGCCCTTGAACCTGGAGATTTGGGACCAATGCGATGGGTACCACGCAGTATTACTTTAAAGGGTCTGTGTTTGCTCACCCAACCTCACCAAACCTCTCAGCCCCAAGAGTGTCCACCCTTATGTCTCATCCAGCTGTGCGTCTAGATATGGTCAATCCAGGTTGCATCACAGCCCCTGAACGCATTGTGTAAGAATTTCTCTCTCTTTCACTGTCTTTGTTTCATGGGTGTTTCAAAGTAATTTATTTTTATAATGGGGTTTAGCTGATTTTCACTGCTGTGTTTATGCCGCTTTACACCCACTTGACACACTAACAGAGAGATATCAATACATAGGTTTTACGATTATTATTAGTCAGATATATTCTTGTGCGGTGAATAGGGCGTGTTGAGTCCAGTTCTCTGAGCAAGGAGTAGGTCTTGTCTATTACATATTGGGTTTATGGAACGGTATCTGAGCTAATTTGATACCCTTGTTTTATGTATCACCCCACCTCACCTTTCCCGTTAAGCAGCCATAGTGTGTTTTCTGCATGTGTGACTCTGTTCTGTTTTGTAATTCAGTTCAATTGTAACGGTTTTTACATTCCCTCTATCAGTGATACCTTATGAGAAGTGTCCTTTTCTGTGTGACTTATTTCACTTAGAATCGTCGTACCTAAATCCACTCATCATGCTGCTACTAACCTTACGACATTGATTTCATGGCTGAGTGATATTCCATTGTACATAAGGACCACAACTTCTTTATCCATTTTTCTCTTTCCTGGGATATTTAAGGTGGAATGAAGTGGAGGTCCTGGTCAACAGAGCAGCCCTAAACTTTGGGGTGCTTGTGTCTTGCTGATTTTTAATTTTCCCAATTTATACCCCCATGAGTGGAAGTGCCCTATGCTCTCTAAGCTGTGTTTTTCAGATGTTTCAGGACTCACCGGACACTTCTCCAGAGTGGCTCTTGGCAATTTACATCCCGCCCATCAGTGTAGCAAGGCTCCCATTTCTCCATGCCCTGTCCTGCATTTCTGGTTTTGACACTTTTTTCAGCATGGCCCTTTTGACCGATGGGAAGCGAGACTTCTTTGTAGCGCTGATTTGCCTTTCCAGGTTGCTTGGTTGGCCAAAAAGGGCGTATGCGTTTTTTCCTGAATATATTCAGGAAAAAACGCATACGCCCTTTTTGGCCAAGGGCATCATTGTCAACGTTTTGCCGCTTTTCATGTGCTTTAAAGGCGATTCGTATCTACCTCCTGAAATCTGTTTCCTGCAATTCTGCCTTGATTTCAAATCCTCTTCTTTGCCTTCCCTCAATATATTTGTGGACGAGAGTTATCATTTATAACTCTGCAGGTTTGTGAATTGCAGTGCCCTGAACCTCCATTCTACAACTCGTTTTTATGGGAGCTGGCCGCAAAATCGCAGAATGGCTTCAGGCCCTGTTCTGGTTCCGGGGGGCAGGCTGAGCCTGTGGTTAATTCTTCTTTCTGATGGGAAAATAGAGTGACCTGTGCCTGTCCCAACACCAAGAGCTAGTCTCTCGTTGGTTCCACGTCTTCCCGTTTATCCTCAGGACAAATTGCAACCTGTATGGAACAGGAGGTTAAAGGTGCTGATGCTCCAAGTAGGGAGCTTGCTAGTAAAGCGGCTGGAATGGCGAACCCGGGCACAAGGAGATGAGAAATGAGGTGCGTTTTAGAAACCTTTCCCCATCACCCGGTGTACCATCTTCTGGGTTTCTCATGCATGTTTTTGATGTAGGAAGATGCCCTTGAACCTGGAGATTTGGGACCCATGCGATGGGTACCACGCAGTATTCCTTTAAAGGGTCTGCGTTTGCTCACCCAACCTCACCAAACCTCTCAGCCCCAAGAGTGTCCACCCTTATGTCTCATCCAGCTGTGCGTCTAGATATGGTCAATCCAGGTTGCATCACAGCCCCTGAACGCATTGTGTAAGAATTTCTCTCTCTTTCACTGTCTTTGTTTCATGGGTGTTTCAAAGTAATTTATTTTTATAATGGGGTTTAGCTGATTTTCACTGCTGTGTTTATGCCGCTTTACACCCACTTGACACACTAACAGAGAGATATCAATACATAGGTTTTACGATTATTATTAGTCAGATATATTCTTGTGCGGTGAATAGGGCGTGTTGAGTCCAGTTCTCTGAGCAAGGAGTAGGTCTTGTCTATTACATATTGGGTTTATGGAATGGTATCTGAGCTAATTTGATACCCTTGTTTTATGTATCACCCCACCTCACCTTTCCCGTTAAGCAGCCATAGTGTGTTTTCTGCATGTGTGACTCTGTTCTGTTTTGTAATTCAGTTCAAGTGTAACGGTTTTTACATTCCCTCTATCAGTGATACCTTATGAGAAGTGTCCTTTTCTGTGTGACTTATTTCACTTAGAATCGTCGTACCTAAATCCACTCATCATGCTGCTACTAACCTTACGACATTGATTTCATGGCTGAGTGATATTCCATTGTACATAAGGACCACAACTTCTTTATCCATTTTTCTCTTTCCTGGGATATTTAAGGTGGAATGAAGTGGAGGTCCTGGTCAACAGAGCAGCCCTAAACTTTGGGGTGCTTGTGTCTTGCTGATTTTTAATTTTCCCAATTTATACCCCCATGAGTGGAAGTGCCCTATGCTCTCTAAGCTGTGTTTTTCAGATGTTTCAGGACTCACCGGACACTTCTCCAGAGTGGCTGGTGACAATTTACATCCCGCCCATCAGTGTAGCAAGGCTCCCATTTCTCCATGGCCTGTCCTGCATTTCTGGTTTTGACACTTTTTTCAGCATGGCCCTTTTGACCGATGGGAAGCGAGACTTCTTTGTAGCGCTGATTTGCCTTTCCAGGTTGCTTGGTTGGCCAAAAAGGGCGTATGCGTTTTTTCCTGAATATATTCAGGAAAAAACGCATACGCCCTTTTTGGCCAAGGGCATCATTGTCAACGTTTTGCCGCTTTTCATGTGCTTTAAAGGCGATTCGTATCTACGTCCTGAAATCTGTTTCCTGCAATTCTGCCTTGATTTCAAATCCTCTTCTCTGCCTTCCCTCAATATATTTGTGGACGAGAGTTATCATTTAAAACTCTGCAGGTTTGTGAATTGCAGTGCCCTGAACCTCCATTTTACAACTCGTTTTTATGGGAGCTGGCCGCAAAATCGCAGAATGGCTTCAGGCCCTGTTCTGGTTCCGGGGTGCTGGCTGAGCCTGTGGTTAATTCTTCTTTCTGATGGGAAAATAGAGTGACCTGTGCCTGTCCCAACACCAAGAGCTAGTCTCTCGTTGGTTCCACGTCTTCTCGTTTATCCTCAGGACAAATTACAACCTGTATGGAACAGGAGGTTAAAAGTGCTGATGCTCCAAGTAGGGAGCTTGCTAGTAAAGTGGCTGGAATGGCGAACCCGGGCACAAGGAGATGAGAAATGAGGTGCGTTTTAGAAACCTTTCCCCATCACACAGTGTACCATCTTCTGGGTTACTCATGCATGTTTTTGACGTAGGAAGATGCCCTTGAACCTGGAGATTTGGGACCCATGCGATGGGTACCACGCAGTATTACTTTAAAGGGTCTGCGTTTGCTCACCCAACCTCACCAAACCTCTCAGCCCCAAGAGTGTCCACCCTTATGTCTCATCCAGCTGTGCGTCTAGATATGGTCAATCCAGGTTGCATCACAACCCCTGAACGCATTGTGTAAGAATTTCACTCTCTTTCACTGTCTTTGTTTCATGGGTGTTTCAAAGTAATTTATTTTTATAATGGGGTTTAGCTGCTTTTCACTGCTGTCTTTATGCCGCTTTACACCCACTTGACACACTAACAGAGAGATATCAATACATAGGTTTTACGATTATTATTAGTCAGATATATTCTTGTGCGGTGAATAGGGCGTGTTGAGTCCAGTTCTCTGAGCAAGGAGTAGGTCTTGTCTATTACATATTGGGTTTATGGAATGGTATCCGAGCTAATTTGATACCCTTGTTTTATGTATCACCCCACCTCACCTTTCCCTTTAAGCAGCCATAGTGTGTTTTCTGCATGTGTGACTCTGTTCTGTTTTGTAATTCAGTTCAAGTGTAACGGTTTTTACATTCCCTCTATCAGTGATACCTTATGAGAAGTGTCCTTTTCTGTGTGACTTATTTCACTTAGAATCGTCGTACCTAAATCCACTCATCATGCTGCTACTAACCTTACGACATTGATTTCCTGGCTGAGTGATATTCCATTGTACATAAGGACCACAACTTCTTTACCCATTTTTCTCTTTCCTGGGATATTTAAGGTGGAATGAAGTGGAGGTCCTGGTCAACAGAGCAGCCCTAAACTTTGGGGTGCTTGTGTCTTGCTGATTTTTAATTTTCCCAATTTATACCCCCATGAGTGGAAGTGCCCTATGCTCTCTAAGCTGTGTTTTTCAGATGTTTCAGGACTCACCGGACACTTCTCCAGAGTGGCTCTTGGCAATTTACATCCCGCCCATCAGTGTAGCAAGGCTCCCATTTCTCCATGGCCTGTCCTGCATTTCTGGTTTTGACACTTTTTTCAGCATGGCCCTTTTGACCGATGGGAAGCGAGACTTCTTTGTAGCGCTGATTTGCCTTTCCAGGTTGCTTGGTTGGCCAAAAAGGGCGTATGCGTTTTTTCCTGAATATATTCAGGAAAAAACGCATACGCCCTTTTTGGCCAAGGGCATCATTGTCAACGTTTTGCCGCTTTTCATGTGCTTTAAAGGCGATTCGTATCTACCTCCTGAAATCTGTTTCCTGCAATTCTGCCTTGATTTCAAATCCTCTTCTTTGCCTTCCCTCAATATATTTGTGGACGAGAGTTATCATTTATAACTCTGCAGGTTTGTGAATTGCAGTGCCCTGAACCTCCATTTTACAACTCGTTTTTATGGGAGCTGGCCGCAAAATCGCAGAATGGCTTCAGGCCCTGTTCTGGTTCCGGGGGGCAGGCTGAGCCTGTGGTTAATTCTTCTTTCTGATGGGAAAATAGAGTGACCTGTGCCTGTCCCAACACCAAGAGCTAGTCTCTCGTTGGTTCCATGTCTTCTCGTTTATCCTCAGGACAAATTACAACCTGTATGGAACAGGAGGTTAAAGGTGCTGATGCTCCAAGTAGGGAGCTTGCTAGTAAAGTGGCTGGAATGGCGAACCCGGGCACAAGGAGATGAGAAATGAGGTGCGTTTTAGAAACCTTTCCCCATCACACAGTGTACCATCTTCTGGGTTTCTCATGCATGTTTTTGATGTAGAAAGATGCCCTTGAACCTGGAGATTTGGGACCCATGCGATGGGTACCACGCAGTATTACTTTAAAGGGTCTGCGTTTGCTCACCCAACCTCACCAAACCTCTCAGCCCCAAGAGTGTCCACCCTTATGTCTCATCCAGCTGTGCGTCTAGATATGGTCAATCCAGGTTGCATCACAGCCCCTGAACGCATTGTGTAAGAATTTCTCTCTCTTTCACTGTCTTTGTTTCATGGGTGTTTCAAAGTAATTTATTTTTATAATGGGGTTTAGCTGCTTTTCACTGCTGTGTTTATGCCGCTTTACACCCACTTGACACACTAACAGAGAGATATCAATACATAGGTTTTACGATTATTATTAGTCAGATATATTCTTGTGCGGTGAATAGGGCGTGTTGAGTCCAGTTCTCTGAGCAAGGAGTAGGTCTTGTCTATTACATATTGGGTTTATGGAACGGTATCTGAGCTAATTTGATACCCTTGTTTTATGTATCACCCCACCTCACCTTTCCCGTTAAGCAGCCATAGTGTGTTTTCTGCATGTGTGACTCTGTTCTGTTTTGTAATTCAGTTCAAGTGTAACGGTTTTTACATTCCCTCTATCAGTGATACCTTATGAGAAGTGTCCTTTTCTGTGTGACTTATTTCACTTAGAATCGTCGTACCTAAATCCACTCATCATGCTGCTACTAACCTTACGACATTGATTTCCTGGCTGAGTGATGTTCCATTGTACATAAGGACCACAACTTCTTTATCCATTTTTCTCTTTCCTGGGATATTTAAGGTGGAATGAAGTGGAGGTCCTGGTCAACAGAGCAGCCCTAAACTTTGGGGTGCTTGTGTCTTGCTGATTTTTAATTTTCCCAATTTATACCCCCATGAGTGGAAGTGCCCTATGCTCTCTAAGCTGTGTTTTTCAGATGTTTCAGGACTCACCGGACACTTCTCCAGAGTGGCTCTTGGCAATTTACATCCCGCCCATCAGTGTAGCAAGGCTCCCATTTCTCCATGGCCTGTCCTGCATTTCTGGTTTTGACACTTTTTTCAGCATGGCCCTTTTGACCGATGGGAAGCGAGACTTCTTTGTAGCGCTGATTTGCCTTTCCAGGTTGCTTGGTTGGCCAAAAAGGGCGTATGCGTTTTTTCCTGAATATATTTAGGAAAAAACGCATACGCCCTTTTTGGCCAAGGGCATCATTGTCAACGTTTTGCCGCTTTTCATGTGCTTTAAAGGCGATTCGTATCTACCTCCTGAAATCTGTTTCCTGCAATTCTGCCTTGATTTCAAATCCTCTTCTTTGCCTTCCCTCAATATATTTGTGGACGAGAGTTATCATTTATAACTCTGCAGGTTTGTGAATTGCAGTGCCCTGAACCTCCATTCTACAACTCGTTTTTATGGGAGCTGGCCGCAAAATCGCAGAATGGCTTCAGGCCCTGTTCTGGTTCCGGGGGGCAGGCTGAGCCTGTGGTTAATTCTTCTTTCTGATGGGAAAATAGAGTGACCTGTGCCTGTCCCAACACCAAGAGCTAGTCTCTCGTTGGTTCCACGTCTTCCCGTTTATCCTCAGGACAAATTGCAACCTGTACGGCACAGGAGGTTAAAGGTGCTGATGCTCCAAGTAGGGAGCTTGCTAGTAAAGCGGCTGGAATGGCGAACCCGGGCACAAGGAGATGAGAAATGAGGTGCGTTTTAGAAACCTTTCCCCATCACACGGTGTACCATCTTCTGGGTTTCTCATGCATGTTTTTGATGTAGGAAGATGCCCTTGAACCTGGAGATTTGGGACCCATGCGATGGGTACCACGCAGTATTCCTTTAAAGGGTCTGCGTTTGCTCACCCAACCTCACCAAACCTCTCAGCCCCAAGAGTGTCCACCCTTATGTCTCATCCAGCTGTGCGTCTAGATATGGTCAATCCAGGTTGCATCACAGCCCCTGAACGCATTGTGTAAGAATTTCTCTCTCTTTCACTGTCTTTGTTTCATGGGTGTTTCAAAGTAATTTATTTTTATAATGGGGTTTAGCTGCTTTTCACTGCTGTGTTTATGCCGCTTTACACCCACTTGACACACTAACAGAGAGATATCAATACATAGGTTTTACGATTATTATTAGTCAGATATATTCTTGTGCGGTGAATAGGGCGTGTTGAGTCCAGTTCTCTGAGCAAGGAGTAGGTCTTGTCTATTACATATTGGGTTTATGGAATGGTATCTGAGCTAATTTGATACCCTTGTTTTATGTATCACCCCACCTCACCTTTCCCGTTAAGCAGCCATAGTGTGTTTTCTGCATGTGTGACTCTGTTCTGTTTTGTAATTCAGTTCAAGTGTAACGGTTTTTACATTCCCTCTATCAGTGATACCTTATGAGAAGTGTCCTTTTCTGTGTGACTTATTTCACTTAGAATCGTCGTACCTAAATCCACTCATCATGCTGCTACTAACCTTACGACATTGATTTCCTGGCTGAGTGATATTCCATTGTACATAAGGACCACAACTTCTTTATCCATTTTTCTCTTTCCTGGGATATTTAAGGTGGAATGAAGTGGAGGTCCTGGTCAACAGAGCAGCCCTAAACTTTGGGGTGCTTGTGTCTTGCTGATTTTTAATTTTCCCAATTTATACCCCCATGAGTGGAAGTGCCCTATGCTCTCTAAGCTGTGTTTTTCAGATGTTTCAGGACTCACCGGACACTTCTCCAGAGTGGCTCTTGGCAATTTACATCCCGCCCATCAGTGTAGCAAGGCTCCCATTTCTCCATGGCCTGTCCTGCATTTCTGGTTTTGACACTTTTTTCAGCATGGCCCTTTTGACCGATGGGAAGCGAGACTTCTTTGTAGCGCTGATTTGCCTTTCCAGGTTGCTTGGTTGGCCAAAAAGGGCGTATGCGTTTTTTCCTGAATATATTCAGGAAAAAACGCATACGCCCTTTTTGGCCAAGGGCATCATTGTCAACGTTTTGCCGCTTTTCATGTGCTTTAAAGGCGATTCGTATCTACCTCCTGAAATCTGTTTCCTGCAATTCTGCCTTGATTTCAAATCCTCTTCTTTGCCTTCCCTCAATATATTTGTGGACGAGAGTTATCATTTATAACTCTGCAGGTTTGTGAATTGCAGTGCCCTGAACCTCCATTTTACAACTCGTTTTTATGGGAGCTGGCCGCAAAATCGCAGAATGGCTTCAGGCCCTGTTCTGGTTCCGGGTGGCAGGCTGAGCCTGTGGTTAATTCTTCTTTCTGATGGGAAAATAGAGTGACCTGTGCCTGTCCCAACACCAAGAGCTAGTCTCTCGTTGGTTCCATGTCTTCTCGTTTATCCTCAGGACAAATTACAACCTGTATGGAACAGGAGGTTAAAGGTGCTGATGCTCCAAGTAGGGAGCTTGCTAGTAAAGTGGCTGGAATGGCGAACCCGGGCACAAGGAGATGAGAAATGAGGTGCGTTTTAGAAACCTTTCCCCATCACACAGTGTACCATCTTCTGGGTTTCTCATGCATGTTTTTGATGTAGGAAGATGCCCTTGAACCTGGAGATTTGGGACCAATGCGATGGGTACCACGCAGTATTACTTTAAAGGGTCTGCGTTTGCTCACCCAACCTCACCAAACCTCTCAGCCCCAAGAGTGTCCACCCTTATGTCTCATCCAGCTGTGCGTCTAGATATGGTCAATCCAGGTTGCATCACAGCCCCTGAACGCATTGTGTAAGAATTTCTCTCTCTTTCACTGTCTTTGTTTCATGGGTGTTTCAAAGTAATTTATTTTTATAATGGGGTTTAGCTGATTTTCACTGCTGTGTTTATGCTGCTTTACACCCACTTGACACACTAACAGAGAGATATCAATACATAGGTTTTACGATTATTATTAGTCAGATATATTCTTGTGCGGTGAATAGGGCGTGTTGAGTCCAGTTCTCTGAGCAAGGAGTAGGTCTTGTCTATTACATATTGGGTTTATGGAACGGTATCTGAGCTAATTTGATACCCTTGTTTTATGTATCACCCCACCTCACCTTTCCCGTTAAGCAGCCATAGTGTGTTTTCTGCATGTGTGACTCTGTTCTGTTTTGTAATTCAGTTCAAGTGTAACGGTTTTTACATTCCCTCTATCAGTGATACCTTATGAGAAGTGTCCTTTTCTGTGTGACTTATTTCACTTAGAATCGTCGTACCTAAATCCACTCATCATGCTGCTACTAACCTTACGACTTTGATTTCATGGCTGAGTGATATTCCATTGTACATAAGGACCACAACTTCTTTATCCATTTTTCTCTTTCCTGGGATATTTAAGGTGGAATGAAGTGGAGGTCCTGGTCTACAGAGCAGCCCTAAACTTTGGGGTGCTTGTGTCTTGCTGATTTTTCATTTTCCCAATTTATACCCCCATGAGTGGAAGTGCCCTATGCTCTCTAAGCTGTGTTTTTCAGATGTTTCAGGACTCACCGGACACTTCTCCAGAGTGGCTCCTGGCAATTTACATCCCGCCCATCAGTGTAGCAAGGCTCCCATTTCTCCATGGCCTGTCCTGCATTTCTGGTTTTGACACTTTTTTCAGCATGGCCCTTTTGACCGATGGGAAGCGAGACTTCTTTGTAGCGCTGATTTGCCTTTCCAGGTTGCTTGGTTGGCCAAAAAGGGCGTATGCGTTTTCTCCTGAATATATTCAGGAAAAAACGCATACGCCCTTTTTGGCCAAGGGCATCATTGTCAACGTTTTGCCGCTTTTCATGTGCTTTAAAGGCGATTCGTATCTACCTCCTGAAATCTGTTTCCTGCAATTCTGCCTTGATTTCAAATCCTCTTCTTTGCCTTCCCTCAATATATTTGTGGACGAGAGTTATCATTTATAACTCTGCAGGTTTGTGAATTGCAGTGCTCTGAACCTCCATTCTACAACTCGTTTTTATGGGAGCTGGCCGCAAAATCGCAGAATGGCTTCAGGCCCTGTTCTGGTTCCGGGGGGCAGGCTGAGCCTGTGGTTAATTCTTCTTCCTGATGGGAAAATAGAGTGACCTGTGCCTGTCCCAACACCAAGAGCTAGTCTCTCGTTGGTTCCACGTCTTCCCGTTTATCCTCAGGACAAATTGCAACCTGTACGGAACAGGAGGTTAAAGGTGCTGATGCTCCAAGTAGGGAGCTTACTAGTAAAGTGCCTGGAATGGCGAACCCGGGCACAAGGAGATGAGAAATGAGGTGCGTTTTAGAAACCTTTCCCCATCACACGGTGTACCATCTTCTGGGTTTCTCATGCATGTTTTTGATGTAGGAAGATGCCCTTGAACCTGGAGATATGGGACCCATGCGATGGGTACCACGCAGTATTACTTTAAAGGGTCTGCGTTTGCTCACCCAACCTCACCAAACCTCTCAGCCCCAAGAGTGTCCACGCTTATGTCTCATCCAGCTGTGCGTCAAGATATGGTCAATCCAGGTTGCATCACAGCCCCTGAACGCATTGTGTAAGAATTTCTCTCTCTTTCACTGTCTTTGTTTCATGGGTGTTTCAAAGTAATTTATTTTTATAATGGGGTTTAGCTGCTTTTCACTGCTGTGTTTATGCCGCTTTACACCCACTTGACACACTAACAGAGAGATATCAATACATAGGTTTTACGATTATTATTAGTCAGATATATTCTTGTGCGGTGAATAGGGCGTGTTGAGTCCAGTTCTCTGAGCAAGGAGTAGGTCTTGTCTATTACATATTGGGTTTATGGAACGGTATCTGAGCTAATTTGATACCCTTGTTTTATGTATCACCCCACCTCACCTTTCCCGTTAAGCAGCCATAGTGTGTTTTCTGCATGTGTGACTCTGTTCTGTTTTGTAATTCAGTTCAAGTGTAACGGTTTTTACATTCCCTCTATCAGTGATACCTTATGAGAAGTGTCCTTTTCTGTGTGACTTATTTCACTTAGAATCGTCGTACCTAAATCCACTCATCATGCTGCTACTAACCTTACGACTTTGATTTCATGGCTGAGTGATATTCCATTGTACATAAGGACCACAACTTCTTTATCCATTTTTCTCTTTCCTGGGATATTTAAGGTGGAATGAAGTGGAGGTCCTGGTCTACAGAGCAGCCCTAAACTTTGGGGTGCTTGTGTCTTGCTGATTTTTCATTTTCCCAATTTATACCCCCATGAGTGGAAGTGCCCTATGCTCTCTAAGCTGTGTTTTTCAGATGTTTCAGGACTCACCGGACACTTCTCCAGAGTGGCTCCTGGCAATTTACATCCCGCCCATCAGTGTAGCAAGGCTCCCATTTCTCCATGGCCTGTCCTGCATTTCTGGTTTTGACACTTTTTTCAGCATGGCCCTTTTGACCGATGGGAAGCGAGACTTCTTTGTAGCGCTGATTTGCCTTTCCAGGTTGCTTGGTTGGCCAAAAAGGGCGTATGCGTTTTCTCCTGAATATATTCAGGAAAAAACGCATACGCCCTTTTTGGCCAAGGGCATCATTGTCAACGTTTTGCCGCTTTTCATGTGCTTTAAAGGCGATTCGTATCTACCTCCTGAAATCTGTTTCCTGCAATTCTGCCTTGATTTCAAATCCTCTTCTTTGCCTTCCCTCAATATATTTGTGGACGAGAGTTATCATTTATAACTCTGCAGGTTTGTGAATTGCAGTGCTCTGAACCTCCATTCTACAACTCGTTTTTATGGGAGCTGGCCGCAAAATCGCAGAATGGCTTCAGGCCCTGTTCTGGTTCCGGGGGGCAGGCTGAGCCTGTGGTTAATTCTTCTTCCTGATGGGAAAATAGAGTGACCTGTGCCTGTCCCAACACCAAGAGCTAGTCTCTCGTTGGTTCCACGTCTTCCCGTTTATCCTCAGGACAAATTGCAACCTGTACGGAACAGGAGGTTAAAGGTGCTGATGCTCCAAGTAGGGAGCTTACTAGTAAAGTGCCTGGAATGGCGAACCCGGGCACAAGGAGATGAGAAATGAGGTGCGTTTTAGAAACCTTTCCCCATCACACGGTGTACCATCTTCTGGGTTTCTCATGCATGTTTTTGATGTAGGAAGATGCCCTTGAACCTGGAGATATGGGACCCATGCGATGGGTACCACGCAGTATTACTTTAAAGGGTCTGCGTTTGCTCACCCAACCTCACCAAACCTCTCAGCCCCAAGAGTGTCCACCCTTATGTCTCATCCAGCTGTGCGTCAAGATATGGTCAATCCAGGTTGCATCACAGCCCCTGAACGCATTGTGTAAGAATTTCTCTCTCTTTCACTGTCTTTGTTTCATGGGTGTTTCAAAGTAATTTATTTTTATAATGGGGTTTAGCTGCTTTTCACTGCTGTGTTTATGCCGCTTTACACCCACTTGACACACTAACAGAGAGATATCAATACATAGGTTTTACGATTATTATTAGTCAGATATATTCTTGTGCGGTGAATAGGGCGTGTTGAGTCCAGTTCTCTGAGCAAGGAGTAGGTCTTGTCTATTACATATTGGGTTTATGGAATGGTATCTGAGCTAATTTGATACCCTTGTTTTATGTATCACCCCACCTCACCTTTCCCGTTAAGCAGCCATAGTGTGTTTTCTGCATGTGTGACTCTGTTCTGTTTTGTAATTCAGTTCAAGTGTAACGGTTTTTACATTCCCTCTATCAGTGATACCTTATGAGAAGTGTCCTTTTCTATGTGACTTATTTCACTTAGAATCGTCGTACCTAAATCCACTCATCATGCTGCTACTAACCTTACGACATTGATTTCATGGCTGAGTGATATTCCATTGTACATAAGGACCACAACTTCTTTATCCATTTTTCTCTTTCCTGGGACATTTAAGGTGCAATGAAGTGGAGGTCCTGGTCAACAGAGCAGCCCTAAACTTTGGGGTGCTTGTGTCTTGCTGATTTTTAATTTTCCCAATTTATACCCCCATGAGTGGAAGTGCCCTATGCTCTCTAAGCTGTGTTTTTCAGATGTTTCAGGACTCACCGGACACTTCTCCAGAGTGGCTCTTGGCAATTTACATCCCGCCCATCAGTGTAGCAAGGCTCCCATTTCTCCATGGCCTGTCCTGCATTTCTGGTTTTGACACTTTTTTCAGCATGGCCCTTTTGACCGATGGGAAGCGAGACTTCTTTGTAGCGCTGATTTGCCTTTCCAGGTTGCTTGGTTGGCCAAAAAGGGCGTATGCGTTTTTTCCTGAATATATTCAGGAAAAAACGCATACGCCCTTTTTGGCCAAGGGCATCATTGTCAACGTTTTGCCGCTTTTCATGTGCTTTAAAGGCGATTCGTATCTACGTCCTGAAATCTGTTTCCTGCAATTCTGCCTTGATTTCAAATCCTCTTCTTTGCCTTCCCTCAATATATTTGTGGACGAGAGTTATCATTTAAAACTCTGCAGGTTTGTGAATTGCAGTGCCCTGAACCTCCATTTTACAACTCGTTTTTATGGGAGCTGGCCGCAAAATCGCAGAATGGCTTCAGGCCCTGTTCTGGTTCCGGGGTGCTGGCTGAGCCTGTGGTTAATTCTTTTTTCTGATGGGAAAATAGAGTGACCTGTGCCTGTCCCAACACCAAGAGCTAGTCTCTCGTTGGTTCCACGTCTTCTCGTTTATCCTCAGGACAAATTACAACCTGTATGGAACAGGAGGTTAAAGGTGCTGATGCTCCAAGTAGGGAGCTTGCTAGTAAACTGGTTGGAATGGCGAACCCGGGCACAAGGAGATGAGAAATGAGGTGCGTTTTAGAAACCTTTCCCCATCACACAGTGTACCATCTTCTGGGTTTCTCATGCATGTTTTTGATGTAGAAAGATGCCCTTGAACCTGGAGATTTGGGACCAATGCGATGGGTACCACGCAGTATTACTTTAAAGGGTCTGTGTTTGCTCACCCAACCTCACCAAACCTCTCAGCCCCAAGAGTGTCCACCCTTATGTCTCATCCAGCTGTGCGTCTAGATATGGTCAATCCAGGTTGCATCACAGCCCCTGAACGCATTGTGTAAGAATTTCTCTCTCTTTCACTGTCTTTGTTTCATGGGTGTTTCAAAGTAATTTATTTTTATAATGGGGTTTAGCTGATTTTCACTGCTGTGTTTATGCCGCTTTACACCCACTTGACACACTAACAGAGAGATATCAATACATAGGTTTTACGATTATTATTAGTCAGATATATTCTTGTGCGGTGAATAGGGCGTGTTGAGTCCAGTTCTCTGAGCAAGGAGTAGGTCTTGTCTATTACATATTGGGTTTATGCAACGGTATCTGAGCTAATTTGATACCCTTGTTTTATGTATCACCCCACCTCACCTTTCCCGTTAAGCAGCCATAGTGTGTTTTCTGCATGTGTGACTCTGTTCTGTTTTGTAATTCAGTTCAATTGTAACGGTTTTTACATTCCCTCTATCAGTGATACCTTATGAGAAGTGTCCTTTTCTGTGTGACTTATTTCACTTAGAATCGTCGTACCTAAATCCACTCATCATGCTGCTACTAACCTTACGACATTGATTTCATGGCTGAGTGATATTCCATTGTACATAAGGACCACAACTTCTTTATCCATTTTTCTCTTTCCTGGGATATTTAAGGTGGAATGAAGTGGAGGTCCTGGTCAACAGAGCAGCCCTAAACTTTGGGGTGCTTGTGTCTTGCTGATTTTTAATTTTCCCAATTTATACCCCCATGAGTGGAAGTGCCCTATGCTCTCTAAGCTGTGTTTTTCAGATGTTTCAGGACTCACCGGACACTTCTCCAGAGTGGCTCTTGGCAATTTACATCCCGCCCATCAGTGTAGCAAGGCTCCCATTTCTCCATGCCCTGTCCTGCATTTCTGGTTTTGACACTTTTTTCAGCATGGCCCTTTTGACCGATGGGAAGCGAGACTTCTTTGTAGCGCTGATTTGCCTTTCCAGGTTGCTTGGTTGGCCAAAAAGGGCGTATGCGTTTTTTCCTGAATATATTCAGGAAAAAACGCATACGCCCTTTTTGGCCAAGGGCATCATTGTCAACGTTTTGCCGCTTTTCATGTGCTTTAAAGGCGATTCGTATCTACCTCCTGAAATCTGTTTCCTGCAATTCTGCCTTGATTTCAAATCCTCTTCTTTGCCTTCCCTCAATATATTTGTGGACGAGAGTTATCATTTATAACTCTGCAGGTTTGTGAATTGCAGTGCCCTGAACCTCCATTCTACAACTCGTTTTTATGGGAGCTGGCCGCAAAATCGCAGAATGGCTTCAGGCCCTGTTCTGGTTCCGGGGGGCAGGCTGAGCCTGTGGTTAATTCTTCTTTCTGATGGGAAAATAGAGTGACCTGTGCCTGTCCCAACACCAAGAGCTAGTCTCTCGTTGGTTCCACGTCTTCCCGTTTATCCTCAGGACAAATTGCAACCTGTATGGAACAGGAGGTTAAAGGTGCTGATGCTCCAAGTAGGGAGCTTGCTAGTAAAGCGGCTGGAATGGCGAACCCGGGCACAAGGAGATGAGAAATGAGGTGCGTTTTAGAAACCTTTCCCCATCACCCGGTGTACCATCTTCTGGGTTTCTCATGCATGTTTTTGATGTAGGAAGATGCCCTTGAACCTGGAGATTTGGGACCCATGCGATGGGTACCACGCAGTATTCCTTTAAAGGGTCTGCGTTTGCTCACCCAACCTCACCAAACCTCTCAGCCCCAAGAGTGTCCACCCTTATGTCTCATCCAGCTGTGCGTCTAGATATGGTCAATCCAGGTTGCATCACAGCCCCTGAACGCATTGTGTAAGAATTTCTCTCTCTTTCACTGTCTTTGTTTCATGGGTGTTTCAAAGTAATTTATTTTTATAATGGGGTTTAGCTGATTTTCACTGCTGTGTTTATGCCGCTTTACACCCACTTGACACACTAACAGAGAGATATCAATACATAGGTTTTACGATTATTATTAGTCAGATATATTCTTGTGCGGTGAATAGGGCGTGTTGAGTCCAGTTCTCTGAGCAAGGAGTAGGTCTTGTCTATTACATATTGGGTTTATGGAATGGTATCTGAGCTAATTTGATACCCTTGTTTTATGTATCACCCCACCTCACCTTTCCCGTTAAGCAGCCATAGTGTGTTTTCTGCATGTGTGACTCTGTTCTGTTTTGTAATTCAGTTCAAGTGTAACGGTTTTTACATTCCCTCTATCAGTGATACCTTATGAGAAGTGTCCTTTTCTGTGTGACTTATTTCACTTAGAATCGTCGTACCTAAATCCACTCATCATGCTGCTACTAACCTTACGACATTGATTTCATGGCTGAGTGATATTCCATTGTACATAAGGACCACAACTTCTTTATCCATTTTTCTCTTTCCTGGGATATTTAAGGTGGAATGAAGTGGAGGTCCTGGTCAACAGAGCAGCCCTAAACTTTGGGGTGCTTGTGTCTTGCTGATTTTTAATTTTCCCAATTTATACCCCCATGAGTGGAAGTGCCCTATGCTCTCTAAGCTGTGTTTTTCAGATGTTTCAGGACTCACCGGACACTTCTCCAGAGTGGCTGGTGACAATTTACATCCCGCCCATCAGTGTAGCAAGGCTCCCATTTCTCCATGGCCTGTCCTGCATTTCTGGTTTTGACACTTTTTTCAGCATGGCCCTTTTGACCGATGGGAAGCGAGACTTCTTTGTAGCGCTGATTTGCCTTTCCAGGTTGCTTGGTTGGCCAAAAAGGGCGTATGCGTTTTTTCCTGAATATATTCAGGAAAAAACGCATACGCCCTTTTTGGCCAAGGGCATCATTGTCAACGTTTTGCCGCTTTTCATGTGCTTTAAAGGCGATTCGTATCTACGTCCTGAAATCTGTTTCCTGCAATTCTGCCTTGATTTCAAATCCTCTTCTCTGCCTTCCCTCAATATATTTGTGGACGAGAGTTATCATTTAAAACTCTGCAGGTTTGTGAATTGCAGTGCCCTGAACCTCCATTTTACAACTCGTTTTTATGGGAGCTGGCCGCAAAATCGCAGAATGGCTTCAGGCCCTGTTCTGGTTCCGGGGTGCTGGCTGAGCCTGTGGTTAATTCTTCTTTCTGATGGGAAAATAGAGTGACCTGTGCCTGTCCCAACACCAAGAGCTAGTCTCTCGTTGGTTCCACGTCTTCTCGTTTATCCTCAGGACAAATTACAACCTGTATGGAACAGGAGGTTAAAAGTGCTGATGCTCCAAGTAGGGAGCTTGCTAGTAAAGTGGCTGGAATGGCGAACCCGGGCACAAGGAGATGAGAAATGAGGTGCGTTTTAGAAACCTTTCCCCATCACACAGTGTACCATCTTCTGGGTTACTCATGCATGTTTTTGACGTAGGAAGATGCCCTTGAACCTGGAGATTTGGGACCCATGCGATGGGTACCACGCAGTATTACTTTAAAGGGTCTGCGTTTGCTCACCCAACCTCACCAAACCTCTCAGCCCCAAGAGTGTCCACCCTTATGTCTCATCCAGCTGTGCGTCTAGATATGGTCAATCCAGGTTGCATCACAACCCCTGAACGCATTGTGTAAGAATTTCACTCTCTTTCACTGTCTTTGTTTCATGGGTGTTTCAAAGTAATTTATTTTTATAATGGGGTTTAGCTGCTTTTCACTGCTGTCTTTATGCCGCTTTACACCCACTTGACACACTAACAGAGAGATATCAATACATAGGTTTTACGATTATTATTAGTCAGATATATTCTTGTGCGGTGAATAGGGCGTGTTGAGTCCAGTTCTCTGAGCAAGGAGTAGGTCTTGTCTATTACATATTGGGTTTATGGAATGGTATCCGAGCTAATTTGATACCCTTGTTTTATGTATCACCCCACCTCACCTTTCCCTTTAAGCAGCCATAGTGTGTTTTCTGCATGTGTGACTCTGTTCTGTTTTGTAATTCAGTTCAAGTGTAACGGTTTTTACATTCCCTCTATCAGTGATACCTTATGAGAAGTGTCCTTTTCTGTGTGACTTATTTCACTTAGAATCGTCGTACCTAAATCCACTCATCATGCTGCTACTAACCTTACGACATTGATTTCCTGGCTGAGTGATATTCCATTGTACATAAGGACCACAACTTCTTTACCCATTTTTCTCTTTCCTGGGATATTTAAGGTGGAATGAAGTGGAGGTCCTGGTCAACAGAGCAGCCCTAAACTTTGGGGTGCTTGTGTCTTGCTGATTTTTAATTTTCCCAATTTATACCCCCATGAGTGGAAGTGCCCTATGCTCTCTAAGCTGTGTTTTTCAGATGTTTCAGGACTCACCGGACACTTCTCCAGAGTGGCTCTTGGCAATTTACATCCCGCCCATCAGTGTAGCAAGGCTCCCATTTCTCCATGGCCTGTCCTGCATTTCTGGTTTTGACACTTTTTTCAGCATGGCCCTTTTGACCGATGGGAAGCGAGACTTCTTTGTAGCGCTGATTTGCCTTTCCAGGTTGCTTGGTTGGCCAAAAAGGGCGTATGCGTTTTTTCCTGAATATATTCAGGAAAAAACGCATACGCCCTTTTTGGCCAAGGGCATCATTGTCAACGTTTTGCCGCTTTTCATGTGCTTTAAAGGCGATTCGTATCTACCTCCTGAAATCTGTTTCCTGCAATTCTGCCTTGATTTCAAATCCTCTTCTTTGCCTTCCCTCAATATATTTGTGGACGAGAGTTATCATTTATAACTCTGCAGGTTTGTGAATTGCAGTGCCCTGAACCTCCATTTTACAACTCGTTTTTATGGGAGCTGGCCGCAAAATCGCAGAATGGCTTCAGGCCCTGTTCTGGTTCCGGGGGGCAGGCTGAGCCTGTGGTTAATTCTTCTTTCTGATGGGAAAATAGAGTGACCTGTGCCTGTCCCAACACCAAGAGCTAGTCTCTCGTTGGTTCCATGTCTTCTCGTTTATCCTCAGGACAAATTACAACCTGTATGGAACAGGAGGTTAAAGGTGCTGATGCTCCAAGTAGGGAGCTTGCTAGTAAAGTGGCTGGAATGGCGAACCCGGGCACAAGGAGATGAGAAATGAGGTGCGTTTTAGAAACCTTTCCCCATCACACAGTGTACCATCTTCTGGGTTTCTCATGCATGTTTTTGATGTAGAAAGATGCCCTTGAACCTGGAGATTTGGGACCAATGCGATGGGTACCACGCAGTATTACTTTAAAGGGTCTGCGTTTGCTCACCCAACCTCACCAAACCTCTCAGCCCCAAGAGTGTCCACCCTTATGTCTCATCCAGCTGTGCGTCTAGATATGGTCAATCCAGGTTGCATCACAGCCCCTGAACGCATTGTGTAAGAATTTCTCTCTCTTTCACTGCTTTGTTTCATGGGTGTTTCAAAGTAATTTATTTTTATAATGGGGTTTAGCTGCTTTTCACTGCTGTGTTTATGCCGCTTTACACCCACTTGACACACTAACAGAGAGATATCAATACATAGGTTTTACGATTATTATTAGTCAGATATATTCTTGTGCGGTGAATAGGGCGTGTTGAGTCCAGTTCTCTGAGCAAGGAGTAGGTCTTGTCTATTACATATTGGGTTTATGGAACGGTATCTGAGCTAATTTGATACCCTTGTTTTATGTATCACCCCACCTCACCTTTCCCGTTAAGCAGCCATAGTGTGTTTTCTGCATGTGTGACTCTGTTCTGTTTTGTAATTCAGTTCAAGTGTAACGGTTTTTACATTCCCTCTATCAGTGATACCTTATGAGAAGTGTCCTTTTCTGTGTGACTTATTTCACTTAGAATCGTCGTACCTAAATCCACTCATCATGCTGCTACTAACCTTACGACATTGATTTCCTGGCTGAGTGATGTTCCATTGTACATAAGGACCACAACTTCTTTATCCATTTTTCTCTTTCCTGGGATATTTAAGGTGGAATGAAGTGGAGGTCCTGGTCAACAGAGCAGCCCTAAACTTTGGGGTGCTTGTGTCTTGCTGATTTTTAATTTTCCCAATTTATACCCCCATGAGTGGAAGTGCCCTATGCTCTCTAAGCTGTGTTTTTCAGATGTTTCAGGACTCACCGGACACTTCTCCAGAGTGGCTCTTGGCAATTTACATCCCGCCCATCAGTGTAGCAAGGCTCCCATTTCTCCATGGCCTGTCCTGCATTTCTGGTTTTGACACTTTTTTCAGCATGGCCCTTTTGACCGATGGGAAGCGAGACTTCTTTGTAGCGCTGATTTGCCTTTCCAGGTTGCTTGGTTGGCCAAAAAGGGCGTATGCGTTTTTTCCTGAATATATTTAGGAAAAAACGCATACGCCCTTTTTGGCCAAGGGCATCATTGTCAACGTTTTGCCGCTTTTCATGTGCTTTAAAGGCGATTCGTATCTACCTCCTGAAATCTGTTTCCTGCAATTCTGCCTTGATTTCAAATCCTCTTCTTTGCCTTCCCTCAATATATTTGTGGACGAGAGTTATCATTTATAACTCTGCAGGTTTGTGAATTGCAGTGCCCTGAACCTCCATTCTACAACTCGTTTTTATGGGAGCTGGCCGCAAAATCGCAGAATGGCTTCAGGCCCTGTTCTGGTTCCGGGGGGCAGGCTGAGCCTGTGGTTAATTCTTCTTTCTGATGGGAAAATAGAGTGACCTGTGCCTGTCCCAACACCAAGAGCTAGTCTCTCGTTGGTTCCACGTCTTCCCGTTTATCCTCAGGACAAATTGCAACCTGTACGGCACAGGAGGTTAAAGGTGCTGATGCTCCAAGTAGGGAGCTTGCTAGTAAAGCGGCTGGAATGGCGAACCCGGGCACAAGGAGATGAGAAATGAGGTGCGTTTTAGAAACCTTTCCCCATCACACGGTGTACCATCTTCTGGGTTTCTCATGCATGTTTTTGATGTAGGAAGATGCCCTTGAACCTGGAGATTTGGGACCCATGCGATGGGTACCACGCAGTATTCCTTTAAAGGGTCTGCGTTTGCTCACCCAACCTCACCAAACCTCTCAGCCCCAAGAGTGTCCACCCTTATGTCTCATCCAGCTGTGCGTCTAGATATGGTCAATCCAGGTTGCATCACAGCCCCTGAACGCATTGTGTAAGAATTTCTCTCTCTTTCACTGTCTTTGTTTCATGGGTGTTTCAAAGTAATTTATTTTTATAATGGGGTTTAGCTGCTTTTCACTGCTGTGTTTATGCCGCTTTACACCCACTTGACACACTAACAGAGAGATATCAATACATAGGTTTTACGATTATTATTAGTCAGATATATTCTTGTGCGGTGAATAGGGCGTGTTGAGTCCAGTTCTCTGAGCAAGGAGTAGGTCTTGTCTATTACATATTGGGTTTATGGAATGGTATCTGAGCTAATTTGATACCCTTGTTTTATGTATCACCCCACCTCACCTTTCCCGTTAAGCAGCCATAGTGTGTTTTCTGCATGTGTGACTCTGTTCTGTTTTGTAATTCAGTTCAAGTGTAACGGTTTTTACATTCCCTCTATCAGTGATACCTTATGAGAAGTGTCCTTTTCTGTGTGACTTATTTCACTTAGAATCGTCGTACCTAAATCCACTCATCATGCTGCTACTAACCTTACGACATTGATTTCCTGGCTGAGTGATATTCCATTGTACATAAGGACCACAACTTCTTTATCCATTTTTCTCTTTCCTGGGATATTTAAGGTGGAATGAAGTGGAGGTCCTGGTCAACAGAGCAGCCCTAAACTTTGGGGTGCTTGTGTCTTGCTGATTTTTAATTTTCCCAATTTATACCCCCATGAGTGGAAGTGCCCTATGCTCTCTAAGCTGTGTTTTTCAGATGTTTCAGGACTCACCGGACACTTCTCCAGAGTGGCTCTTGGCAATTTACATCCCGCCCATCAGTGTAGCAAGGCTCCCATTTCTCCATGGCCTGTCCTGCATTTCTGGTTTTGACACTTTTTTCAGCATGGCCCTTTTGACCGATGGGAAGCGAGACTTCTTTGTAGCGCTGATTTGCCTTTCCAGGTTGCTTGGTTGGCCAAAAAGGGCGTATGCGTTTTTTCCTGAATATATTCAGGAAAAAACGCATACGCCCTTTTTGGCCAAGGGCATCATTGTCAACGTTTTGCTGCTTTTCATGTGCTTTAAAGGCGATTCGTATCTACCTCCTGAAATCTGTTTCCTGCAATTCTGCCTTGATTTCAAATCCTCTTCTTTGCCTTCCCTCAATATATTTGTGGACGAGAGTTATCATTTATAACTCTGCAGGTTTGTGAATTGCAGTGCCCTGAACCTCCATTTTACAACTCGTTTTTATGGGAGCTGGCCGCAAAATCGCAGAATGGCTTCAGGCCCTGTTCTGGTTCCGGGTGGCAGGCTGAGCCTGTGGTTAATTCTTCTTTCTGATGGGAAAATAGAGTGACCTGTGCCTGTCCCAACACCAAGAGCTAGTCTCTCGTTGGTTCCATGTCTTCTCGTTTATCCTCAGGACAAATTACAACCTGTATGGAACAGGAGGTTAAAGGTGCTGATGCTCCAAGTAGGGAGCTTGCTAGTAAAGTGGCTGGAATGGCGAACCCGGGCACAAGGAGATGAGAAATGAGGTGCGTTTTAGAAACCTTTCCCCATCACACAGTGTACCATCTTCTGGGTTTCTCATGCATGTTTTTGATGTAGGAAGATGCCCTTGAACCTGGAGATTTGGGACCAATGCGATGGGTACCACGCAGTATTACTTTAAAGGGTCTGCGTTTGCTCACCCAACCTCACCAAACCTCTCAGCCCCAAGAGTGTCCACCCTTATGTCTCATCCAGCTGTGCGTCTAGATATGGTCAATCCAGGTTGCATCACAGCCCCTGAACGCATTGTGTAAGAATTTCTCTCTCTTTCACTGTCTTTGTTTCATGGGTGTTTCAAAGTAATTTATTTTTATAATGGGGTTTAGCTGATTTTCACTGCTGTGTTTATGCTGCTTTACACCCACTTGACACACTAACAGAGAGATATCAATACATAGGTTTTACGATTATTATTAGTCAGATATATTCTTGTGCGGTGAATAGGGCGTGTTGAGTCCAGTTCTCTGAGCAAGGAGTAGGTCTTGTCTATTACATATTGGGTTTATGGAACGGTATCTGAGCTAATTTGATACCCTTGTTTTATGTATCACCCCACCTCACCTTTCCCGTTAAGCAGCCATAGTGTGTTTTCTGCATGTGTGACTCTGTTCTGTTTTGTAATTCAGTTCAAGTGTAACGGTTTTTACATTCCCTCTATCAGTGATACCTTATGAGAAGTGTCCTTTTCTGTGTGACTTATTTCACTTAGAATCGTCGTACCTAAATCCACTCATCATGCTGCTACTAACCTTACGACTTTGATTTCATGGCTGAGTGATATTCCATTGTACATAAGGACCACAACTTCTTTATCCATTTTTCTCTTTCCTGGGATATTTAAGGTGGAATGAAGTGGAGGTCCTGGTCTACAGAGCAGCCCTAAACTTTGGGGTGCTTGTGTCTTGCTGATTTTTCATTTTCCCAATTTATACCCCCATGAGTGGAAGTGCCCTATGCTCTCTAAGCTGTGTTTTTCAGATGTTTCAGGACTCACCGGACACTTCTCCAGAGTGGCTCCTGGCAATTTACATCCCGCCCATCAGTGTAGCAAGGCTCCCATTTCTCCATGGCCTGTCCTGCATTTCTGGTTTTGACACTTTTTTCAGCATGGCCCTTTTGACCGATGGGAAGCGAGACTTCTTTGTAGCGCTGATTTGCCTTTCCAGGTTGCTTGGTTGGCCAAAAAGGGCGTATGCGTTTTCTCCTGAATATATTCAGGAAAAAACGCATACGCCCTTTTTGGCCAAGGGCATCATTGTCAACGTTTTGCCGCTTTTCATGTGCTTTAAAGGCGATTCGTATCTACCTCCTGAAATCTGTTTCCTGCAATTCTGCCTTGATTTCAAATCCTCTTCTTTGCCTTCCCTCAATATATTTGTGGACGAGAGTTATCATTTATAACTCTGCAGGTTTGTGAATTGCAGTGCTCTGAACCTCCATTCTACAACTCGTTTTTATGGGAGCTGGCCGCAAAATCGCAGAATGGCTTCAGGCCCTGTTCTGGTTCCGGGGGGCAGGCTGAGCCTGTGGTTAATTCTTCTTCCTGATGGGAAAATAGAGTGACCTGTGCCTGTCCCAACACCAAGAGCTAGTCTCTCGTTGGTTCCACGTCTTCCCGTTTATCCTCAGGACAAATTGCAACCTGTACGGAACAGGAGGTTAAAGGTGCTGATGCTCCAAGTAGGGAGCTTACTAGTAAAGTGCCTGGAATGGCGAACCCGGGCACAAGGAGATGAGAAATGAGGTGCGTTTTAGAAACCTTTCCCCATCACACGGTGTACCATCTTCTGGGTTTCTCATGCATGTTTTTGATGTAGGAAGATGCCCTTGAACCTGGAGATATGGGACCCATGCGATGGGTACCACGCAGTATTACTTTAAAGGGTCTGCGTTTGCTCACCCAACCTCACCAAACCTCTCAGCCCCAAGAGTGTCCACCCTTATGTCTCATCCAGCTGTGCGTCAAGATATGGTCAATCCAGGTTGCATCACAGCCCCTGAACGCATTGTGTAAGAATTTCTCTCTCTTTCACTGTCTTTGTTTCATGGGTGTTTCAAAGTAATTTATTTTTATAATGGGGTTTAGCTGCTTTTCACTGCTGTGTTTATGCCGCTTTACACCCACTTGACACACTAACAGAGAGATATCAATACATAGGTTTTACGATTATTATTAGTCAGATATATTCTTGTGCGGTGAATAGGGCGTGTTGAGTCCAGTTCTCTGAGCAAGGAGTAGGTCTTGTCTATTACATATTGGGTTTATGGAACGGTATCTGAGCTAATTTGATACCCTTGTTTTATGTATCACCCCACCTCACCTTTCCCGTTAAGCAGCCATAGTGTGTTTTCTGCATGTGTGACTCTGTTCTGTTTTGTAATTCAGTTCAAGTGTAACGGTTTTTACATTCCCTCTATCAGTGATACCTTATGAGAAGTGTCCTTTTCTGTGTGACTTATTTCACTTAGAATCGTCGTACCTAAATCCACTCATCATGCTGCTACTAACCTTACGACTTTGATTTCATGGCTGAGTGATATTCCATTGTACATAAGGACCACAACTTCTTTATCCATTTTTCTCTTTCCTGGGATATTTAAGGTGGAATGAAGTGGAGGTCCTGGTCTACAGAGCAGCCCTAAACTTTGGGGTGCTTGTGTCTTGCTGATTTTTCATTTTCCCAATTTATACCCCCATGAGTGGAAGTGCCCTATGCTCTCTAAGCTGTGTTTTTCAGATGTTTCAGGACTCACCGGACACTTCTCCAGAGTGGCTCCTGGCAATTTACATCCCGCCCATCAGTGTAGCAAGGCTCCCATTTCTCCATGGCCTGTCCTGCATTTCTGGTTTTGACACTTTTTTCAGCATGGCCCTTTTGACCGATGGGAAGCGAGACTTCTTTGTAGCGCTGATTTGCCTTTCCAGGTTGCTTGGTTGGCCAAAAAGGGCGTATGCGTTTTCTCCTGAATATATTCAGGAAAAAACGCATACGCCCTTTTTGGCCAAGGGCATCATTGTCAACGTTTTGCCGCTTTTCATGTGCTTTAAAGGCGATTCGTATCTACCTCCTGAAATCTGTTTCCTGCAATTCTGCCTTGATTTCAAATCCTCTTCTTTGCCTTCCCTCAATATATTTGTGGACGAGAGTTATCATTTATAACTCTGCAGGTTTGTGAATTGCAGTGCTCTGAACCTCCATTCTACAACTCGTTTTTATGGGAGCTGGCCGCAAAATCGCAGAATGGCTTCAGGCCCTGTTCTGGTTCCGGGGGGCAGGCTGAGCCTGTGGTTAATTCTTCTTCCTGATGGGAAAATAGAGTGACCTGTGCCTGTCCCAACACCAAGAGCTAGTCTCTCGTTGGTTCCACGTCTTCCCGTTTATCCTCAGGACAAATTGCAACCTGTACGGAACAGGAGGTTAAAGGTGCTGATGCTCCAAGTAGGGAGCTTACTAGTAAAGTGCCTGGAATGGCGAACCCGGGCACAAGGAGATGAGAAATGAGGTGCGTTTTAGAAACCTTTCCCCATCACACGGTGTACCATCTTCTGGGTTTCTCATGCATGTTTTTGATGTAGGAAGATGCCCTTGAACCTGGAGATATGGGACCCATGCGATGGGTACCACGCAGTATTACTTTAAAGGGTCTGCGTTTGCTCACCCAACCTCACCAAACCTCTCAGCCCCAAGAGTGTCCACCCTTATGTCTCATCCAGCTGTGCGTCAAGATATGGTCAATCCAGGTTGCATCACAGCCCCTGAACGCATTGTGTAAGAATTTCTCTCTCTTTCACTGTCTTTGTTTCATGGGTGTTTCAAAGTAATTTATTTTTATAATGGGGTTTAGCTGCTTTTCACTGCTGTGTTTATGCCGCTTTACACCCACTTGACACACTAACAGAGAGATATCAATACATAGGTTTTACGATTATTATTAGTCAGATATATTCTTGTGCGGTGAATAGGGCGTGTTGAGTCCAGTTCTCTGAGCAAGGAGTAGGTCTTGTCTATTACATATTGGGTTTATGGAATGGTATCTGAGCTAATTTGATACCCTTGTTTTATGTATCACCCCACCTCACCTTTCCCGTTAAGCAGCCATAGTGTGTTTTCTGCATGTGTGACTCTGTTCTGTTTTGTAATTCAGTTCAAGTGTAACGGTTTTTACATTCCCTCTATCAGTGATACCTTATGAGAAGTGTCCTTTTCTATGTGACTTATTTCACTTAGAATCGTCGTACCTAAATCCACTCATCATGCTGCTACTAACCTTACGACATTGATTTCATGGCTGAGTGATATTCCATTGTACATAAGGACCACAACTTCTTTATCCATTTTTCTCTTTCCTGGGACATTTAAGGTGCAATGAAGTGGAGGTCCTGGTCAACAGAGCAGCCCTAAACTTTGGGGTGCTTGTGTCTTGCTGATTTTTAATTTTCCCAATTTATACCCCCATGAGTGGAAGTGCCCTATGCTCTCTAAGCTGTGTTTTTCAGATGTTTCAGGACTCACCGGACACTTCTCCAGAGTGGCTCTTGGCAATTTACATCCCGCCCATCAGTGTAGCAAGGCTCCCATTTCTCCATGGCCTGTCCTGCATTTCTGGTTTTGACACTTTTTTCAGCATGGCCCTTTTGACCGATGGGAAGCGAGACTTCTTTGTAGCGCTGATTTGCCTTTCCAGGTTGCTTGGTTGGCCAAAAAGGGCGTATGCGTTTTTTCCTGAATATATTCAGGAAAAAACGCATACGCCCTTTTTGGCCAAGGGCATCATTGTCAACGTTTTGCCGCTTTTCATGTGCTTTAAAGGCGATTCGTATCTACGTCCTGAAATCTGTTTCCTGCAATTCTGCCTTGATTTCAAATCCTCTTCTTTGCCTTCCCTCAATATATTTGTGGACGAGAGTTATCATTTAAAACTCTGCAGGTTTGTGAATTGCAGTGCCCTGAACCTCCATTTTACAACTCGTTTTTATGGGAGCTGGCCGCAAAATCGCAGAATGGCTTCAGGCCCTGTTCTGGTTCCGGGGGGCAGGCTGAGCCTGTGGTTAATTCTTCTTTCTGATGGGAAAATAGAGTGACCTGTGCCTGTCCCAACACCAAGAGCTAGTCTCTCGTTGGTTCCACGTCTTCCCGTTTATCCTCAGGACAAATTGCAACCTGTACGGAACAGGAGGTTAAAGGTGCTGATGCTCCAAGTAGGGAGCTTGCTAGTAAAACAGCTGGAATGGCGAACCCGGGCACAAGGAAATGAGAAATGAGGTGCGTTTTAGAAACCTTTCCCCATCACACAGTGTACCATCATCTGGGTTTCTCATGCATGTTTTTGATGTAGGAAGATGCCCTTGAACCTGGAGATTTGGGACCCATGCGATGGGTACCACGCAGTATTATTTTAAAGGGTCTGCGTTTGCTCACCCAACCTCACCAAACCTCTCAGCCCCAAGAGTGTCCACCCTTATGTCTCATCCAGCTGTGCGTCTAGATATGGTTAATCCAGGTTGCATCACAGCCCCTGAACGCATTGTGTAAGAGTTTCTCTCTCTTTCACTGTCTTTGTTTCATGGGTGTTTCAAAGTAATTTATTTTTATAATGGGGTTTAGCTGCTTTTCACTGCTGTGTTTATGCCGCTTTACACCCACTTGACACACTAACAGAGAGATATCAATACATAGGTTTTACGATTATTATTAGTCAGATATATTCTTGTGCGGTGAATAGGGCGTGTTGAGTCCAGTTCTCTGAGCAAGGAGTAGGTCTTGTCTATTACATATTGGTTTTATGGAACGGTATCTGAGCTAATTTGATACCCTTGTTTTATGTATCACCCCACCTCACCTTTCCCGTTAAGCAGCCATAGTGTGTTTTCTGCATGTGTGACTCTGTTCTGTTTTGTAATTCAGTTCAAGTGTAACGGTTTTTACATTCCCTCTATCAGTGATACCTTATGAGAAGTGTCCTTTTCTGTGTGACTTATTTCACTTAGAATCGTCGTACCTACATCCACTCATCATGCTGCTACTAACCTTACGACATTGATTTCATGGCTGAGTGATATTCCATTGTACATAAGGACCACAACTTCTTTATCCATTTTTTCTCTTTCCTGGGATATTTAAGGTGGAATGAAGTGGAGGTCCTGGTCAACAGAGCAGCCCTAAACTTTGGGGTGCTTGTGTCTTGCTGATTTTTAATTTTCCTAATTTATACCCCCATGAGTGGAAGTGCCCTATGCTCTCTAAGCTGTGTTTTTCAGATGTTTCAGGACTCACCGGACACTTCTCCAGAGTGGCTCTTGGCAATTTACATCCCGCCCATCAGTGTAGCAAGGCTCCCATTTCTCCATGGCCTGTCCTGCATTTCTGGTTTTGACACTTTTTTCAGCATGGCCCTTTTGACCGATGGGAAGCGAGACTTCTTTGTAGCGCTGATTTGCCTTTCCAGGTTGCTTGGTTGGCCAAAAAGGGCGTATGCGTTTTCTCCTGAATATATTCAGGAGAAAACGCATACGCCCTTTTTGGCCAAGGGCATCATTGTCAACGTTTTGCCGCTTTTCATGTGCTTTAAAGGCGATTCGTATCTACCTCCTGAAATCTGTTTCCTGCAATTCTGCCTTGATTTCAAATCCTCTTCTTTGCCTTCCCTCAATATATTTGTGGATGAGAGTTATCATTTATAACTCTGCAGGTCTGTGAATTGCAGTGCCCTGAACCTCCATTTTACAACTCGTTTTTATGGGAGCTGGCCGCAAAATCGCAGAATGGCTTCAGGCCCTGTTCTGGTTCCGGGGGGCAGGCTGAGCCTATGGTTAATTCTTCTTTCTGATGGGAAAATAGAGTGACCTGTGCCTGTCCCAACACCAAGAGCTAGTCTCTCGTTGGTTCCACGTCTTCCCGTTTATCCTCAGGACAAATTGCAACCTGTACGGAACAGGAGGTTAAAGGTGCTGATGCTCCAAGTAGGGAGCTTGCTAGTAAAGTGGCTGGAATAGCGAACCCGGGCACAAGGAGATGAGAAATGAGGTGCGTTTTAGAAACCTTTCCCCATCACACGGTGTACCATCTTCTGGGTTTCTCATGCTTGTTTTTGATGTAGGAAGATGCCCTTGAACCTCGAGATTTGGGACCCATGCGATGGGTACCACGCAGTATTACTTTAAAGGGTCTGCGTTTGCTCACCCAACCTCACCAAACCGCTCAGCCCCAAGAGTGTCCACCCTTATGTCTCATGCAGCTGTGGGTCTAGATATGGTCAATCCAGGTTGCATCACAGCCCCTGAACGCATTGTGTAAGAATTTCTCTCTCTTTCACTGTCTTTGTTTCATGGGTGTTTCAAAGTAATTTATTTTTATAATGGGGTTTAGCTGCTTTTCACTGCTGTGTTTATGCCGCTTTACACCCACTTGACACACTAACAGAGAGATATCAATACATAGGTTTTACGATTATTATTAGTCAGATATATTCTTGTGCGGTGAATAGGGCGTGTTGAGTCCAGTTCTCTGAGCAAGGAGTAGGTCTTGTCTATTAAATATTGGGTTTATGGAACGGTATCTGAGCTAATTTGATACCCTTGTTTTATGTATCACCCCACCTCACCTTTCCCATTAAGCAGCCATAGTGTGTTTTCTGCATGTGTGACTCTGTTCTGTTTTGTAATTCAGTTCAAGTGTAACGGTTTTTACATTCCCTCTATCAGTGATACCTTATGAGAAGTGTCCTTTTCTGTGACTTATTTCACTTAGAATCGTCGTACCTAAATCCACTCATCATGCTGCTACTAACCTTACGACATTGATTTCATGGCTGAGTGATATTCCATTGTACATAAGGACCACAACTTCTTTATCCATTTTTCTCTTTCCTGGGATATTTAAGGTGCAATGAGGTGGAGGTCCTGGTCAACAGAGCAGCCCTAAACTTTGGGGTGCTTGTGTCTTGCTGATTTTTAATTTTCCCAATTTATACCCCCATGAGTGGAAGTGCCCTATGCTCTCTAAGCTGTGTTTTTCAGATGTTTCAGGACTCACCGGACACTTCTCCAGAGTGGCTCTTGGCAATTTACATCCCGCCCATCAGTGTAGCAAGGCTCCCATTTCTCCATGGCCTGTCCTGCATTTCTGGTTTTGACACTTTTTTCAGCATGGCCCTTTTGACCGATGGGAAGCGAGACTTCTTTGTAGCGCTGATTTGCCTTTCCAGGTTGCTTGGTTGGCCAAAAAGGGCGTATGCGTTTTTTCCTGAATATATTCAGGAAAAAACGCATACGCCCTTTTTGGCCAAGGGCATCATTGTCAACGTTTTGCCGCTTTTCATGTGCTTTAAAGGCGATTCGTATCTACCTCCTGAAATCTGTTTCCTGCAATTCTGCCTTGATTTCAAATCCTCTTCTTTGCCTTCCCTCAATATATTTGTGGACGAGGGTTATCATTTATAACTCTGCAGGTTTGTGAATTGCAGTGCCCTGAACCTCCATTTTACAACTCGTTTTTATGGGAGCTGGCCGCAAAATCGCAGAATGGCTTCAGGCCCTGTTCTGGTTCCGGGGTGCAGGCTGAGCCTGTGGTTAATTCTTCTTTCTGATGGGAAAATAGAGTGACCTGTGCCTGTCCCAACACCAAGAGCTAGTCTCTCGTTGGTTCCACGTCTTCTCGTTTATCCTCAGGACAAATTACAACCTGTATGGAACAGGAGGATAAAGGTGCTGATGCTCCAAGTAGGGAGCTTGTTAGTAAAGTGGCTGGAATGGCGAACCCGGGCACAAGGAGATGAGAAATGAGGTGCGTTTTAGAAACCTTTCCCCATCACACAGTGTACCATCTTCTGGGTTTCTCATGCATGTTTTTGATGTAGGAAGATGCCCTTGAACCTGGAGATTTGGGACCCATGCGATGGGTACCACGCAGTATTACTTTAAAGGGTCTGCGTTTGCTCACCCAACCTCACCAAACCTCTCAGCCCCAAGAGTGTCCACCCTTATGTCTCATCCAGCTGTGCGTCTAGATATGGTCAATCCAGGTTGCATCACAGCCCCTGAACGCATTGTGTAAGAATTTCTCTCTCTTTCACTGTCTTTGTTTCATGGGTGTTTCAAAGTAATTTATTTTTATAATGGGGTTTAGCTGCTTTTCACTGCTGTGTTTATGCCGCTTTACACCCACTTGACACACTAACAGAGAGATATCAATACATAGGTTTTACGATTATTATTAGTCAGATATATTCTTGTGCGGTGAATAGGGCGTGTTGAGTCCAGTTCTCTGAGCAAGGAGTAGGTCTTGTCTATTACATATTGGGTTTATGGAACGGTATCTGAGCTAATTTGATACCCTTGTTTTATGTATCACCCCACCTCACCTTTCCCGTTAAGCAGCCATAGTGTGTTTTCTGCATGTGTGACTCTGTTCTGTTTTGTAATTCAGTTCAAGTGTAACGGTTTTTACATTCCCTCTATCAGTGATACCTTATGAGAAGTGTCCTTTTCTGTGTGACTTATTTCACTTAGAATCGTCGTACCTAAATCCACTCATCATGCTGCTACTAACCTTACGACATTGATTTCCTGGCTGAGTGATATTCCATTGTACATAAGGACCACAACTTCTTTATCCATTTTTCTCTTTCCTGGGATATTTAAGGTGGAATGAAGTGGAGGTCCTGGTCAACAGAGCAGCCCTAAACTTTGGGGTGCTTGTGTCTTGCTGATTTTTAATTTTCCCAATTTATACCCCCATGAGTGGAAGTGCCCTATGCTCTCTAAGCTGTGTTTTTCAGATGTTTCAGGACTCACCGGACACTTCTCCAGAGTGGCTCTTGGCAATTTACATCCCGCCCATCAGTGTAGCAAGGCTCCCATTTCTCCATGGCCTGTCCTGCATTTCTGGTTTTGACACTTTTTTCAGCATGGCCCTTTTGACCGATGGGAAGCGAGACTTCTTTGTAGCGCTGATTTGCCTTTCCAGGTTGCTTGGTTGGCCAAAAAGGGCGTATGCGTTTTTTCCTGAATATATTCAGGAAAAAACGCATACGCCCTTTTTGGCCAAGGGCATCATTGTCAACGTTTTGCCGCTTTTCATGTGCTTTAAAGGCGATTCGTATCTACCTCCTGAAATCTGTTTCCTGCAATTCTGCCTTGATTTCAAATCCTCTTCTTTGCCTTCCCTCAATATATTTGTGGACGAGAGTTATCATTTATAACTCTGCAGGTTTGTGAATTGCAGTGCCCTGAACCTCCATTCTACAACTCGTTTTTATGGGAGCTGGCCGCAAAATCGCAGAATGGCTTCAGGCCCTGTTCTGGTTCCGGGGGGCAGGCTGAGCCTGTGGTTAATTCTTCTTTCTGATGGGAAAATAGAGTGACCTGTGCCTGTCCCAACACCAAGAGCTAGTCTCTCGTTGGTTCCACGTCTTCCCGTTTATCCTCAGGACAAATTGCAACCTGTACGGAACAGGAGGTTAAAGGTGCTGATGCTCCAAGTAGGGAGCTTGCTAGTAAAGCGGCTGGAATGGCGAACCCGGGCACAAGGAGATGAGAAATGAGGTGCGTTTTAGAAACCTTTCCCCATCACACGGTGTACCATCTTCTGGGTTTCTCATGCATGTTTTTGATGTAGGAAGATGCCCTTGAACCTGGAGATTTGGGACCCATGCGATGGGTACCACGCAGTATTCCTTTAAAGGGTCTGCGTTTGCTCACCCAACCTCACCAAACCTCTCAGCCCCAAGAGTGTCCACCCTTATGTCTCATCCAGCTGTGCGTCTAGATATGGTCAATCCAGGTTGCATCACAGCCCCTGAACGCATTGTGTAAGAATTTCTCTCTCTTTCACTGTCTTTGTTTCATGGGTGTTTCAAAGTAATTTATTTTTATAATGGGGTTTAGCTGCTTTTCACTGCTGTGTTTATGCCGCTTTACACCCACTTGACACACTAACAGAGAGATATCAATACATAGGTTTTACGATTATTATTAGTCAGATATATTCTTGTGCGGTGAATAGGGCGTGTTGAGTCCAGTTCTCTGAGCAAGGAGTAGGTCTTGTCTATTACATATTGGGTTTATGGAATGGTATCTGAGCTAATTTGATACCCTTGTTTTATGTATCACCCCACCTCACCTTTCCCGTTAAGCAGCCATAGTGTGTTTTCTGCATGTGTGACTCTGTTCTGTTTTGTAATTCAGTTCAAGTGTAACGGTTTTTACATTCCCTCTATCAGTGATACCTTATGAGAAGTGTCCTTTTCTGTGTGACTTATTTCACTTAGAATCGTCGTACCTAAATCCACTCATCATGCTGCTACTAACCTTACGACATTGATTTCATGGCTGAGTGATATTCCATTGTACATAAGGACCACAACTTCTTTATCCATTTTTTCTCTTTCCTGGGATATTTAAGGTGGAATGAAGTGGAGGTCCTGGTCAACAGAGCAGCCCTAAACTTTGGGGTGCTTGTGTCTTGCTGATTTTTCATTTTCCCAATTTATACCCCCATGAGTGGAAGTGCCCTATGCTCTCTAAGCTGTGTTTTTCAGATGTTTCAGGACTCACCGGACACTTCTCCAGAGTGGCTGGTGACAATTTACATCCCGCCCATCAGTGTAGCAAGGCTCCCATTTCTCCATGGCCTGTCCTGCATTTCTGGTTTTGACACTTTTTTCAGCATGGCCCTTTTGACCGATGGGAAGCGAGACTTCTTTGTAGCGCTGATTTGCCTTTCCAGGTTGCTTGGTTGGCCAAAAAGGGCGTATGCGTTTTTTCCTGAATATATTCAGGAAAAAACGCATACGCCCTTTTTGGCCAAGGGCATCAGTGTCAACGTTTTGCCGCTTTTCATGTGCTTTAAAGGCGATTCGTATCTACCTCCTGAAATCTGTTTCCTGCAATTCTGCCTTGATTTCAAATCCTCTTCTTTGCCTTCCCTCAATATATTTGTGGACGAGAGTTATCATTTATAACTCTGCAGGTTTGTGAATTGCAGTGCTCTGAACCTCCATTCTACAACTCGTTTTTATGGGAGCTGGCCGCAAAATCGCAGAATGGCTTCAGGCCCTGTTCTGGTTCCGGGGGGCAGGCTGAGCCTGTGGTTAATTCTTCTTCCTGATGGGAAAATAGAGTGACCTGTGCCTGTCCCAACACCAAGAGCTAGTCTCTCGTTGGTTCCACGTCTTCCCGTTTATCCTCAGGACAAATTGCAACCTGTACGGAACAGGAGGTTAAAGGTGCTGATGCTCCAAGTAGGGAGCTTGCTAGTAAAGTGGCTGGAATGGCGAACCCGGGCACAAGGAGATGAGAAATGAGGTGCGTTTTAGAAACCTTTCCCCATCACACAGTGTACCATCTTCTGGGTTTCTCATGCATGTTTTTGATGTAGGAAGATGCCCTTGAACCTGGAGATTTGGGACCCATGCGATGGGTACCACGCAGTATTACTTTAAAGGGTCTGCGTTTGCTCACCCAACCTCACCAAACCTCTCAGCCCCAAGAGTGTCCACCCTTATGTCTCATCCAGCTGTGGGTCTAGATATGGTCAATCCAGGTTGCATCACAGCCCCTGAACGCATTGTGTAAGAATTTCTCTCTCTTTCACTGTCTTTGTTTCATGGGTGTTTCAAAGTAATTTTTTTTTATAATGGGGTTTAGCTGCTTTTCACTGCTGTGTTTATGCCGCTTTACACCCACTTGACACACTAACAGAGAGATATCAATACATAGGTTTTACGATTATTATTAGTCAGATATATTCTTGTGCGGTGAATAGGGCGTGTTGAGTCCAGTTCTCTGAGCAAGGAGTAGGTCTTGTCTATTACATATTGGGTTTATGGAACGGTATCTGAGCTAATTTGATACCCTTGTTTTATGTATCACCCCACCTCACCTTTCCCGTTAAGCAGCCATAGTGTGTTTTCTGCATGTGTGACTCTGTTCTGTTTTGTAATTCAGTTCAAGTGTAACGGTTTTTACATTCCCTCTATCAGTGATACCTTATGAGAAGTGTCCTTTTCTGTGTGACTTATTTCACTTAGAATCGTCGTACCTAAATCCACTCATCATGCTGCTACTAACCTTACGACATTGATTTCATGGCTGAGTGATATTCCATTGTACATAAGGACCACAACTTCTTTATCCATTTTTCTCTTTCCTGGGATATTTAAGGTGGAATGAAGTGGAGGTCCTGGTCAACAGAGCAGCCCTAAACTTTGGGGTGCTTGTGTCTTGCTGATTTTTAATTTTCCCAATTTATACCCCCATGACTGGAAGTGCCCTATGCTCTCTAAGCTGTGTTTTTCAGATGTTTCAGGACTCACCGGACACTTCTCCAGAGTGGCTCTTGGCAATTTACATCCCGCCCATCAGTGTAGCAAGGCTCCCATTTCTCCATGGCCTGTCCTGCATTTCTGGTTTTGACACTTTTTTCAGCATGGCCCTTTTGACCGATGGGAAGCGAGACTTCTTTGTAGCGCTGATTTGCCTTTCCAGGTTGCTTGTTTGGCCAAAAAGGGCGTATGCGTTTTCTCCTGAATATATTCAGGAAAAAACGCATACGCCCTTTTTGGCCAAGGGCATCAGTGTCAACGTTTTGCCGCTTTTCATGTGCTTTAAAGGCGATTCGTATCTACCTCCTGAAATCTGTTTCCTGCAATTCTGCCTTGATTTCAAATCCTCTTCTTTGCCTTCCCTCAATATATTTGTGGACGAGAGTTATCATTTATAACTCTGCAGGTTTGTGAATTGCAGTGCTCTGAACCTCCATTCTACAACTCGTTTTTATGGGAGCTGGCCGCAAAATCGCAGAATGGCTTCAGGCCCTGTTCTGGTTCCGGGGGGCAGGCTGAGCCTGTGGTTAATTCTTCTTCCTGATGGGAAAATAGAGTGACCTGTGCCTGTCCCAACACCAAGAGCTAGTCTCTCGTTGGTTCCACGTCTTCCCGTTTATCCTCAGGACAAATTGCAACCTGTACAGAACAGGAGGTTAAAGGTGCTGATGCTCCAAGTAGGGAGCTTACTAGTAAAGTGCCTGGAATGGCGAACCTGGGCACAAGGAGATGAGAAATGAGGTGCGTTTTAGAAACCTTTCCCCATCACACGGTGTACCATCTTCTGGGTTTCTCATGCATGTTTTTGATGTAGGAAGATGCCCTTGAACCTGGAGATTTGGGACCCATGCGATGGGTACCACGCAGTATTACTTTAAAGGGTCTGCGTTTGCTCACCCAACCTCACCAAACCTCTCAGCCCCAAGAGTGTCCACCCTTATGTCTCATCCAGCTGTGCGTCAAGATATGGTCAATCCAGGTTGCATCACAGCCCCTGAACGCATTGTGTAAGAATTTCTCTCTCTTTCACTGTCTTTGTTTCATGGGTGTTTCAAAGTAATTTATTTTTATAATGGGGTTTAGCTGCTTTTCACTGCTGTGTTTATGCCGCTTTACACCCACTTGACACACTAACAGAGAGATATCAATACATAGGTTTTACGATTATTATTAGTCAGATATATTCTTGTGCGGTGAATAGGGCGTGTTGAGTCCAGTTCTCTGAGCAAGGAGTAGGTCTTGTCTATTACATATTGGGTTTATGGAATGGTATCTGAGCTAATTTGATACCCTTGTTTTATGTATCACCCCACCTCACCTTTCCCGTTAAGCAGCCATAGTGTGTTTTCTGCATGTGTGACTCTGTTCTGTTTTGTAATTCAGTTCAAGTGTAACGGTTTTTACATTCCCTCTATCAGTGATACCTTATGAGAAGTGTCCTTTTCTGTGTGACTTATTTCACTTAGAATCGTCGTACCTAAATCCACTCATCATGCTGCTACTAACCTTACGACATTGATTTCATGGCTGAGTGATATTCCATTGTACATAAGGACCACAACTTCTTTATCCATTTTTTCTCTTTCCTGGGATATTTAAGGTGGAATGAAGTGGAGGTCCTGGTCAACAGAGCAGCCCTAAACTTTGGGGTGCTTGTGTCTTGCTGATTTTTCATTTTCCCAATTTATACCCCCATGAGTGGAAGTGCCCTATGCTCTCTAAGCTGTGTTTTTCAGATGTTTCAGGACTCACCGGACACTTCTCCAGAGTGGCTGGTGACAATTTACATCCCGCCCATCAGTGTAGCAAGGCTCCCATTTCTCCATGGCCTGTCCTGCATTTCTGGTTTTGACACTTTTTTCAGCATGGCCCTTTTGACCGATGGGAAGCGAGACTTCTTTGTAGCGCTGATTTGCCTTTCCAGGTTGCTTGGTTGGCCAAAAAGGGCGTATGCGTTTTTTCCTGAATATATTCAGGAAAAAACGCATACGCCCTTTTTGGCCAAGGGCATCATTGTCAACGTTTTGCCGCTTTTCATGTGCTTTAAAGGCGATTCGTATCTACCTCCTGAAATCTGTTTCCTGCAATTCTGCCTTGATTTCAAATCCTCTTCTTTGCCTTCCCTCAATATATTTGTGGACGAGAGTTATCATTTATAACTCTGCAGGTTTGTGAATTGCAGTGCCCTGAACCTCCATTTTACAACTCGTTTTTATGGGAGCTGGCCGCAAAATCGCAGAATGGCTTCAGGCCCTGTTCTGGTTCCGGGGGGCAGGCTGAGCCTGTGGTTAATTCTTCTTTCTGATGGGAAAATAGAGTGACCTGTGCCTGTCCCAACACCAAGAGCTAGTCTCTCGTTGGTTCCATGTCTTCTCGTTTATCCTCAGGACAAATTACAACCTGTATGGAACAGGAGGTTAAAGGTGCTGATGCTCCAAGTAGGGAGCTTGCTAGTAAAGTGGCTGGAATGGCGAACCCGGGCACAAGGAGATGAGAAATGAGGTGCGTTTTAGAAACCTTTCCCCATCACACAGTGTACCATCTTCTGGGTTTCTCATGCATGTTTTTGATGTAGGAAGATGCCCTTGAACCTGGAGATTTGGGACCCATGCGATGGGTACCACGCAGTATTACTTTAAAGGGTCTGCGTTTGCTCACCCAACCTCACCAAACCTCTCAGCCCCAAGAGTGTCCACCCTTATGTCTCATCCAGCTGTGGGTCTAGATATGGTCAATCCAGGTTGCATCACAGCCCCTGAACGCATTGTGTAAGAATTTCTCTCTCTTTCACTGTCTTTGTTTCATGGGTGTTTCAAAGTAATTTTTTTTTATAATGGGGTTTAGCTGCTTTTCACTGCTGTGTTTATGCCGCTTTACACCCACTTGACACACTAACAGAGAGATATCAATACATAGGTTTTACGATTATTATTAGTCAGATATATTCTTGTGCGGTGAATAGGGCGTGTTGAGTCCAGTTCTCTGAGCAAGGAGTAGGTCTTGTCTATTACATATTGGGTTTATGGAACGGTATCTGAGCTAATTTGATACCCTTGTTTTATGTATCACCCCACCTCACCTTTCCCGTTAAGCAGCCATAGTGTGTTTTCTGCATGTGTGACTCTGTTCTGTTTTGTAATTCAGTTCAAGTGTAACGGTTTTTACATTCCCTCTATCAGTGATACCTTATGAGAAGTGTCCTTTTCTGTGTGACTTATTTCACTTAGAATCGTCGTACCTAAATCCACTCATCATGCTGCTACTAACCTTACGACATTGATTTCCTGGCTGAGTGATATTCCATTGTACATAAGGACCACAACTTCTTTATCCATTTTTCTCTTTCCTGGGATATTTAAGGTGGAATGAAGTGGAGGTCCTGGTCAACAGAGCAGCCCTAAACTTTGGGGTGCTTGTGTCTTGCTGATTTTTAATTTTCCCAATTTATACCCCCATGACTGGAAGTGCCCTATGCTCTCTAAGCTGTGTTTTTCAGATGTTTCAGGACTCACCGGACACTTCTCCAGAGTGGCTCTTGGCAATTTACATCCCGCCCATCAGTGTAGCAAGGCTCCCATTTCTCCATGGCCTGTCCTGCATTTCTGGTTTTGACACTTTTTTCAGCATGGCCCTTTTGACCGATGGGAAGCGAGACTTCTTTGTAGCGCTGATTTGCCTTTCCAGGTTGCTTGTTTGGCCAAAAAGGGCGTATGCGTTTTCTCCTGAATATATTCAGGAAAAAACGCATACGCCCTTTTTGGCCAAGGGCATCAGTGTCAACGTTTTGCCGCTTTTCATGTGCTTTAAAGGCGATTCGTATCTACCTCCTGAAATCTGTTTCCTGCAATTCTGCCTTGATTTCAAATCCTCTTCTTTGCCTTCCCTCAATATATTTGTGGACGAGAGTTATCATTTATAACTCTGCAGGTTTGTGAATTGCAGTGCTCTGAACCTCCATTCTACAACTCGTTTTTATGGGAGCTGGCCGCAAAATCGCAGAATGGCTTCAGGCCCTGTTCTGGTTCCGGGGGGCAGGCTGAGCCTGTGGTTAATTCTTCTTCCTGATGGGAAAATAGAGTGACCTGTGCCTGTCCCAACACCAAGAGCTAGTCTCTCGTTGGTTCCACGTCTTCCCGTTTATCCTCAGGACAAATTGCAACCTGTACGGAACAGGAGGTTAAAGGTGCTGATGCTCCAAGTAGGGAGCTTGCTAGTAAAGCGGCTGGAATGGCGAACCCGGGCACAAGGAGATGAGAAATGAGGTGCGTTTTAGAAACCTTTCCCCATCACACGGTGTACCATCTTCTGGGTTTCTCATGCATGTTTTTGATGTAGGAAGATGCCCTTGAACCTGGAGATTTGGGACCCATGCGATGGGTACCACGCAGTATTACTTTAAAGGGTCTGCGTTTGCTCACCCAACCTCACCAAACCTCTCAGCCCCAAGAGTGTCCACCCTTATGTCTCATCCAGCTGTGCGTCAAGATATGGTCAATCCAGGTTGCATCACAGCCCCTGAACGCATTGTGTAAGAATTTCTCTCTCTTTCACTGTCTTTGTTTCATGGGTGTTTCAAAGTAATTTATTTTTATAATGGGGTTTAGCTGCTTTTCACTGCTGTGTTTATGCCGCTTTACACCCACTTGACACACTAACAGAGAGATATCAATACATAGGTTTTACGATTATTATTAGTCAGATATATTCTTGTGCGGTGAATAGGGCGTGTTGAGTCCAGTTCTCTGAGCAAGGAGTAGGTCTTGTCTATTACATATTGGGTTTATGGAATGGTATCTGAGCTAATTTGATACCCTTGTTTTATGTATCACCCCACCTCACCTTTCCCGTTAAGCAGCCATAGTGTGTTTTCTGCATGTGTGACTCTGTTCTGTTTTGTAATTCAGTTCAAGTGTAACGGTTTTTACATTCCCTCTATCAGTGATACCTTATGAGAAGTGTCCTTTTCTGTGTGACTTATTTCACTTAGAATCGTCGTACCTAAATCCACTCATCATGCTGCTATTAACCTTATGACATTGATTTCATGGCTGAGTGATATTCCATTGTACATAAGGACCACAACTTCTTTATCCATTTTTCTCTTTCCTGGGATATTTAAGGTGGAATGAAGTGGAGGTCCTGGTCAACAGAGCAGCCGTAAACTTTGGGGTGCTTGTGTCTTGCTGATTTTTAATTTTCCCAATTTATACCCCCATGAGTGGAAGTGCCCTATGCTCTCTAAGCTGTGTTTTTCAGATGTTTCAGGACTCACCGGACACTTCTCCAGAGTGGCTCTTGGCAATTTACATCCCGCCCATCAGTGTAGCAAGGCTCCCATTTCTCCATGGCCTGTCCTGCATTTCTGGTTTTGACACTTTTTTCAGCCTGGCCCTTTTGACCGATGGGAAGCGAGACTTCTTTGTAGCGCTGATTTGCCTTTCCAGGTTGCTTGGTTGGCCAAAAAGGGCGTATGCGTTTTTTCCTGAATATATTCAGGAAAAAACGCATACGCCCTTTTTGGCCAAGGGCATCATTGTCAACGTTTTGCCGCTTTTCATGTGCTTTAAAGGCGATTCGTATCTACCTCCTGAAATCTGTTTCCTGCAATTCTGCCTTGATTTCAAATCCTCTTCTTTGCCTTCCCTCAATATATTTGTGGACGAGAGTTATCATTTAAAACTCTGCAGGTTTGTGAATTGCAGTGCCCTGAACCTCCATTTTACAATTCGTTTTTATGGGAGCTGGCCGCAAAATCGCAGAATGGCTTCAGGCCCTGTTCTGGTTCCGGGGGGCAGGCTGAGCCTGTGGTTAATTCTTCTTTCTGATGGGAAAATAGAGTGACCTGTGCCTGTCCCAACACCAAGAGCTAGTCTCTCGTTGGTTCCACGTCTTCCCGTTTATCCTCAGGACAAATTGCAACCTGTACGGAACAGGAGGTTAAAGGTGCTGATGCTCCAAGTAGGGAGCTTGCTAGTAAAGCGGCTGGAATGGTGAACCCGGGCACAAGGAGATGAGAAATGAGGTGCGTTTTAGAAACCTTTCCCCATCACACGGTGTACCATCTTCTGGGTTTCTCATGCATGTTTTTGATGTAGGAAGATGCCCTTGAACCTGGAGATTTGGGACCCATGCGATGGGTACCACGCAGTATTACTTTAAAGGGTCTGCGTTTGCTCACCCAACCTCACCAAACCTCTCAGCCCCAAGAGTGTCCACCCTTATGTCTCATCCAGCTGTGCGTCTAGATATGGTCAATCCAGGTTGCATCACAGCCCCTGAACGCATTGTGTAAGAATTTCTCTCTCTTTCACTGTCTTTGTTTCATGGGTGTTTCAAAGTAATTTATTTTTATAATGGGGTTTAGCTGCTTTTCAATGCTGTGTTTATGCCGCTTTACACCCACTTGACACACTAACAGAGAGATATCAATACATAGGTTTTACGATTATTATTAGTCAGATATATTCTTGTGCGGTGAATAGGGCGTGTTGAGTCCAGTTCTCTGAGCAAGGAGTAGGTCTTGTCTATTACATATTGGGTTTATGGAACGGTATCTGAGCTAATTTGATACCCTTGTTTTATGTATCACCCCACCTCACCTTTCCCGTTAAGCAGCCATAGTGTGTTTTCTGCATGTGTGACTCTGTTCTGTTTTGTAATTCAGTTCAAGTGTAACGGTTTTTACATTCCCTCTATCAGTGATACCTTATGAGAAGTGTCCTTTTCTGTGTGACTTATTTCACTTAGAATCGTCGTACCTAAATCCACTCATCATGCTGCTACTAACCTTACGACATTGATTTCATGGCTGAGTGATATTCCATTGTACATAAGGACCACAACTTCTTTATCCATTTTTCTCTTTCCTGGGATATTTAAGGTGGAATGAAGTGGAGGTCCTGGTCAACAGAGCAGCCCTAAACTTTGGGGTGCTTGTGTCTTGCTGATTTTTAATTTTCCCAATTTATACCCCCATGAGTGGAAGTGCCCTATGCTCTCTAAGCTGTGTTTTTCAGATGTTTCAGGACTCACCGGACACTTCTCCAGAGTGGCTCTTGGCAATTTACATCCCGCCCATCAGTGTAGCAAGGCTCCCATTTCTCCATGGCCTGTCCTGCATTTCTGGTTTTGACACTTTTTTCAGCATGGCCCTTTTGACCGATGGGAAGCGAGACTTCTTTGTAGCGCTGATTTGCCTTTCCAGGTTGCTTGGTTGGCCAAAAAGGGCGTATGCGTTTTCTCCTGAATATATTCAGGAAAAAACGCATACGCCCTTTTTGGCCAAGGGCATCATTGTCAACGTTTTGCCGCTTTTCATGTGCTTTAAAGGCGATTCGTATCTACCTCCTGAAATCTGTTTCCTGCAATTCTGCCTTGATTTCAAATCCTCTTCTTTGCCTTCCCTCAATATATTTGTGGACGAGAGTTATCATTTATAACTCTGCAGGTTTGTGAATTGCAGTGCCCTGAACCTCCATTCTACAACTCGTTTTTATGGGAGCTGGCCGCAAAATCGCAGAATGGCTTCAGGCCCTGTTCTGGTTCCGGGGGGCAGGCTGAGCCTGTGGTTAATTCTTCTTCCTGATGGGAAAATAGAGTGACCTGTGCCTGTCCCAACACCAAGAGCTAGTCTCTCGTTGGTTCCACGTCTTCCCGTTTATCCTCAGGACAAATTGCAACCTGTACGGAACAGGAGGTTAAAGGTGCTGATGCTCCAAGTAGGGAACTTACAAGTAAAGTGCCTGGAATGGCGAACCTGGGCACAAGGAGATGAGAAATGAGGTGCGTTTTAGAAACCTTTCCCCATCACACGGTGTACCATCTTCTGGGTTTCTCATGCATGTTTTTGATGTAGGAAGATGCCCTTGAACCTGGAGATTTGGGACCCATGCGATGGGTACCACGCAGTATTACTTTAAAGGGTCTGCGTTTGCTCACCCAACCTCACCAAACCTCTCAGCCCCAAGAGTGTCCACCCTTATGTCTCATCCAGCTGTGCGTCAAGATATGGTCAATCCAGGTTGCATCACAGCCCCTGAACGCATTGTGTAAGAATTTCTCTCTCTTTCACTGTCTTTGTTTCATGGGTGTTTCAAAGTAATTTATTTTTATAATGGGGTTTAGCTGCTTTTCACTGCTGTGTTTATGCCGCTTTACACCCACTTGACACACTAACAGAGAGATATCAATACATAGGTTTTACGATTATTATTAGTCAGATATATTCTTGTGCGGTGAATAGGGCGTGTTGAGTCCAGTTCTCTGAGCAAGGAGTAGGTCTTGTCTATTACATATTGGGTTTATGGAATGGTATCTGAGCTAATTTGATACCCTTGTTTTATGTATCACCCCACCTCACCTTTCCCGTTAAGCAGCCATAGTGTGTTTTCTGCATGTGTGACTCTGTTCTGTTTTGTAATTCAGTTCAAGTGTAACGGTTTTTACATTCCCTCTATCAGTGATACCTTATGAGAAGTGTCCTTTTCTGTGTGACTTATTTCACTTAGAATCGTCGTACCTAAATCCACTCATCATGCTGCTATTAACCTTATGACATTGATTTCATGGCTGAGTGATATTCCATTGTACATAAGGACCACAACTTCTTTATCCATTTTTCTCTTTCCTGGGATATTTAAGGTGGAATGAAGTGGAGGTCCTGGTCAACAGAGCAGCCGTAAACTTTGGGGTGCTTGTGTCTTGCTGATTTTTAATTTTCCCAATTTATACCCCCATGAGTGGAAGTGCCCTATGCTCTCTAAGCTGTGTTTTTCAGATGTTTCAGGACTCACCGGACACTTCTCCAGAGTGGCTCTTGGCAATTTACATCCCGCCCATCAGTGTAGCAAGGCTCCCATTTCTCCATGGCCTGTCCTGCATTTCTGGTTTTGACACTTTTTTCAGCCTGGCCCTTTTGACCGATGGGAAGCGAGACTTCTTTGTAGCGCTGATTTGCCTTTCCAGGTTGCTTGGTTGGCCAAAAAGGGCGTATGCGTTTTTTCCTGAATATATTCAGGAAAAAACGCATACGCCCTTTTTGGCCAAGGGCATCATTGTCAACGTTTTGCCGCTTTTCATGTGCTTTAAAGGCGATTCGTATCTACCTCCTGAAATCTGTTTCCTGCAATTCTGCCTTGATTTCAAATCCTCTTCTTTGCCTTCCCTCAATATATTTGTGGACGAGAGTTATCATTTAAAACTCTGCAGGTTTGTGAATTGCAGTGCCCTGAACCTCCATTTTACAATTCGTTTTTATGGGAGCTGGCCGCAAAATCGCAGAATGGCTTCAGGCCCTGTTCTGGTTCCGGGGGGCAGGCTGAGCCTGTGGTTAATTCTTCTTTCTGATGGGAAAATAGAGTGACCTGTGCCTGTCCCAACACCAAGAGCTAGTCTCTCGTTGGTTCCACGTCTTCCCGTTTATCCTCAGGACAAATTGCAACCTGTACGGAACAGGAGGTTAAAGGTGCTGATGCTCCAAGTAGGGAGCTTGCTAGTAAAGCGGCTGGAATGGTGAACCCGGGCACAAGGAGATGAGAAATGAGGTGCGTTTTAGAAACCTTTCCCCATCACACGGTGTACCATCTTCTGGGTTTCTCATGCATGTTTTTGATGTAGGAAGATGCCCTTGAACCTGGAGATTTGGGACCCATGCGATGGGTACCACGCAGTATAACTTTAAAGGGTCTGCGTTTGCTCACCCAACCTCACCAAACCTCTCAGCCCCAAGAGTGTCCACCCTTATGTCTCATCCAGCTGTGCGTCTAGATATGGTCAATCCAGGTTGCATCACAGTCCCTGAACGCATTGTGTAAGAATTTCTCTCTCTTTCACTGTCTTTGTTTCATGGGTGTTTCAAAGTAATTTATTTTTATAATGGGGTTTAGCTGCTTTTCAATGCTGTGTTTATGCCGCTTTACACCCACTTGACACACTAACAGAGAGATATCAATACATAGGTTTTACGATTATTATTAGTCAGATATATTCTTGTGCGGTGAATAGGGCGTGTTGAGTCCAGTTCTCTGAGCAAGGAGTAGGTCTTGTCTATTACATATTGGGTTTATGGAACGGTATCTGAGCTAATTTGATACCCTTGTTTTATGTATCACCCCACCTCACCTTTCCCGTTAAGCAGCCATAGTGTGTTTTCTGCATGTGTGACTCTGTTCTGTTTTGTAATTCAGTTCAAGTGTAACGGTTTTTACATTCCCTCTATCAGTGATACCTTATGAGAAGTGTCCTTTTCTGTGTGACTTATTTCACTTAGAATCGTCGTACCTAAATCCACTCATCATGCTGCTACTAACCTTACGACATTGATTTCATGGCTGAGTGATATTCCATTCTACATAAGGACCACAACTTCTTTATCCATTTTTCTCTTTCCTGGGATATTTAAGGTGGAATGAAGTGGAGGTCCTGGTCAACAGAGCAGCCCTAAACTTTGGGGTGCTTGTGTCTTGCTGATTTTTAATTTTCCCAATTTATACCCCCATGAGTGGAAGTGCCCTATGCTCTCTAAGCTGTGTTTTTCAGATGTTTCAGGACTCACCGGACACTTCTCCAGAGTGGCTCTTGGCAATTTACATCCCGCCCATCAGTGTAGCAAGGCTCCCATTTCTCCATGGCCTGTCCTGCATTTCTGGTTTTGACACTTTTTTCAGCATGGCCCTTTTGACCGATGGGAAGCGAGACTTCTTTGTAGCGCTGATTTGCCTTTCCAGGTTGCTTGGTTGGCCAAAAAGGGCGTATGCGTTTTTTCCTGAATATATTCAGGAAAAAACGCATACGCCCTTTTTGGCCAAGGGCATCATTGTCAACGTTTTGCCGCTTTTCATGTGCTTTAAAGGCGATTCGTATCTACCTCCTGAAATCTGTTTCCTGCAATTCTGCCTTGATTTCAAATCCTCTTCTTTGCCTTCCCTCAATATATATGTGGACGAGAGTTATCATTTATAACTCTGCAGGTTTGTGAATTGCAGTGCCCTGAACCTCCATTTTACAACTCGTTTTTATGGGAGCTGGCCGCAAAATCGCAGAATGGCTTCAGGCCCTGTTCTGGTTCCGGGGGGCAGGCTGAGCCTGTGGTTAATTCTTCTTCCTGATGGGAAAATAGAGTGACCTGTGCCTGTCCCAACACCAAGAGGTAGTCTCTCGTTGGTTCCACGTCTTCCTGTTCATCCTCAGGACAAATTGCAACCTGTACGGAACAGGATGTTAAAGGTGCTGATGCTCCAAGTAGGGAGATTGCTAGTAAAGCGGCTGGAATGGTGAACCCGGGCACAAGGAGATGAGAAATGAGGTGCGTTTTAGAAACCTTTCCCCATCACACGGTGTACCATCTTCTGGGTTTCTCATGCATGTTTTCGATGTAGGAAGATGCCCTTGAACCTGGATATTTGGGACCCATGCGATGGGTACCACGCAGTATTACTTTGAAGGGTCTGCGTTTGCTCACCCAACCTCACCAAACCTCTCAGCCGCAAGAGTGTCCACCCTTATGTCTCATCCAGCTGTGGGTCTAGATATGGTCAATCCAGGTTGCATCACAGCCCCTGAACGCATTGTGTAAGAATTTCTCTCTCTTTCACTGTCTTTGTTTCATGGGTTTTTCAAAGTAATTTATTTTCATAATGGGGTTTAGCTGCTTTTCACTGCTGTGTTTATGCCGCTTTACACCCACTTGACACACTAACAGAGAAATATCAATACATAGGTTTTAAGATAATTACTAGTCAGATATATTCTTGTACGGTGAATAGGGCGTGTTGAGTCCAGTTCTCTGAGCAAGGAGTAGGTCTTGTGTATTACATATTGGGTTTATGGAACGGTATCTGAGCTCATTTGAAACCCTTGTTTTATGTATCAGCCCACCTCACCTTTCCCGTTAAGCAGCCATAGTGTGTCTTCTGCATGTGTGACTCTGTTCTGTTTTGTAATTCAGTTCAAGTGTAACGGTTTTTACATTCCCTCTATCAGTGATACCTTATGAGAAGTGTCCTTTTCTGTGTGACTTATTTCACTTAGAATCGTCGTACCTAAATCCACTCATCATGGTGCTACTACCCTTATGACATTGATTTCATGGCTGAGTGATATTCCATTGTACATAAGGACCACAACTTCTTTATCCATTTTTCTCTTTCCTGGGATATTTTAGGTGGAATGAAGTGGAGGTCCTTGTCAACAGAGCAGCCCTAAACTTTGGGGTGCTTGTATCTTGCTGATTTTTCATTTTCCCAATTTATACCCCCATGAGTGGAAGTGCCCTATGCTCTCTAAGCTGTGTTTTTCAGATGTTTCAGGACTCCCCGTACACTTCTCGAGAGTGGCTCTTGGCAATTTACATCCCGCCCATCAGTGTAGCAAGGCTCCCATTTCTCCATGGCCTGTCCTACATTTCTGGTTTTGACACTTTTTTCAGCATGGCCCTTTTGACCGATGGGAAGCGAGACTTCTTTGTAGCGCTGATTTGCCTTTCCAGGTTGCTTGGTTGACCAAAAAGGGCGAATGCGTTTTTTCCTGAATATATTCAGGAAAAAACGCATACGCCCTTTTTGGCCAAGGGCATCATTGTCAACGTTTTGCCGCTTTTCATGTGCTTTAAAAGCGATTCGAATCTACCTCCTGAAATCTGTTTCCTGCAATTCTGCCTTGATTTCAAATCCTCTTCTTTGCCTTCCCTCAATATATTTGTGGACGAGAGTTATCATTTATAACTCTGCAGGTTTGCGAATAGCAGTGCCCTGAAGCTCCATTTTACAACTCGATTTTTGGGAGCTGGCCGCAAAAGTGCAGGATGGCTTCAGGCTCTGTTCTGGTTCCGGGGGGCAGGCTGAGCCTGTGGTTAATTCTTCTTCCTGATGGGAAAATAGAGTGACCTGTGTCTGTCCCAACACCAAGAGCTAGTCTCTCGTTGGTTCCACGTCTTCCCGTTCATCCTCAGGACAAATTGCAACCTGTACGGAACAGGAGGTTAAAGGTGCTGATGCACCAAGTAGGGAGATTGCTAGTAAAGCGGCTGGAATGGCGAACCCGGGCACAAGGAGATGAGAAATGAGGTGCGTTTTAGAAACCTTTCCCCATTACACGGTGTACCATCTTCTGGGTTTCTCATGCATGATTTCGATGTAGGAAGATGCCCTTGAACCTGGAGATTTGGGACCCATGCGATGGGTACCACGCAGTATTACTTTAAAGGGTCTGCGTTTGCTCACCCAACCTCACCAAACCTCTCAGCCCCAAGAGTGTCCACCCTTATGTCTCATCCAGCTGTGCGTCTAGATATGGTCAATCCAGGTTGCATCACAGCCCCTGAACGCATTGTGTAAGAATTTCTCTCTCTTTCACTGTCTTTGTTTCATGGGTTTTTCAAAGTAATTTATTTTCATAATGGGGTTTAGCTGCTTTTCACTGCTGTCTTTATGCCGCTTTACACCCACTTGACACACTAACAGAGAAATATCAATACATAGGTTTTAAGATAATTACTAGTCAGATATATTCTTGTACGGTGAATAGGGCGTGTTGAGTCCAGTTCTCTGAGCAAGGAGTAGGTCTTGTGTATTACATATTGGGTTTATGGAACGGTATCTGAGCTCATTTGAAACCCTTGTTTTATGTATCAGCCCACCTCACCTTTCCCGTTAAGCAGCCATAGTGTGTCTTCTGCATGTGTGACTCTGTTCTGTTTTGTAATTCAGTTCAAGTGTAACGGTTTTTACATTGCCTCTATCAGTGATACCTTATGAGAAGTGTCCTTTTCTGTGTGACTTATTTCACTTAGAATCGTCGTACCTAAATCCACTCATCATGCTGCTACTACCCTTATGACATTGATTTCATGGCTGAGTGATATTCCATTGTACATAAGGACCACAACTTCTTTATCCATTTTTCTCTTTCCTGGGATATTTTAGGTGGAATGAAGTGGAGGTCCTTGTCAACAGAGCAGCCCTAAACTTTGGGGTGCTTGTGTCTTGCTGATTTTTCATTTTCCCAATTTATACCCCCATGAGTGGAAGTGCCCTATGCTCTCTAAGCTGTGTTTTTCAGATGTTTCAGGACTCACCGTACACTTCTCCAGAGTGGCTGTTGGCAATTTACATCCCGCCCATCAGTGTAGCAAGGCTCCCATTTCTCCATGGCCTGTCCTGCATTTCTGGTTTTGACACTTTTTTCAGCATGGCCCTTTTGACCGATGGGAAGCGAGACTTCTTTGTAGCGCTGATTTGCCTTTCCAGGTTGCTTGGTTGGCCAAAAAGGGCATATGCGTTTTTTCCTGTATATATTCAGGAAAAAACGCATACGCCCTTTTTGGCCAAGGGCATCATTGTCAACGTTTTGCCGCTTTTCATGTGCTTTAAAAGCGATTCGAATCTACCTCCTGAAATCTGTTTCTTGCAATTCTGCCTTGATTTCAAATCCTCTTCTTTACCTTCCCTCAATATATTTGTGGACGAGAGTTATCATTTATAACTCTGCAGGTTTGCGAATAGCAGTGCCCTGAAGCTCCATTTTACAACTCGCTTTTTTGGGAGCTGGCCGCAAAAGCGCATGATGGCTTCAGGCCCTGTTCTGGTTCAGGGGGGGATGATGAGCCTGTGGTTAATTCTTCTTCCTGATGGGAAAATAGAGTGACCTGTGCCTGTCCCAACACCAAGAGCTAGTCTCTCGTTGGTTCCACCTCTTCCTGTTCATCCTCAGGACAAATTGCAACCTGTACGGAACAGGAGGTTAAAGGTGCTGATGCTCCAAGTAGGGAGATTGCTAGTAAAGCGGCTGGAATGGTGAACCCGGGCACAAGGAGATGAGAAATGAGGTGCGTTTTAGAAACCTTTCCCCATCACACGGTGTACCATCTTCTGGGTTTCTCATGCATGTTTTCGATGTAGGAAGATGCCCTTGAACCTGGATATTTGGGACCCATGTGATGGGTACCACGCAGTATTACTTCGAAGGGTCTGCGTTTGCTCACCCAACCTCACCAAACCTCTCAGCCGCAAGAGTGTCCACCCTTATGTCTCATCCAGCTGTGGGTCTAGATATGGTCAATCCAGGTTGCATCACAGCCCCTGAACGCATTGTGTAAGAATTTCTCTCTCTTACACTGTCTTTGTTTCATGGGTTTTTCAAAGTAATTTATTTTCATAATGGGGTTTAGCTGCTTTTCACTGCTGTGTTTATGCCGCTTTACACCCACTTGACACACTAACAGAGAAATATCAATACATAGGTTTTAAGATAATTACTAGTCAGATATATTCTTGTACGGTGAATAGGGCGTGTTGAGTCCAGTTCTCTGAGCAAGGAGTAGGTCTTGTGTATTACATATTGGGTTTATGGAACGGTATCTGAGCTCATTTGAAACCCTTGTTTTATGTATCAGCCCACCTCACCTTTCCCGTTAAGCAGCCATAGTGTGTCTTCTGCATGTGTGACTCTGTTCTGTTTTGTAATTCAGTTCAAGTGTAACGGTTTTTACATTCCCTCTATCAGTGATACCTTATGAGAAGTGTCCTTTTCTGTGTGACTTATTTCACTTAGAATCGTCGTACCTAAATCCACTCATCATGGTGCTACTACCCTTATGACATTGATTTCATGGCTGAGTGATATTCCATTGTACATAAGGACCACAACTTCTTTATCCATTTTTCTCTTTCCTGGGATATTTTAGGTGGAATGAAGTGGAGGTCCTTGTCAACAGAGCAGCCCTAAACTTTGGGGTGCTTGTATCTTGCTGATTTTTCATTTTCCCAATTTATACCCCCATGAGTGGAAGTGCCCTATGCTCTCTAAGCTGTGTTTTTCAGATGTTTCAGGACTCCCCGTACACTTCTCGAGAGTGGCTCTTGGCAATTTACATCCCGCCCATCAGTGTAGCAAGGCTCCCATTTCTCCATGGCCTGTCCTACATTTCTGGTTTTGACACTTTTTTCAGCATGGCCCTTTTGACCGATGGGAAGCGAGACTTCTTTGTAGCGCTGATTTGCCTTTCCAGGTTGCTTGGTTGACCAAAAAGGGCGAATGCGTTTTTTCCTGAATATATTCAGGAAAAAACGCATACGCCCTTTTTGGCCAAGGGCATCATTGTCAACGTTTTGCCGCTTTTCATGTGCTTTAAAAGCGATTCGAATCTACCTCCTGAAATCTGTTTCCTGCAATTCTGCCTTGATTTCAAATCCTCTTCTTTGCCTTCCCTCAATATATTTGTGGACGAGAGTTATCATTTATAACTCTGCAGGTTTGCGAATAGCAGTGCCCTGAAGCTCCATTTTACAACTCGATTTTTGGGAGCTGGCCGCAAAAGTGCAGGATGGCTTCAGGCTCTGTTCTGGTTCCGGGGGGCAGGCTGAGCCTGTGGTTAATTCTTCTTCCTGATGGGAAAATAGAGTGACCTGTGTCTGTCCCAACACCAAGAGCTAGTCTCTCGTTGGTTCCACGTCTTCCCGTTCATCCTCAGGACAAATTGCAACCTGTACGGAACAGGAGGTTAAAGGTGCTGATGCACCAAGTAGGGAGATTGCTAGTAAAGCGGCTGGAATGGCGAACCCGGGCACAAGGAGATGAGAAATGAGGTGCGTTTTAGAAACCTTTCCCCATTACACGGTGTACCATCTTCTGGGTTTCTCATGCATGATTTCGATGTAGGAAGATGCCCTTGAACCTGGAGATTTGGGACCCATGCGATGGGTACCACGCAGTATTACTTTAAAGGGTCTGCGTTTGCTCACCCAACCTCACCAAACCTCTCAGCCCCAAGAGTGTCCACCCTTATGTCTCATCCAGCTGTGCGTCTAGATATGGTCAATCCAGGTTGCATCACAGCCCCTGAACGCATTGTGTAAGAATTTCTCTCTCTTTCACTGTCTTTGTTTCATGGGTTTTTCAAAGTAATTTATTTTCATAATGGGGTTTAGCTGCTTTTCACTGCTGTCTTTATGCCGCTTTACACCCACTTGACACACTAACAGAGAAATATCAATACATAGGTTTTAAGATAATTACTAGTCAGATATATTCTTGTACGGTGAATAGGGCGTGTTGAGTCCAGTTCTCTGAGCAAGGAGTAGGTCTTGTGTATTACATATTGGGTTTATGGAACGGTATCTGAGCTCATTTGAAACCCTTGTTTTATGTATCAGCCCACCTCACCTTTCCCGTTAAGCAGCCATAGTGTGTCTTCTGCATGTGTGACTCTGTTCTGTTTTGTAATTCAGTTCAAGTGTAACGGTTTTTACATTGCCTCTATCAGTGATACCTTATGAGAAGTGTCCTTTTCTGTGTGACTTATTTCACTTAGAATCGTCGTACCTAAATCCACTCATCATGCTGCTACTACCCTTATGACATTGATTTCATGGCTGAGTGATATTCCATTGTACATAAGGACCACAACTTCTTTATCCATTTTTCTCTTTCCTGGGATATTTTAGGTGGAATGAAGTGGAGGTCCTTGTCAACAGAGCAGCCCTAAACTTTGGGGTGCTTGTGTCTTGCTGATTTTTCATTTTCCCAATTTATACCCCCATGAGTGGAAGTGCCCTATGCTCTCTAAGCTGTGTTTTTCAGATGTTTCAGGACTCACCGTACACTTCTCCAGAGTGGCTGTTGGCAATTTACATCCCGCCCATCAGTGTAGCAAGGCTCCCATTTCTCCATGGCCTGTCCTGCATTTCTGGTTTTGACACTTTTTTCAGCATGGCCCTTTTGACCGATGGGAAGCGAGACTTCTTTGTAGCGCTGATTTGCCTTTCCAGGTTGCTTGGTTGGCCAAAAAGGGCATATGCGTTTTTTCCTGTATATATTCAGGAAAAAACGCATACGCCCTTTTTGGCCAAGGGCATCATTGTCAACGTTTTGCCGCTTTTCATGTGCTTTAAAAGCGATTCGAATCTACCTCCTGAAATCTGTTTCTTGCAATTCTGCCTTGATTTCAAATCCTCTTCTTTACCTTCCCTCAATATATTTGTGGACGAGAGTTATCATTTATAACTCTGCAGGTTTGCGAATAGCAGTGCCCTGAAGCTCCATTTTACAACTCGCTTTTTTGGGAGCTGGCCGCAAAAGCGCATGATGGCTTCAGGCCCTGTTCTGGTTCAGGGGGGGATGATGAGCCTGTGGTTAATTCTTCTTCCTGATGGGAAAATAGAGTGACCTGTGCCTGTCCCAACACCAAGAGCTAGTCTCTCGTTGGTTCCACCTCTTCCTGTTCATCCTCAGGACAAATTGCAACCTGTACGGAACAGGAGGTTAAAGGTGCTGATGCTCCAAGTAGGGAGATTGCTAGTAAACCGGCTGGAATGGTGAACCCGGGCACAAGGAGATGAGAAATGAGGTGCGTTTTAGAAACCTTTCCCCATCACACGGTGTACCATCTTCTGGGTTTCTCATGCATGTTTTCGATGTAGGAAGATGCCCTTGAACCTGGATATTTGGGACCCATGTGATGGGTACCACGCAGTATTACTTCGAAGGGTCTGCGTTTGCTCACCCAACCTCACCAAACCTCTCAGCCGCAAGAGTGTCCACCCTTATGTCTCATCCAGCTGTGGGTCTAGATATGGTCAATCCAGGTTGCATCACAGCCCCTGAACGCATTGTGTAAGAATTTCTCTCTCTTACACTGTCTTTGTTTCATGGGTTTTTCAAAGTAATTTATTTTCATAATGGGGTTTAGCTGCTTTTCACTGCTGTGTTTATGCCGCTTTACACCCACTTGACACACTAACAGAGAAATATCAATACATAGGTTTTAAGATAATTACTAGTCAGATATATTCTTGTACGGTGAATAGGGCGTGTTGAGTCCAGTTCTCTGAGCAAGGAGTAGGTCTTGTGTATTACATATTGGGTTTATGGAACGGTATCTGAGCTCATTTGAAACCCTTGTTTTATGTATCACCCCACCTCACCTTTCCCGTTAAGCAGCCATAGTGTGTCTTCTGCATGTGTGACTCTGTTCTGTTTTGTAATTCAGTTCAAGTGTAACGGTTTTTACATTCCCTCTATCAGTGATACCTTATGAGAAGTGTCCTTTTTTGTGTGACTTATTTCACTTAGAATCGTCGTACCTAAGTCCACTCATCCTGCTGCTACTAGCCTTATGACATTGATTTCATGGCTGAGTGATATTCCATTGTACATAAGGACCACAACTTCTTTATCCATTTTTCTCTTTCCTGGGATATTTTAGGTGGAATGAAGTGGAGGTCCTTGTCAACAGAGCAGCCCTAAACTTTGGGGTGCTTGTATCTTGCTGATTTTTCATTTTCCCAATTTATACCCCCATGAGTGGAAGTGCCCTATGCTCTCTAAGCTGTGTTTTTCAGATGTTTCAGGACTCACCGGACACTTCTCGAGAGTGGCTGTTGGCAATTTACATCCCGCCCATCAGTGTAGCAAGGCTCCCATTTCTCCATGGCCTGTCCTGCATTTCTGGTTTTGACACTTTTTTCAGCATGGCCCTTTTGACCGATGGGAAGCGAGACTTCTTTGTAGCACTGATTTGCCTTTCCAGGTTGCTTGGTTGGCCAAAAAGGGCATATGCGTTTTTTCCTGAATATATTCAGGAAAAAACGCATACGCCCTTTTTGGCCAAGGGCATTATTGTCAACATTTTGCCGCTTTTCATGTGCTTTAAAGGCGATTCGAATCTACCTCCTGAAATCTGTTTCCTGCAATTCTGCCTTGATTTCAAATCCTCTTCTTTGCCTTCCCTCAATATATTTGTGGACGACAGTTATCATTTATAACTCTGCAGGTTTGTGAATTGCAGTGCCCTGAACCTCCATTTTACAACTCGCTTTTTTGGGAGCTGGCCGCAAAAGCGCAGGATGGCTTCAGGCCCTGTTCTGGTTCAGGGGGGGATGATGAGCCTGTGGTTAATTCTTCTTCCTGATGGGAAAATAGAGTGACCTGTGCCTGTCCCAACACCAAGAGCTAGTCTCTCGTTGGTTCCACGTCTTCCTGTTCATCCTCAGGACAAATTGCAACCTGTACGGAACAGGAGGTTAAAGGTGCTGATGCTCCAAGTAGGGAGATTGCTAGTAAAGCGGCTGGAATGGTGAACCCGGGCACAAGGAGATGAGAAATGAGGTGCGTTTTAGAAACCTTTCCCCATCACACGGTGTACCATCTTCTGGGTTTCTCATGCATGTTTTTGATGTAGGAAGATGCCCTTGAACCTGGAGATTTGGGACCCATGCGATGGGTACCACGCAGCATTACTTCGAAGGGTCTGCGTTTGCTCACCCAACCTCACCAAACCTCTCAGCCGCAAGAGTGTCCACCCTTATGTCTCATCCAGCTGTGGGTCTAGATATGGTCAATCCAGGTTGCATCACAGCCCCTGAACGCATTGTGTAAGAATTTCTCTCTCTTTCACTGTCTTTGTTTCATGGGTTTTTCAAAGTAATTTATTTTCATAATGGGGTTTAGCTGCTTTTCACTGCTGTGTTTATGCCGCTTTACACCCACTTGACACAGTAACAGAGAGATATCAATACATAGGTTTTACGATTATTACTAGTCAGATATCTTCTTGCGTGGTGAATAGGGCGTGTTGAGTCCAGTTCTCTGAGCAAGGAGTAGGTCTTGTCTATTACATATTGGGTTTATGGAACGGTATCTGAGCTAATTTGAAACCCTTGTTTTATGTATCACCCCACCTCACCTTTCCCGTTAAGCAGCCATAGTGTGTTTTTTGCATGTGTGACTCTGTTCTGTTTTGTAATTCAGTTCAAGTGTAACGGTTTTTACATTCCCTCTATCAGTGATACCTTATGAGAAGTGTCCTTTTCTGTGTGACTTATTTCACTTAGAATCGTCGTACCTAAATCCACTCATCATGCTGCTACTAGCCTTATGACATTGATTTCATGGCTGAGTTATATTCCATTGTACATAAGGATCACAACTTCTTTATCCATTTTTCTCTTTCCTGGGATATTTAAGGTGGAATGAAGTGGAGGTCCTTGTCAACAGAGCAGCCCTAAACTTTGGGGTGCTTGTATCTTGCTGATTTTTCATTTTCCCAATTTATACCCCCATGAGTGGAAGGGCCCTATGCTCTCTAAGCTGTGTTTTTCAGATGTTTCAGGACTCACCGTACACTTCTCGAGAGTGGCTGTTGGCAATTTACATCCCGCCCATCAGTGTAGCAAGGCTCCCATTTCTCCATGGCCTGTCCTGCATTTCTGGTTTTGACACTTTTTTCAGCATGGCCCTTTTGACCGATGGGAAGCGAGACTTCTTTGTAGCGCTGATTTGCCTTTCCAGGTTGCTTGGTTGGCCAAAAAGGGCGTATGCGTTTTTTCCTGAATATATTCAGGAAAAAACGCATACGCCCTTTTTGGCCAAGGGCATCATTGTCAACGTTTTGCCGCTTTTCATGTGCTTTAAAAGCGATTCGAATCTACCTCCTGAAATCTGTTTCCTGCAATTCTGCCTTGATTTCAAATCCTCTTCTTTGCCTTCCCTCAATATATTTGTGGACGAGAGTTATCTTTTATAACTCTGCAGGTTTGCGAATAGCAGTGCCCTGAAGCTCCATTTTACAACTCGATTTTTGGGAGCTGGCCGCAAAAGTGCAGGATGGCTTCAGGCTCTGTTCTGGTTCCGGGAGGCAGGCTGAGCCTGTGGTTAATTCTTCTTCCTGATGGGAAAATAGAGTGACCTGTGTCTGTCCCAACACCAAGAGCTAGTCTCTCGTTGGTTCCACGTCTTCCCGTTCATCCTCAGGACAAATTGCAACCTGTACGGTACAGGAGGTTAAAGGTGCTGATGCACCAAGTAGGGAGATTGCTAGTAAAGCGGCTGGAATGGCGAACCCGGGCACAAGGAGATGAGAAATGAGGTGCGTTTTAGAAACCTTTCCCCATTACACGGTGTACCATCTTCTGGGTTTCTCATGCATGATTTCGATGTAGGAAGATGCCCTTGAACCTGGAGATTTGGGACCCATGCGATGGGTACCACGCAGTATTACTTTAAAGGGTCTGCGTTTGCTCACCCAACCTCACCAAACCTCTCAGCCCCAAGAGTGTCCACCCTTATGTCTCATCCAGCTGTGCGTCTAGATATGGTCAATCCAGGTTGCATCACAGCCCCTGAACGCATTGTGTAAGAATTTCTCTCTCTTTCACTGTCTTTGTTTCATGGGTTTTTCAAAGTAATTTATTTTCATAATGGGGTTTAGCTGCTTTTCACTGCTGTGTTTATGCCGCTTTACACCCACTTGACACAGTAACAGAGAGATATCAATACATAGGTTTTACGATTATTACTAGTCAGATATATTCTTGCGTGGTGAATAGGGCGTGTTGAGTCCAGTTCTCTGAGCAAGGAGTAGGTCTTGTCTATTACATATTGGGTTTATGGAACGGTATCTGAGCTAATTTGAAACCCTTGTTTTATGTATCACCCCACCTCACCTTTCCCGTTAAGCAGCCATAGTGTGTTTTTTGCATGTGTGACTCTGTTCTGTTTTGTAATTCAGTTCAAGTGTAACGGTTTTTACATTCCCTCTATCAGTGATACCTTATGAGAAGTGTCCTTTTCTGTGTGACTTATTTCACTTAGAATCGTCGTACCTAAATCCACTCATCATGCTGCTACTAGCCTTATGACATTGATTTCATGGCTGAGTGATATTCCATTGTACATAAGGACCACAACTTCTTTATCCATTTTTCTCTTTCCTGGGATATTTAAGGTGGAATGAAGTGGAGGTCCTTGTCAACAGAGCAGCCCTAAACTTTGGGGTGCTTGTATCTTGCTGATTTTTCATTTTCCCAATTTATACCCCCATGAGTGGAAGGGCCCTATGCTCTCTAAGCTGTGTTTTTCAGATGTTTCAGGACTCACCGTACACTTCTCGAGAGTGGCTGTTGGCAATTTACATCCCGCCCATCAGTGTAGCAAGGCTCCCATTTCTCCATGGCCTGTCCTGCATTTCTGGTTTTGACACTTTTTTCAGCATGGCCCTTTTGACCGATGGGAAGCGAGACTTCTTTGTAGCGCTGATTTGCCTTTCCAGGTTGCTTGGTTGGCCAAAAAGGGCGTATGCGTTTTTTCCTGAATATATTCAGGAAAAAACGCATACGCCCTTTTTGGCCAAGGGCATCATTGTCAACGTTTTGCCGCTTTTCATGTGCTTTAAAAGCGATTCGAATCTACCTCCTGAAATCTGTTTCCTGCAATTCTGCCTTGATTTCAAATCCTCTTCTTTGCCTTCCCTCAATATATTTGTGGACGAGTGTTATCATTTATAACTCTGCAGGTTTGCGAATAGCAGTGCCCTGAAGCTCCATTTTACAACTCGATTTTTGGGAGCTGGCCGCAAAAGTGCAGGATGGCTTCAGGCTCTGTTCTGGTTCCCGGAGGCAGGCTGAGCCTGTGGTTAATTCTTCTTCCTGATGGGAAAATAGAGTGACCTGTGTCTGTCCCAACACCAAGAGCTAGTCTCTCGTTGGTTCCACGTCTTCCCGTTCATCCTCAGGACAAATTGCAACCTGTATGGAACAGGAGGTTAAAGGTGCTGATGCACCAAGTAGGGAGATTGCTAGTAAAGCGGCTGGAATGGCGAACCCGGGCACAAGGAGATGAGAAATGAGGTGCGTTTTACAAACCTTTCCCCATTACACGGTGTACCATCTTCTGGGTTTCTCATGCATGATTTCGATGTAGGAAGATGCCCTTGAACCTGGAGATTTGGGATCCATGCGATGGGTACCACGCAGTATTACTTTAAAGGGTCTGCGTTTGCTCACCCAACCTCACCAAACCTCTCAGCCCCAAGAGTGTCCACCCTTATGTCTCATCCAGCTGTGCGTCTAGATATGGTCAATCCAGGTTGCATCACAGCCCCTGAACGCATTGTGTAAGAATTTCTCTCTCTTTCACTGTCTTTGTTTCATGGGTTTTTCAAAGTAATTTATTTTCATAATGGGGTTTAGCTGCTTTTCACTGCTGTGTTTATGCCGCTTTACACCCACTTGACACAGTAACAGAGAGATATCAATACATAGGTTTTACGATTATTACTAGTCAGATATATTCTTGCGTGGTGAATAGGGTGTGTTGAGTCCAGTTCTCTGAGCAAGGAGTAGGTCTTGTGTATTACATATTGGGTTTATGGAACGGTATCTGAGCTCATTTGAAACCCTTGTTTTATGTATCACCCCACCTCACCTTTCCCGTTAAGCAGCCATAGTGTGTTTTCTGCATGTGTGACTCTGTTCTGTTTTGTAATTCAGTTCAAGTGTAACGGTTTTTACATTCCCTCTATCAGTGATACCTTATGAGAAGTGTCCTTTTCTGTGTGACTTATTTCACTTAGAATCGTCGTACCTAAGTCCACTCATCCTGCTGCTACTAGCCTTATGACATTGATTTCATGGCTGAGTGATATTCCATTGTACATAAGGACCACAACTTCTTTATCCATTTTTCTCTTTCCTGGGATATTTTAGGTGGAATGAAGTGGAGGTCCTTGTCAACAGAGCAGCCCTAAACTTTGGGGTGCTTGTGTCTTGCTGATTTTTAATTTTCCCAATTTATACCCCCATGAGTGGAAGTGCCCTATGCTCTCTAAGCTGTGTTTTTCAGATGTTTCAGGACTCACCGGACACTTCTCGAGAGTGGCTGTTGGCAATTTACATCCCGCCCATCAGTGTAGCAAGGCTCCCATTTCTCCATGGCCTGTCCTGCATTTCTGGTTTTGACACTTTTTTCAGCATGGCCCTTTTGACCGATGGGAAGCGAGACTTCTTTGTAGCGCTGATTTGCCTTTCCAGGTTGCTTGGTTGGCCAAAAAGGGCGTATGCGTTTTTTCCTGAATATATTCAGGAAAAAACGCATACGCCCTTTTTGGCCAAGGGCATTATTGTCAACATTTTGCCGCTTTTCATGTGCTTTAAAGGCGATTCGAATCTACCTCCTGAAATCTGTTTCCTGCAATTCTGCCTTGATTTCAAATCCTCTTCTTTGCCTTCCCTCAATATATTTGTGGACGACAGTTATCATTTATAACTCTGCAGGTTTGTGAATTGCAGTGCCCTGAACCTCCATTTTACAACTCGCTTTTTTGGGAGCTGGCCGCAAAAGCGCAGGATGGCTTCAGGCCCTGTTCTGGTTCAGGGGGGGATGATGAGCCTGTGGTTAATTCTTCTTCCTGATGGGAAAATAGAGTGACCTGTGCCTGTCCCAACACCAAGAGCTAGTCTCTCGTTGGTTCCACGTCTTCCTGTTCATCCTCAGGACAAATTGCAACCTGTACGGAACAGGAGGTTAAAGGTGCTGATGCTCCAAGTAGGGAGATTGCTAGTAAAGCGGCTGGAATGGTGAACCCGGGCACAAGGAGATGAGAAATGAGGTGCGTTTTAGAAACCTTTCCCCATCACACGGTGTACCATCTTCTGGGTTTCTCATGCATGTTTTCGATGTAGGAAGATGCCCTTGAACCTGGATATTTGGGACCCATGCGATGGGTACCACGCAGTATTACTTCGAAGGGTCTGCGTTTGCTCACCCAACCTCACCAAACCTCTCAGCCGCAAGAGTGTCCACCCTTATGTCTCATCCAGCTGTGGGTCTAGATATGGTCAATCCAGGTTGCATCACAGCCCCTGAACGCATTGTGTAAGAATTTCTCTCTCTTTCACTGTCTTTGTTTCATGGGTTTTTCAAAGTAATTTATTTTCATAATGGGGTTTAGCTGCTTTTCACTGCTGTGTTTATGCCGCTTTACACCCACTTGACACAGTAACAGAGAGATATCAATACATAGGTTTTACGATTATTACTAGTCAGATATATTCTTGCGCGGTGAATAGGGCGTGTTGAGTCCAGTTCTCTGAGCAAGGAGTAGGTCTTGTCTATTACATATTGGGTTTATGGAATGGTATCTGAGCTAATTTGAAACCCTTGTTTTATGTATCACCCCACCTCACCTTTCCCGTTAAGCAGCCATAGTGTGTTTTTTGCATGTGTGACTCTGTTCTGTTTTGTAATTCAGTTCAAGTGTAACGGTTTTTACATTCCCTCTATCAGTGATACCTTATGAGAAGTGTCCTTTTCTGTGTGACTTATTTCACTTAGAATCGTCGTACCTAAATCCACTCATCATGCTGCTACTAGCCTTATGGCATTGATTTCATGGCTGAGTGATATTCCATTGTACATAAGGACCACAACTTCTTTATCCATTTTTCTCTTTCCTGGTATATTGAAGGTGGAATGAAGTGGAGGTCCTTGTCAACAGAGCAGCCCTAAACTTTGGGGTGCTTGTATCTTGCTGATTTTTCATTTTCCCAATTTATACCCCCATGAGTGGAAGGGCCCTATGCTCTCTAAGCTGTGTTTTTCAGATGTTTCAGGACTCACCGGACACTTCTCGAGAGTGGCTGTTGGCAATTTACATCCCGCCCATCAGTGTAGCAAGGCTCCCATTTCTCCATGGCCTGTCCTGCATTTCTGGTTTTGACACTTTTTTCAGCATGGCCCTTTTGACCGATGGGAAGCGAGACTTCTTTGTAGCGCTGATTTGCCTTTCCAGGTTGCTTGGTTGGCCAAAAAGGGCGTATGCGTTTTTTCCTGAATATATTCAGGAAAAAACGCATACGCCCTTTTTGGCCAAGGGCATCATTGTCAACGTTTTGCCGCTTTTCATGTGCTTTAAAAGCGATTCGAATCTACCTCCTGAAATCTGTTTCCTGCAATTCTGCCTTGATTTCAAATCCTCTTCTTTGCCTTCCCTCAATATATTTGTGGACGAGAGTTATCATTTATAACTCTGCAGGTTTGCGAATAGCAGTGCCCTGAAGCTCCATTTTACAACTCGATTTTTGGGAGCTGGCCGCAAAAGTGCAGGATGGCTTCAGGCTCTGTTCTGGTTCCGGGAGGCAGGCTGAGCCTGTGGTTAATTCTTCTTCCTGATGGGAAAATAGAGTGACCTGTGTCTGTCCCAACACCAAGAGCTAGTCTCTCGTTGGTTCCACGTCTTCCCGTTCATCCTCAGGACAAATTGCAACCTGTACGGTACAGGAGGTTAAAGGTGCTGATGCACCAAGTAGGGAGATTGCTAGTAAAGCGGCTGGAATGGCGAACCCGGGCACAAGGAGATGAGAAATGAGGTGCGTTTTAGAAACCTTTCCCCATTACACGGTGTACCATCTTCTGGGTTTCTCATGCATGATTTCGATGTAGGAAGATGCCCTTGAACCTGGAGATTTGGGACCCATGCGATGGGTACCACGCAGTATTACTTTAAAGGGTCTGCGTTTGCTCACCCAACCTCACCAAACCTCTCAGCCCCAAGAGTGTCCACCCTTATGTCTCATCCAGCTGTGCGTCTAGATATGGTCAATCCAGGTTGCATCACAGCCCCTGAACGCATTGTGTAAGAATTTCTCTCTCTTTCACTGTCTTTGTTTCATGGGTTTTTCAAAGTAATTTATTTTCATAATGGGGTTTAGCTGCTTTTCACTGCTGTGTTTATGCCGCTTTACACCCACTTGACACAGTAACAGAGAGATATCAATACATAGGTTTTACGATTATTACTAGTCAGATATATTCTTGCGTGGTGAATAGGGTGTGTTGAGTCCAGTTCTCTGAGCAAGGAGTAGGTCTTGTGTATTACATATTGGGTTTATGGAACGGTATCTGAGCTCATTTGAAACCCTTGTTTTATGTATCACCCCACCTCACCTTTCCCGTTAAGCAGCCATAGTGTGTTTTCTGCATGTGTGACTCTGTTCTGTTTTGTAATTCAGTTCAAGTGTAACGGTTTTTACATTCCCTCTATCAGTGATACCTTATGAGAAGTGTCCTTTTCTGTGTGACTTATTTCACTTAGAATCGTCGTACCTAAGTCCACTCATCCTGCTGCTACTAGCCTTATGACATTGATTTCATGGCTGAGTGATATTCCATTGTACATAAGGACCACAACTTCTTTATCCATTTTTCTCTTTCCTGGGATATTTTAGGTGGAATGAAGTGGAGGTCCTTGTCAACAGAGCAGCCCTAAACTTTGGGGTGCTTGTGCCTTGCTGATTTTTCATTTTCCCAATTTATACCCCCATGAGTGGAAGTGCCCTATGCTCTCTAAGCTGTGTTTTTCAGATGTTTCAGGACTCACCGGACACTTCTCGAGAGTGGCTGTTGGCAATTTACATCCCGCCCATCAGTGTAGCAAGGCTCCCATTTCTCCATGGCCTGTCCTGCATTTCTGGTTTTGACACTTTTTTCAGCCTGGCCCTTTTGACCGATGGGAAGCGAGACTTCTTTGTAGCGCTGATTTGCCTTTCCAGGTTGCTTGGTTGGCCAAAAAGGGCGTATGCGTTTTTTCCTGAATATATTCAGGAAAAAACGCATACGCCCTTTTTGGCCAAGGGCATTATTGTCAACATTTTGCCGCTTTTCATGTGCTTTAAAGGCGATTCGAATCTACCTCCTGAAATCTGTTTCCTGCAATTCTGCCTTGATTTCAAATCCTCTTCTTTGCCTTCCCTCAATATATTTGTGGACGACAGTTATCATTTATAACTCTGCAGGTTTGTGAATTGCAGTGCCCTGAACCTCCATTTTACAACTCGCTTTTTTGGGAGCTGGCCGCAAAAGCGCAGGATGGCTTCAGGCCCTGTTCTGGTTCAGGGGGGGATGATGAGCCTGTGGTTAATTCTTCTTCCTGATGGGAAAATAGAGTGACCTGTGCCTGTCCCAACACCAAGAGCTAGTCTCTCGTTGGTTCCACGTCTTCCTGTTCATCCTCAGGACAAATTGCAACCTGTACGGAACAGGAGGTTAAAGGTGCTGATGCTCCAAGTAGGGAGATTGCTAGTAAAGCGGCTGGAATGGTGAACCCGGGCACAAGGAGATGAGAAATGAGGTGCGTTTTAGAAACCTTTCCCCATCACACGGTGTACCATCTTCTGGGTTTCTCATGCATGTTTTCGATGTAGGAAGATGCCCTTGAACCTGGATATTTGGGACCCATGCGATGGGTACCACGCAGTATTACTTCGAAGGGTCTGCGTTTGCTCACCCAACCTCACCAAACCTCTCAGCCGCAAGAGTGTCCACCCTTATGTCTCATCCAGCTGTGGGTCTAGATATGGTCAATCCAGGTTGCATCACAGCCCCTGAACGCATTGTGTAAGAATTTCTCTCTCTTTCACTGTCTTTGTTTCATGGGTTTTTCAAAGTAATTTATTTTCATAATGGGGTTTAGCTGCTTTTCACTGCTGTGTTTATGCCGCTTTACACCCACTTGACACAGTAACAGAGAGATATCAATACATAGGTTTTACGATTATTACTAGTCAGATATATTCTTGCGCGGTGAATAGGGCGTGTTGAGTCCAGTTCTCTGAGCAAGGAGTAGGTCTTGTCTATTACATATTGGGTTTATGGAATGGTATCTGAGCTAATTTGAAACCCTTGTTTTATGTATCACCCCACCTCACCTTTCCCGTTAAGCAGCCATAGTGTGTTTTTTGCATGTGTGACTCTGTTCTGTTTTGTAATTCAGTTCAAGTGTAACGGTTTTTACATTCCCTCTATCAGTGATACCTTATGAGAAGTGTCCTTTTCTGTGTGACTTATTTCACTTAGAATCGTCGTACCTAAATCCACTCATCATGCTGCTACTAGCCTTATGGCATTGATTTCATGGCTGAGTGATATTCCATTGTACATAAGGACCACAACTTCTTTATCCATTTTTCTCTTTCCTGGTATATTGAAGGTGGAATGAAGTGGAGGTCCTTGTCAACAGAGCAGCCCTAAACTTTGGGGTGCTTGTATCTTGCTGATTTTTCATTTTCCCAATTTATACCCCCATGAGTGGAAGGGCCCTATGCTCTCTAAGCTGTGTTTTTCAGATGTTTCAGGACTCACCGGACACTTCTCGAGAGTGGCTGTTGGCAATTTACATCCCGCCCATCAGTGTAGCAAGGCTCCCATTTCTCCATGGCCTGTCCTGCATTTCTGGTTTTGACACTTTTTTCAGCATGGCCCTTTTGACCGATGGGAAGCGAGACTTCTTTGTAGCGCTGATTTGCCTTTCCAGGTTGCTTGGTTGGCCAAAAAGGGCGTATGCGTTTTTTCCTGAATATATTCAGGAAAAAACGCATACGCCCTTTTTGGCCAAGGGCATCATTGTCAACGTTTTGCCGCTTTTCATGTGCTTTAAAAGCGATTCGAATCTACCTCCTGAAATCTGTTTCCTGCAATTCTGCCTTGATTTCAAATCCTCTTCTTTGCCTTCCCTCAATATATTTGTGGACGAGAGTTATCATTTATAACTCTGCAGGTTTGCGAATAGCAGTGCCCTGAAGCTCCATTTTACAACTCGATTTTTGGGAGCTGGCCGCAAAAGTGCAGGATGGCTTCAGGCTCTGTTCTGGTTCCGGGAGGCAGGCTGAGCCTGTGGTTAATTCTTCTTCCTGATGGGAAAATAGAGTGACCTGTGTCTGTCCCAACACCAAGAGCTAGTCTCTCGTTGGTTCCACGTCTTCCCGTTCATCCTCAGGACAAATTGCAACCTGTACGGTACAGGAGGTTAAAGGTGCTGATGCACCAAGTAGGGAGATTGCTAGTAAAGCGGCTGGAATGGCGAACCCGGGCACAAGGAGATGAGAAATGAGGTGCGTTTTAGAAACCTTTCCCCATTACACGGTGTACCATCTTCTGGGTTTCTCATGCATGATTTCGATGTAGGAAGATGCCCTTGAACCTGGAGATTTGGGACCCATGCGATGGGTACCACGCAGTATTACTTTAAAGGGTCTGCGTTTGCTCACCCAACCTCACCAAACCTCTCAGCCCCAAGAGTGTCCACCCTTATGTCTCATCCAGCTGTGCATCTAGATATGGTCAATCCAGGTTGCATCACAGCCCCTGAACGCATTGTGTAAGAATTTCTCTCTCTTTCACTGTCTTTGTTTCATGGGTTTTTCAAAGTAATTTATTTTCATAATGGGGTTTAGCTGCTTTTCACTGCTGTGTTTATGCCGCTTTACACCCACTTGACACAGTAACAGAGAGATATCAATACATAGGTTTTACGATTATTACTAGTCAGATATATTCTTGCGTGGTGAATAGGGTGTGTTGAGTCCAGTTCTCTGAGCAAGGAGTAGGTCTTGTGTATTACATATTGGGTTTATGGAACGGTATCTGAGCTCATTTGAAACCCTTGTTTTATGTATCACCCCACCTCACCTTTCCCGTTAAGCAGCCATAGTGTGTTTTCTGCATGTGTGACTCTGTTCTGTTTTGTAATTCAGTTCAAGTGTAACGGTTTTTACATTCCCTCTATCAGTGATACCTTATGAGAAGTGTCCTTTTCTGTGTGACTTATTTCACTTAGAATCGTCGTACCTAAGTCCACTCATCCTGCTGCTACTAGCCTTATGACATTGATTTCATGGCTGAGTGATATTCCATTGTACATAAGGACCACAACTTCTTTATCCATTTTTCTCTTTCCTGGGATATTTTAGGTGGAATGAAGTGGAGGTCCTTGTCAACAGAGCAGCCCTAAACTTTGGGGTGCTTGTGTCTTGCTGATTTTTCATTTTCCCAATTTATACCCCCATGAGTGGAAGTGCCCTATGCTCTCTAAGCTGTGTTTTTCAGATGTTTCAGGACTCACCGGACACTTCTCGAGAGTGGCTGTTGGCAATTTACATCCCGCCCATCAGTGTAGCAAGGCTCCCATTTCTCCATGGCCTGTCCTGCATTTCTGGTTTTGACACTTTTTTCAGCCTGGCCCTTTTGACCGATGGGAAGCGAGACTTCTTTGTAGCGCTGATTTGCCTTTCCAGGTTGCTTGGTTGGCCAAAAAGGGCGTATGCGTTTTTTCCTGAATATATTCAGGAAAAAACGCATACGCCCTTTTTGGCCAAGGGCATTATTGTCAACATTTTGCCGCTTTTCATGTGCTTTAAAGGCGATTCGAATCTACCTCCTGAAATCTGTTTCCTGCAATTCTGCCTTGATTTCAAATCCTCTTCTTTGCCTTCCCTCAATATATTTGTGGACGACAGTTATCATTTATAACTCTGCAGGTTTGTGAATTGCAGTGCCCTGAACCTCCATTTTACAACTCGCTTTTTTGGGAGCTGGCCGCAAAAGCGCAGGATGGCTTCAGGCCCTGTTCTGGTTCAGGGGGGGATGATGAGCCTGTGGTTAATTCTTCTTCCTGATGGGAAAATAGAGTGACCTGTGCCTGTCCCAACACCAAGAGCTAGTCTCTCGTTGGTTCCACGTCTTCCTGTTCATCCTCAGGACAAATTGCAACCTGTACGGAACAGGAGGTTAAAGGTGCTGATGCTCCAAGTAGGGAGATTGCTAGTAAAGCGGCTGGAATGGTGAACCCGGGCACAAGGAGATGAGAAATGAGGTGCGTTTTAGAAACCTTTCCCCATCACACGGTGTACCATCTTCTGGGTTTCTCATGCATGTTTTCGATGTAGGAAGATGCCCTTGAACCTGGATATTTGGGACCCATGCGATGGGTACCACGCAGTATTACTTCGAAGGGTCTGCGTTTGCTCACCCAACCTCACCAAACCTCTCAGCCGCAAGAGTGTCCACCCTTATGTCTCATCCAGCTGTGGGTCTAGATATGGTCAATCCAGGTTGCATCACAGCCCCTGAACGCATTGTGTAAGAATTTCTCTCTCTTTCACTGTCTTTGTTTCATGGGTTTTTCAAAGTAATTTATTTTCATAATGGGGTTTAGCTGCTTTTCACTGCTGTGTTTATGCCGCTTTACACCCACTTGACACAGTAACAGAGAGATATCAATACATAGGTTTTACGATTATTACTAGTCAGATATATTCTTGCGCGGTGAATAGGGCGTGTTGAGTCCAGTTCTCTGAGCAAGGAGTAGGTCTTGTCTATTACATATTGGGTTTATGGAATGGTATCTGAGCTAATTTGAAACCCTTGTTTTATGTATCACCCCACCTCACCTTTCCCGTTAAGCAGCCATAGTGTGTTTTTTGCATGTGTGACTCTGTTCTGTTTTGTAATTCAGTTCAAGTGTAACGGTTTTTACATTCCCTCTATCAGTGATACCTTATGAGAAGTGTCCTTTTCTGTGTGACTTATTTCACTTAGAATCGTCGTACCTAAATCCACTCATCATGCTGCTACTAGCCTTATGGCATTGATTTCATGGCTGAGTGATATTCCATTGTACATAAGGACCACAACTTCTTTATCCATTTTTCTCTTTCCTGGTATATTGAAGGTGGAATGAAGTGGAGGTCCTTGTCAACAGAGCAGCCCTAAACTTTGGGGTGCTTGTATCTTGCTGATTTTTCATTTTCCCAATTTATACCCCCATGAGTGGAAGGGCCCTATGCTCTCTAAGCTGTGTTTTTCAGATGTTTCAGGACTCACCGGACACTTCTCGAGAGTGGCTGTTGGCAATTTACATCCCGCCCATCAGTGTAGCAAGGCTCCCATTTCTCCATGGCCTGTCCTGCATTTCTGGTTTTGACACTTTTTTCAGCATGGCCCTTTTGACCGATGGGAAGCGAGACTTCTTTGTAGCGCTGATTTGCCTTTCCAGGTTGCTTGGTTGGCCAAAAAGGGCGTATGCGTTTTTTCCTGAATATATTCAGGAAAAAACGCATACGCCCTTTTTGGCCAAGGGCATCATTGTCAACGTTTTGCCGCTTTTCATGTGCTTTAAAAGCGATTCGAATCTACCTCCTGAAATCTGTTTCCTGCAATTCTGCCTTGATTTCAAATCCTCTTCTTTGCCTTCCCTCAATATATTTGTGGACGAGAGTTATCATTTATAACTCTGCAGGTTTGCGAATAGCAGTGCCCTGAAGCTCCATTTTACAACTCGATTTTTGGGAGCTGGCCGCAAAAGTGCAGGATGGCTTCAGGCTCTGTTCTGGTTCCGGGAGGCAGGCTGAGCCTGTGGTTAATTCTTCTTCCTGATGGGAAAATAGAGTGACCTGTGTCTGTCCCAACACCAAGAGCTAGTCTCTCGTTGGTTCCACGTCTTCCCGTTCATCCTCAGGACAAATTGCAACCTGTACGGTACAGGAGGTTAAAGGTGCTGATGCACCAAGTAGGGAGATTGCTAGTAAAGCGGCTGGAATGGCGAACCCGGGCACAAGGAGATGAGAAATGAGGTGCGTTTTAGAAACCTTTCCCCATTACACGGTGTACCATCTTCTGGGTTTCTCATGCATGATTTCGATGTAGGAAGATGCCCTTGAACCTGGAGATTTGGGACCCATGCGATGGGTACCACGCAGTATTACTTTAAAGGGTCTGCGTTTGCTCACCCAACCTCACCAAACCTCTCAGCCCCAAGAGTGTCCACCCTTATGTCTCATCCAGCTGTGCGTCTAGATATGGTCAATCCAGGTTGCATCACAGCCCCTGAACGCATTGTGTAAGAATTTCTCTCTCTTTCACTGTCTTTGTTTCATGGGTTTTTCAAAGTAATTTATTTTCATAATGGGGTTTAGCTGCTTTTCACTGCTGTGTTTATGCCGCTTTACACCCACTTGACACAGTAACAGAGAGATATCAATACATAGGTTTTACGATTATTACTAGTCAGATATATTCTTGCGTGGTGAATAGGGTGTGTTGAGTCCAGTTCTCTGAGCAAGGAGTAGGTCTTGTGTATTACATATTGGGTTTATGGAACGGTATCTGAGCTCATTTGAAACCCTTGTTTTATGTATCACCCCACCTCACCTTTCCCGTTAAGCAGCCATAGTGTGTTTTCTGCATGTGTGACTCTGTTCTGTTTTGTAATTCAGTTCAAGTGTAACGGTTTTTACATTCCCTCTATCAGTGATACCTTATGAGAAGTGTCCTTTTCTGTGTGACTTATTTCACTTAGAATCGTCGTACCTAAGTCCACTCATCCTGCTGCTACTAGCCTTATGACATTGATTTCATGGCTGAGTGATATTCCATTGTACATAAGGACCACAACTTCTTTATCCATTTTTCTCTTTCCTGGGATATTTTAGGTGGAATGAAGTGGAGGTCCTTGTCAACAGAGCAGCCCTAAACTTTGGGGTGCTTGTGTCTTGCTGATTTTTCATTTTCCCAATTTATACCCCCATGAGTGGAAGTGCCCTATGCTCTCTAAGCTGTGTTTTTCAGATGTTTCAGGACTCACCGGACACTTCTCGAGAGTGGCTGTTGGCAATTTACATCCCGCCCATCAGTGTAGCAAGGCTCCCATTTCTCCATGGCCTGTCCTGCATTTCTGGTTTTGACACTTTTTTCAGCCTGGCCCTTTTGACCGATGGGAAGCGAGACTTCTTTGTAGCGCTGATTTGCCTTTCCAGGTTGCTTGGTTGGCCAAAAAGGGCGTATGCGTTTTTTCCTGAATATATTCAGGAAAAAACGCATACGCCCTTTTTGGCCAAGGGCATTATTGTCAACATTTTGCCGCTTTTCATGTGCTTTAAAGGCGATTCGAATCTACCTCCTGAAATCTGTTTCCTGCAATTCTGCCTTGATTTCAAATCCTCTTCTTTGCCTTCCCTCAATATATTTGTGGACGACAGTTATCATTTATAACTCTGCAGGTTTGTGAATTGCAGTGCCCTGAACCTCCATTTTACAACTCGCTTTTTTGGGAGCTGGCCGCAAAAGCGCAGGATGGCTTCAGGCCCTGTTCTGGTTCAGGGGGGGATGATGAGCCTGTGGTTAATTCTTCTTCCTGATGGGAAAATAGAGTGACCTGTGCCTGTCCCAACACCAAGAGCTAGTCTCTCGTTGGTTCCACGTCTTCCTGTTCATCCTCAGGACAAATTGCAACCTGTACGGAACAGGAGGTTAAAGGTGCTGATGCTCCAAGTAGGGAGATTGCTAGTAAAGCGGCTGGAATGGTGAACCCGGGCACAAGGAGATGAGAAATGAGGTGCGTTTTAGAAACCTTTCCCCATTACACGGTGTACCATCTTCTGGGTTTCTCATGCATGTTTTCGATGTAGGAAGATGCCCTTGAACCTGGATATTTGGGACCCATGCGATGGGTACCACGCAGTATTACTTCGAAGGGTCTGCGTTTGCTCACCCAACCTCACCAAACCTCTCAGCCGCAAGAGTGTCCACCCTTATGTCTCATCCAGCTGTGGGTCTAGATATGGTCAATCCAGGTTGCATCACAGCCCCTGAACGCATTGTGTAAGAATTTCTCTCTCTTTCACTGTCTTTGTTTCATGGGTTTTTCAAAGTAATTTATTTTCATAATGGGGTTTAGCTGCTTTTCACTGCTGTGTTTATGCCGCTTTACACCCACTTGACACAGTAACAGAGAGATATCAATACATAGGTTTTACGATTATTACTAGTCAGATATATTCTTGCGCGGTGAATAGGGCGTGTTGAGTCCAGTTCTCTGAGCAAGGAGTAGGTCTTGTCTATTACATATTGGGTTTATGGAATGGTATCTGAGCTAATTTGAAACCCTTGTTTTATGTATCACCCCACCTCACCTTTCCCGTTAAGCAGCCATAGTGTGTTTTTTGCATGTGTGACTCTGTTCTGTTTTGTAATTCAGTTCAAGTGTAACGGTTTTTACATTCCCTCTATCAGTGATACCTTATGAGAAGTGTCCTTTTCTGTGTGACTTATTTCACTTAGAATCGTCGTACCTAAATCCACTCATCATGCTGCTACTAGCCTTATGGCATTGATTTCATGGCTGAGTGATATTCCATTGTACATAAGGACCACAACTTCTTTATCCATTTTTCTCTTTCCTGGTATATTGAAGGTGGAATGAAGTGGAGGTCCTTGTCAACAGAGCAGCCCTAAACTTTGGGGTGCTTGTATCTTGCTGATTTTTCATTTTCCCAATTTATACCCCCATGAGTGGAAGGGCCCTATGCTCTCTAAGCTGTGTTTTTCAGATGTTTCAGGACTCACCGGACACTTCTCGAGAGTGGCTGTTGGCAATTTACATCCCGCCCATCAGTGTAGCAAGGCTCCCATTTCTCCATGGCCTGTCCTGCATTTCTGGTTTTGACACTTTTTTCAGCATGGCCCTTTTGACCGATGGGAAGCGAGACTTCTTTGTAGCGCTGATTTGCCTTTCCAGGTTGCTTGGTTGGCCAAAAAGGGCGTATGCGTTTTTTCCTGAATATATTCAGGAAAAAACGCATACGCCCTTTTTGGCCAAGGGCATCATTGTCAACGTTTTGCCGCTTTTCATGTGCTTTAAAGGCGATTCGTATCTACCTCCTGAAATCTGTTTCCTGCAATTCTGCCTTGATTTCAAATCCTCTTCTTTGCCTTCCCTCAATATATTTGTGGACGAGAGTTATCATTTATAACTCTGCAGGTTTGCGAATAGCAGTGCCCTGAAGCTCCATTTTACAACTCGATTTTTGGGAGCTGGCCGCAAAAGTGCAGGATGGCTTCAGGCTCTGTTCTGGTTCCGGGAGGCAGGCTGAGCCTGTGGTTAATTCTTCTTCCTGATGGGAAAATAGAGTGACCTGTGTCTGTCCCAACACCAAGAGCTAGTCTCTCGTTGGTTCCACGTCTTCCCGTTCATCCTCAGGACAAATTGCAACCTGTACGGTACAGGAGGTTAAAGGTGCTGATGCACCAAGTAGGGAGATTGCTAGTAAAGCGGCTGGAATGGCGAACCCGGGCACAAGGAGATGAGAAATGAGGTGCGTTTTAGAAACCTTTCCCCATTACACGGTGTACCATCTTCTGGGTTTCTCATGCATGATTTCGATGTAGGAAGATGCCCTTGAACCTGGAGATTTGGGACCCATGCGATGGGTACCACGCAGTATTACTTTAAAGGGTCTGCGTTTGCTCACCCAACCTCACCAAACCTCTCAGCCCCAAGAGTGTCCACCCTTATGTCTCATCCAGCTGTGCGTCTAGATATGGTCAATCCAGGTTGCATCACAGCCCCTGAACGCATTGTGTAAGAATTTCTCTCTCTTTCACTGTCTTTGTTTCATGGGTTTTTCAAAGTAATTTATTTTCATAATGGGGTTTAGCTGCTTTTCACTGCTGTGTTTATGCCGCTTTACACCCACTTGACACAGTAACAGAGAGATATCAATACATAGGTTTTACGATTATTACTAGTCAGATATATTCTTGCGTGGTGAATAGGGCGTGTTGAGTCCAGTTCTCTGAGCAAGGAGTAGGTCTTGTCTATTACATATTGGGTTTATGGAACGGTATCTGAGCTAATTTGAAACCCTTGTTTTATGTATCACCCCACCTCACCTTTCCCGTTAAGCAGCCATAGTGTGTTTTTTGCATGTGTGACTCTGTTCTGTTTTGTAATTCAGTTCAAGTGTAACGGTTTTTACATTCCCTCTATCAGTGATACCTTATGAGAAGTGTCCTTTTCTGTGTGACTTATTTCACTTAGAATCGTCGTACCTAAATCCACTCATCATGCTGCTACTAGCCTTATGACATTGATTTCATGGCTGAGTGATATTCCATTGTACATAAGGACCACAACTTCTTTATCCATTTTTCTCTTTCCTGGGATATTTAAGGTGGAATGAAGTGGAGGTCCTTGTCAACAGAGCAGCCCTAAACTTTGGGGTGCTTGTATCTTGCTGATTTTTCATTTTCCCAATTTATACCCCCATGAGTGGAAGGGCCCTATGCTCTCTAAGCTGTGTTTTTCAGATGTTTCAGGACTCACCGTACACTTCTCGAGAGTGGCTGTTGGCAATTTACATCCCGCCCATCAGTGTAGCAAGGCTCCCATTTCTCCATGGCCTGTCCTGCATTTCTGGTTTTGACACTTTTTTCAGCATGGCCCTTTTGACCGATGGGAAGCGAGACTTCTTTGTAGCGCTGATTTGCCTTTCCAGGTTGCTTGGTTGGCCAAAAAGGGCGTATGCGTTTTTTCCTGAATATATTCAGGAAAAAACGCATACGCCCTTTTTGGCCAAGGGCATCATTGTCAACGTTTTGCCGCTTTTCATGTGCTTTAAAAGCGATTCGAATCTACCTCCTGAAATCTGTTTCCTGCAATTCTGCCTTGATTTCAAATCCTCTTCTTTGCCTTCCCTCAATATATTTGTGGACGAGTGTTATCATTTATAACTCTGCAGGTTTGCGAATAGCAGTGCCCTGAAGCTCCATTTTACAACTCGATTTTTGGGAGCTGGCCGCAAAAGTGCAGGATGGCTTCAGGCTCTGTTCTGGTTCCGGGAGGCAGGCTGAGCCTGTGGTTAATTCTTCTTCCTGATGGGAAAATAGAGTGACCTGTGTCTGTCCCAACACCAAGAGCTAGTCTCTCGTTGGTTCCACGTCTTCCCGTTCATCCTCAGGACAAATTGCAACCTGTATGGAACAGGAGGTTAAAGGTGCTGATGCACCAAGTAGGGAGATTGCTAGTAAAGCGGCTGGAATGGCGAACCCGGGCACAAGGAGATGAGAAATGAGGTGCGTTTTACAAACCTTTCCCCATTACACGGTGTACCATCTTCTGGGTTTCTCATGCATGATTTCGATGTAGGAAGATGCCCTTGAACCTGGAGATTTGGGATCCATGCGATGGGTACCACGCAGTATTACTTTAAAGGGTCTGCGTTTGCTCACCCAACCTCACCAAACCTCTCAGCCCCAAGAGTGTCCACCCTTATGGCTCATCCAGCTGTGCGTCTAGATATGGTCAATCCAGGTTGCATCACAGCCCCTGAACGCATTGTGTAAGAATTTCTCTCTCTTTCACTGTCTTTGTTTCATGGGTTTTTCAAAGTAATTTATTTTCATAATGGGGTTTAGCTGCTTTTCACTGCTGTGTTTATGCCGCTTTACACCCACTTGACACAGTAACAGAGAGATATCAATACATAGGTTTTACGATTATTACTAGTCAGATATATTCTTGCGTGGTGAATAGGGTGTGTTGAGTCCAGTTCTCTGAGCAAGGAGTAGGTCTTGTGTATTACATATTGGGTTTATGGAACGGTATCTGAGCTCATTTGAAACCCTTGTTTTATGTATCACCCCACCTCACCTTTCCCGTTAAGCAGCCATAGTGTGTTTTCTGCATGTGTGACTCTGTTCTGTTTTGTAATTCAGTTCAAGTGTAACGGTTTTTACATTCCCTCTATCAGTGATACCTTATGAGAAGTGTCCTTTTCTGTGTGACTTATTTCACTTAGAATCGTCGTACCTAAGTCCACTCATCCTGCTGCTACTAGCCTTATGACATTGATTTCATGGCTGAGTGATATTCCATTGTACATAAGGACCACAACTTCTTTATCCATTTTTCTCTTTCCTGGGATATTTTAGGTGGAATGAAGTGGAGGTCCTTGTCAACAGAGCAGCCCTAAACTTTGGGGTGCTTGTGTCTTGCTGATTTTTCATTTTCCCAATTTATACCCCCATGAGTGGAAGTGCCCTATGCTCTCTAAGCTGTGTTTTTCAGATGTTTCAGGACTCACCGGACACTTCTCGAGAGTGGCTGTTGGCAATTTACATCCCGCCCATCAGTGTAGCAAGGCTCCCATTTCTCCATGGCCTGTCCTGCATTTCTGGTTTTGACACTTTTTTCAGCCTGGCCCTTTTGACCGATGGGAAGCGAGACTTCTTTGTAGCGCTGATTTGCCTTTCCAGGTTGCTTGGTTGGCCAAAAAGGGCGTATGCGTTTTTTCCTGAATATATTCAGGAAAAAACGCATACGCCCTTTTTGGCCAAGGGCATTATTGTCAACATTTTGCCGCTTTTCATGTGCTTTAAAGGCGATTCGAATCTACCTCCTGAAATCTGTTTCCTGCAATTCTGCCTTGATTTCAAATCCTCTTCTTTGCCTTCCCTCAATATATTTGTGGACGACAGTTATCATTTATAACTCTGCAGGTTTGTGAATTACAGTGCCCTGAACCTCCATTTTACAACTCGCTTTTTTGGGAGCTGGCCGCAAAAGCGCAGGATGGCTTCAGGCCCTGTTCTGGTTCAGGGGGGGATGATGAGCCTGTGGTTAATTCTTCTTCCTGATGGGAAAATAGAGTGACCTGTGCCTGTCCCAACACCAAGAGCTAGTCTCTCGTTGGTTCCACGTCTTCCTGTTCATCCTCAGGACAAATTGCAACCTGTACGGAACAGGAGGTTAAAGGTGCTGATGCTCCAAGTAGGGAGATTGCTAGTAAAGCGGCTGGAATGGTGAACCCGGGCACAAGGAGATGAGAAATGAGGTGCGTTTTAGAAACCTTTCCCCATTACACGGTGTACCATCTTCTGGGTTTCTCATGCATGTTTTCGATGTAGGAAGATGCCCTTGAACCTGGATATTTGGGACCCATGCGATGGGTACCACGCAGTATTACTTCGAAGGGTCTGCGTTTGCTCACCCAACCTCACCAAACCTCTCAGCCGCAAGAGTGTCCACCCTTATGTCTCATCCAGCTGTGGGTCTAGATATGGTCAATCCAGGTTGCATCACAGCCCCTGAACGCATTGTGTAAGAATTTCTCTCTCTTTCACTGTCTTTGTTTCATGGGTTTTTCAAAGTAATTTATTTTCATAATGGGGTTTAGCTGCTTTTCACTGCTGTGTTTATGCCGCTTTACACCCACTTGACACAGTAACAGAGAGATATCAATACATAGGTTTTACGATTATTACTAGTCAGATATATTCTTGCGCGGTGAATAGGGCGTGTTGAGTCCAGTTCTCTGAGCAAGGAGTAGGTCTTGTCTATTACATATTGGGTTTATGGAATGGTATCTGAGCTAATTTGAAACCCTTGTTTTATGTATCACCCCACCTCACCTTTCCCGTTAAGCAGCCATAGTGTGTTTTTTGCATGTGTGACTCTGTTCTGTTTTGTAATTCAGTTCAAGTGTAACGGTTTTTACATTCCCTCTATCAGTGATACCTTATGAGAAGTGTCCTTTTCTGTGTGACTTATTTCACTTAGAATCGTCGTACCTAAATCCACTCATCATGCTGCTACTAGCCTTATGGCATTGATTTCATGGCTGAGTGATATTCCATTGTACATAAGGACCACAACTTCTTTATCCATTTTTCTCTTTCCTGGTATATTGAAGGTGGAATGAAGTGGAGGTCCTTGTCAACAGAGCAGCCCTAAACTTTGGGGTGCTTGTATCTTGCTGATTTTTCATTTTCCCAATTTATACCCCCATGAGTGGAAGGGCCCTATGCTCTCTAAGCTGTGTTTTTCAGATGTTTCAGGACTCACCGGACACTTCTCGAGAGTGGCTGTTGGCAATTTACATCCCGCCCATCAGTGTAGCAAGGCTCCCATTTCTCCATGGCCTGTCCTGCATTTCTGGTTTTGACACTTTTTTCAGCATGGCCCTTTTGACCGATGGGAAGCGAGACTTCTTTGTAGCGCTGATTTGCCTTTCCAGGTTGCTTGGTTGGCCAAAAAGGGCGTATGCGTTTTTTCCTGAATATATTCAGGAAAAAACGCATACGCCCTTTTTGGCCAAGGGCATCATTGTCAACGTTTTGCCGCTTTTCATGTGCTTTAAAAGCGATTCGAATCTACCTCCTGAAATCTGTTTCCTGCAATTCTGCCTTGATTTCAAATCCTCTTCTTTGCCTTCCCTCAATATATTTGTGGACGAGAGTTATCATTTATAACTCTGCAGGTTTGCGAATAGCAGTGCCCTGAAGCTCCATTTTACAACTCGATTTTTGGGAGCTGGCCGCAAAAGTGCAGGATGGCTTCAGGCTCTGTTCTGGTTCCGGGAGGCAGGCTGAGCCTGTGGTTAATTCTTCTTCCTGATGGGAAAATAGAGTGACCTGTGTCTGTCCCAACACCAAGAGCTAGTCTCTCGTTGGTTCCACGTCTTCCCGTTCATCCTCAGGACAAATTGCAACCTGTACGGTACAGGAGGTTAAAGGTGCTGATGCACCAAGTAGGGAGATTGCTAGTAAAGCGGCTGGAATGGCGAACCCGGGCACAAGGAGATGAGAAATGAGGTGCGTTTTAGAAACCTTTCCCCATTACACGGTGTACCATCTTCTGGGTTTCTCATGCATGATTTCGATGTAGGAAGATGCCCTTGAACCTGGAGATTTGGGACCCATGCGATGGGTACCACGCAGTATTACTTTAAAGGGTCTGCGTTTGCTCACCCAACCTCACCAAACCTCTCAGCCCCAAGAGTGTCCACCCTTATGTCTCATCCAGCTGTGCGTCTAGATATGGTCAATCCAGGTTGCATCACAGCCCCTGAACGCATTGTGTAAGAATTTCTCTCTCTTTCACTGTCTTTGTTTCATGGGTTTTTCAAAGTAATTTATTTTCATAATGGGGTTTAGCTGCTTTTCACTGCTGTGTTTATGCCGCTTTACACCCACTTGACACAGTAACAGAGAGATATCAATACATAGGTTTTACGATTATTACTAGTCAGATATATTCTTGCGTGGTGAATAGGGCGTGTTGAGTCCAGTTCTCTGAGCAAGGAGTAGGTCTTGTCTATTACATATTGGGTTTATGGAACGGTATCTGAGCTAATTTGAAACCCTTGTTTTATGTATCACCCCACCTCACCTTTCCCGTTAAGCAGCCATAGTGTGTTTTTTGCATGTGTGACTCTGTTCTGTTTTGTAATTCAGTTCAAGTGTAACGGTTTTTACATTCCCTCTATCAGTGATACCTTATGAGAAGTGTCCTTTTCTGTGTGACTTATTTCACTTAGAATCGTCGTACCTAAATCCACTCATCATGCTGCTACTAGCCTTATGACATTGATTTCATGGCTGAGTGATATTCCATTGTACATAAGGACCACAACTTCTTTATCCATTTTTCTCTTTCCTGGGATATTTAAGGTGGAATGAAGTGGAGGTCCTTGTCAACAGAGCAGCCCTAAACTTTGGGGTGCTTGTATCTTGCTGATTTTTCATTTTCCCAATTTATACCCCCATGAGTGGAAGGGCCCTATGCTCTCTAAGCTGTGTTTTTCAGATGTTTCAGGACTCACCGTACACTTCTCGAGAGTGGCTGTTGGCAATTTACATCCCGCCCATCAGTGTAGCAAGGCTCCCATTTCTCCATGGCCTGTCCTGCATTTCTGGTTTTGACACTTTTTTCAGCATGGCCCTTTTGACCGATGGGAAGCGAGACTTCTTTGTAGCGCTGATTTGCCTTTCCAGGTTGCTTGGTTGGCCAAAAAGGGCGTATGCGTTTTTTCCTGAATATATTCAGGAAAAAACGCATACGCCCTTTTTGGCCAAGGGCATCATTGTCAACGTTTTGCCGCTTTTCATGTGCTTTAAAAGCGATTCGAATCTACCTCCTGAAATCTGTTTCCTGCAATTCTGCCTTGATTTCAAATCCTCTTCTTTGCCTTCCCTCAATATATTTGTGGACGAGTGTTATCATTTATAACTCTGCAGGTTTGCGAATAGCAGTGCCCTGAAGCTCCATTTTACAACTCGATTTTTGGGAGCTGGCCGCAAAAGTGCAGGATGGCTTCAGGCTCTGTTCTGGTTCCGGGAGGCAGGCTGAGCCTGTGGTTAATTCTTCTTCCTGATGGGAAAATAGAGTGACCTGTGTCTGTCCCAACACCAAGAGCTAGTCTCTCGTTGGTTCCACGTCTTCCCGTTCATCCTCAGGACAAATTGCAACCTGTATGGAACAGGAGGTTAAAGGTGCTGATGCACCAAGTAGGGAGATTGCTAGTAAAGCGGCTGGAATGGCGAACCCGGGCACAAGGAGATGAGAAATGAGGTGCGTTTTACAAACCTTTCCCCATTACACGGTGTACCATCTTCTGGGTTTCTCATGCATGATTTCGATGTAGGAAGATGCCCTTGAACCTGGAGATTTGGGATCCATGCGATGGGTACCACGCAGTATTACTTTAAAGGGTCTGCGTTTGCTCACCCAACCTCACCAAACCTCTCAGCCCCAAGAGTGTCCACCCTTATGGCTCATCCAGCTGTGCGTCTAGATATGGTCAATCCAGGTTGCATCACAGCCCCTGAACGCATTGTGTAAGAATTTCTCTCTCTTTCACTGTCTTTGTTTCATGGGTTTTTCAAAGTAATTTATTTTCATAATGGGGTTTAGCTGCTTTTCACTGCTGTGTTTATGCCGCTTTACACCCACTTGACACAGTAACAGAGAGATATCAATACATAGGTTTTACGATTATTACTAGTCAGATATATTCTTGCGTGGTGAATAGGGTGTGTTGAGTCCAGTTCTCTGAGCAAGGAGTAGGTCTTGTGTATTACATATTGGGTTTATGGAACGGTATCTGAGCTCATTTGAAACCCTTGTTTTATGTATCACCCCACCTCACCTTTCCCGTTAAGCAGCCATAGTGTGTTTTCTGCATGTGTGACTCTGTTCTGTTTTGTAATTCAGTTCAAGTGTAACGGTTTTTACATTCCCTCTATCAGTGATACCTTATGAGAAGTGTCCTTTTCTGTGTGACTTATTTCACTTAGAATCGTCGTACCTAAGTCCACTCATCCTGCTGCTACTAGCCTTATGACATTGATTTCATGGCTGAGTGATATTCCATTGTACATAAGGACCACAACTTCTTTATCCATTTTTCTCTTTCCTGGGATATTTTAGGTGGAATGAAGTGGAGGTCCTTGTCAACAGAGCAGCCCTAAACTTTGGGGTGCTTGTGTCTTGCTGATTTTTCATTTTCCCAATTTATACCCCCATGAGTGGAAGTGCCCTATGCTCTCTAAGCTGTGTTTTTCAGATGTTTCAGGACTCACCGGACACTTCTCGAGAGTGGCTGTTGGCAATTTACATCCCGCCCATCAGTGTAGCAAGGCTCCCATTTCTCCATGGCCTGTCCTGCATTTCTGGTTTTGACACTTTTTTCAGCATGGCCCTTTTGACCGATGGGAAGCGAGACTTCTTTGTAGCGCTGATTTGCCTTTCCAGGTTGCTTGGTTGGCCAAAAAGGGCGTATGCGTTTTTTCCTGAATATATTCAGGAAAAAACGCATACGCCCTTTTTGGCCAAGGGCATTATTGTCAACATTTTGCCGCTTTTCATGTGCTTTAAAGGCGATTCGAATCTACCTCCTGAAATCTGTTTCCTGCAATTCTGCCTTGATTTCAAATCCTCTTCTTTGCCTTCCCTCAATATATTTGTGGACGACAGTTATCATTTATAACTCTGCAGGTTTGTGAATTGCAGTGCCCTGAACCTCCATTTTACAACTCGCTTTTTTGGGAGCTGGCCGCAAAAGCGCAGGATGGCTTCAGGCCCTGTTCTGGTTCAGGGGGGGATGATGAGCCTGTGGTTAATTCTTCTTCCTGATGGGAAAATAGAGTGACCTGTGCCTGTCCCAACACCAAGAGCTAGTCTCTCATTGGTTCCACGTCTTCCCGTTCATCCTCAGGACAAATTGCAACCTGTACGAAACAGGAGGTTAAAGTTGCTGATGCTCCAAGTAGGGAGATTGCTAGTAAAGTGGCTGGAATGGCGAACCCGGGCACAAGGAGATAAGAAATGAGGTGCGTTATAGAAACCTTTCCCCATCACATGGTGTACCATCTTCTGGGTTTCTCATGCATGTTTTCGATGTAGGAAGATGCCCTTGAACCTGGAGATTTGGGACCCATGCGATGGGTACCACGCAGTATTACTTTAAAGGGTCTGCGTTTGCTCACCCAACCTCACCAAACCTCTCAGCCCCAAGAGTGTCCACCCTTATGTCTCATCCAGCTGTGCGTCTAGATATGGTCAATCCAGGTTGCATCACAGCACCTGAATGCATTGTGTAAGAATTTCTCTCTCTTTCACTGTCTTTGTTTCATGGGTGTTTCAAATTAATTTATTTTTATAATGGGGTTTAGCTGCTTTTCACTGCTCTGTTTATGCCGCTTTACACCCACTTGACACAGTAACAGAGAGATACCAATACATAGCTTTTACGATTATTATTAGTCAGATATATTCTTGTGCGGTGAATAGGGCGTGTTGAGTCCAGTGCTGTTAGCAAGGAGTAGGTCTTGTCTATTACATATTGGGTTTATGGAACGGTATCTGAGCTAATTTGATACGCTTGTTTTATGTATCACCCCACCTCACCTTTCCCGTTAAGCAGCCATAGTCTCTTTTCTGCATGTGTGACTCTGTTCTGTTTTGTAATTCAGTTCAAGTGTAACAGTTTTTACATTCCCTCTATATGTGATACCTTATGAGAAGTGTCCTTTTCTGTGTGACTTATTTCACTTAGAATCGTCATACCTAAATCCACTCATCATGCTGCTATTAACCTTATGACATTGATTTCATGGCTGAGTGATATTCCATTGTACATAAGGGCCACAACTTCTTTATCCATTTTTCTCTTTCCTCGGATATTTAAGGTGGAATGAAGTGGAGGTCCTTGTCAACAGAGCAGCCCTAAACTTTGGGGTACTTGTGTCTTGCTGATTTTTCATTTTCCCAATTTATACCCCCATGAGTGGAAGTGCCCTATGCTCTCTAAGCTGTGTTTTTCAGATGTTTCAGGACACACCGTACACTTCTCCAGAGTGGCTGTTGGCAATTTGCATCCCGCCCATCACTGTAGCAAGGCTCCCATTTCTCCATGGCCTGTCCTGCATTTCTGGTTTTGACAAGTTTTTCAGCAAGGACCTTTTGACCGATCGGAAGCGAGACTTCTTTGTAGCGATGATTTGCCTTTCCCGGTTGCTTTGTTGGCCAAAAAGGGCGTATGCGTTTTTTCCTGAATATATTCAGGAAAAAACGCATACGCCCTTTTTGGCCAAGGGCATCATTGTCAACGTTTTGCCGCTTTTCATGTGCTTTAAAGGTGATTCGAATCTACCTCCTGAAATCTGTTTCCTGCAATTCTGCCTTGATTTCAAATCCTCTTCTTTGCCTTCCCTCAATATATTGGTGGACGAGAGTTATCATTTATAACTCTGCAGGTTTGTGAATTGCAGTGCCCTGAACCTCCATTTTACAACTCGCTTTTTTGGGAGCTGGCCGCAAAAGCGCAGGACGGCTTCAGGCCCTGTTCTTGTTCCGGGGCGCAGGCTGAGCCTGTGGTTAATTCTTCTTCCTGATGCGAAAATAGAGTGACCTGTGCCTGTCCCAACACCAAGAGCTAGTCTCTCATTGGTTCCACGTCTTCCCGTTCATCCTCAGGACAAATTGCAACCTGTACAAAACAGGAGGTTAAAGGTGCTGATGCTCCAAGTAGGGAGATTGCTAGTAAAGCGGCTGGAATGGCGAACCCGGGCACAAGGAGATGAGAAATGAGGTGCGTTTTAGAAACCTTTCCCCATCACATGGTGTACCATCTTCTGGGTTTCTCATGCATGTTTTCGATGTAGGAAGATGCCCTTGAACCTGGAGATTTGGGACCCATGCGATGGGTACCACGCAGTATTACTTTAAAGGGTCTGCGTTTGCTCACCCAACCTCACCAAACCTCTCAGCCCCAAGAGTGTCCACCCTTTTGTCTCATCCAGCTGTGGGTCTAGGTATGCTCAATCCAGGTTGCATCACAGCCCCTGAACGCATTGTGTAAGAATTTCTCTCTCTTTCACTGTCTTTGTTTCATGGGTTTTTAAAAGTAATTTATTTTTATAATGAGGTTTAGCTGCTTTTCACTGCTGTGTTTATGCCGCTTTACACCCACTTGACACACTAACAGAGATATATCAATACATAGGTTTTAAGATTATTACTAGTCAGATATATTCTTGTGCGGTGAATAGGGCGTGTTGAGTCCAGTTCTCTGAGCAAGGAGTAGGTCTTGTCTATTACATATTGGGTTTATGGAACGGTATCTGAGCTAATTTGATACGCTTGTTTTATGTATCACCCCACATCACCTTTCCCGTTAAGCAGCCATAGTCTCTTTTCTGCATGTGTGACTCTGTTCTGTTTTGTAATTCAGTTCAAGTGTAACGGTTTTTACATTCCCTCTATAAGTGATACCTTATGAGAAGTGTCCTTTTCTGTGTGACTTATTTCACTTAGAATCGTCGTACATAAATCCACTCAACATGCTGCTATTAACCTTATGACATTGATTTCATGGCTGAGTGATATTCCATTGTACATAAGGACCACAACTTCTTTATCCATTTTTCTCTTTCCTGGGATATTTAAGGTGGAATGAAGTGGAGGTCCTTGTCAACAGAGCAGCCCTCAACTTTGGGGTGCTTGTGTCTTGCTGATTTTTCATTTTCCCAATTTATACCCCCATGAGTGGAAGTGCCCTATGCTCTCTAAGCTGTGTTTTTCAGATGTTTCAGGACACACCGTACACTTCTCCAGAGTGGCTGTTGGCAATTTGCATCCCGCCCATCACTGTAGCAAGGCTCCCATTTCTCCATGGCCTGTCCTGCATTTCTGGTTTTGACACTTTTTTCAGCATGGACCTTTTGACCGATCGGAAGCGAGACTTCTTTGTAGCGCTGATTTGCCTTTCCCGGTTGCTTGGTTGGCCAAAAAGGGCGTATGCGTTTTTTCCTGAATATATTCAGGAAAAAACGCATACGCCCTTTTTGGCCAAGGGCATCATTGTCAACGTTTTGCCGCTTTTCATGTGCTTTAAAGGCGATTCGAATCTACCTCCTGAAATCTGTTTCCTGCAATTCTGCCTTGATTTCAAATCTTCTTCTTTGCCTTCCCTCTATATATTTGTGGACGAGAGTTATCATTTATAACTCTGCAGGTTTGTGAATTGCAGTGCCCTGAACCTCCATTTTACAACTCGCTTTTTTGGGAGCTGGCCGCAAAAGCGCAGGATGGCTTCAGGCCCTGTTCTGGTTCCGGGGGGCAGGCTGAGCCTGTGGTTAATTCTTCTTTCTGATGGGAAAATAGAGTGACCTGTGCCTGTCCCAACACCAAGAGCTAGTCTCTCGTTGGTTCCACGTCTTCCCTTTCATCCTCAGAAAAAATTGCAACCTGTACGGAACAGGAGGTTAAAGGTGCTGATGCTCCAAGTAGGGAGATTGCTAGTAAAGCGGCTGGAATGGCGAACCCGGGCACAAGGAGATGAGAAATGAGGTGCGTTTTAGAAACCTTTCCCCATCACACGGTGTACCATCTTCTGGGTTTCTCATGCATGTTTTCGATGTAGGAAGATGCCCTTGAACCTGAAGATTTGGGACCCATGCGATGGGTACCACGCAGTATTACTTTAAAGGGTCTGCGTTTGCTCACCCAAACTCACCAAACCTCTCAGCCCCAAGAGTATTCACCCTTATGCCTCATCCAGCTGTGAGTCTAGATATGGTCAATCCAGGTTGCATCACAGCCCCTGAACGCATTGTGTAAGAATTTCTCTCTCTTTCACTGTCTTTGTTTCATGGGTGTTTCAAAGTAATTTATTTTTATAATGGGGTTTAGCTGCTTTTCACTGCTGTGTTTATGCCGCTTTACACCCACTTGACACACTAACAGAGAGATATCAATACATAGGTTTTACGATTATTACTAGTCAGATATATTCTTGTGCGGTGAATAGGGCGTGTTGAGTCCAGTTCTGTGAGCAAGGAGTAGGTCTTGTCTATTACATATTGGGTTTATGGAACGGTATCTGAGCTAATTTGATACCCTTGTTTTATGTATCACCCCACCTCACCTTTCTCGTTAAGAAGCCATAGTGTGTTTTCTGCATGTGTGACTCTGTTCTGTTTTGTAATTCAGTTCAAGTGTAACGGTTTTTACATTCCCTCTATAAGTGATACCTTATGAGAAGTGTCCTTTTCTGTGTGACTTATTTCACTTAGAATCGTCGTACCTAAATCCACTCATCATGCTGCTACTAGCCTTATGACATTGATTTCATGGCTGAGTGATATTCCATTGTACATAAGGACCACAACTTCTTTATCCATTTTTCTCTTTCCTGGGATATTTAAGGTGGAATGAAGTGGAGGTCCTTGTCAACAGAGCAGCCCTCAACTTTGGGGTTCTTGTGTCTTGCTGATTTTTCATTTTCCCAATTTATACCCCCATGAGTGGAAGTGCCCTATGCTCTCTAAGCTGTGTTTTTCAGATGTTTCAGGACTCACCGGACACTTCTCCAGAGTGGCTGTTGGCAATTTGCATCCCGCCCATCACTGTAGCAAGGCTCCCATTTCTCCATGGCCTGTCCTGCATTTCTGGTTTTGACAAGTTTTTCAGCATGGACCTTTTGACCGATCGGTAGCGAGACTTCTTTTTAGCGATGATTTGCCTTTCCCGGTTGCTTGGTTGGCCAAAAAGGGCATCATTGTCAACGTTTTGCCGCTTTTCATGTGCTTTAAAGGCGATTCGAATCTACCTCGTGAAATCTGTTTCCTGCAATTCTGCCTTCATTTCAAATCCTCTTCTTTGCCTTCCCTCAATATATTTGTGGACGAGAGTTATCATTTATAACTCTGCAGGTTTATGAATTGCAGTGCCCTGTAGCTCCATTTTACAACTCGCTTTTTTGGAGATGGCCGCAAAAGCGCAGGATGGCTTCAGGCCCTGTTCTGGTTCCGGGGGGCAGGCTGAGTCTGTGGTAAATTCTTCTTCCTGATGGGACAATAGAGTGACCTGTGCCTGTCCCAACACCATGAGCTAGTCTCTCATTGGTTCCCCATCTATCCGTTCATCCTCAGGACAAATTGCAACCTGTATGGAACAGGAGGTTAAAGGTGCTGATGCTCCAAGTAGGGAAATTGCTAGTAAAGTGGCTTGAATGGCGAACCCGGGCACAAGGAGATGAGAAATGAGGTGCGTTTTAGAAACCTTTCCCCATCACACAGTGTACCATCTTCTGGGTTTCTCATGCATGTTTTCGATGTAGGAAGATGCCCTTGAACCTGGAGATTTGGGACCCATGCGATGGGTACCACGCAGTATTACTTTAAAGGGTCTGCGTTTGCTCACCCAACCTCACCAAACCTCTCAGCCCCAAGAGTGTCCACCCTTAGGTCTCATCCAGCTGTGGGTCTAGATATGGTCAATCCAGGTTGCATCACAGCCCCTGAACGCATTGTGTAAGAATTTCTCTCTCTTTCACTGTCTTTGTTTCATGGGTTTTTCAAAGTAATTTATTTTCATGATGGGGTTTAGCTGCTTTTCACTGCTGTGTTTATGCCGCTTTACACTCACTTGACACACTAACAGAGAGATATCAATACATAGGTTTTGAGATTATTACTAGTCAGATATATTCTTGTGCGGTGAATATGGCGTGTTGAGTCCAGTTCTCTGAGCAAGGAGTAGGTCTTGTCTATTACATATTGGGTTTATGGAACGGTATCTGAGCTAATTTGAAACCCTTGTTTTATGTATCACCCCACCTCACCTTTCCCGTTAAGCAGCCATAGTGTGTTTTCTGCATGTGTAACTCTGTTCTGTTTTGTAATTCATTTCAAGTGTAACGGTTTTTACATTCCCTCTATCAGTGATACCTTATGAGAAGTGTCCTTTTCTGGGTGACTTATTTCAGTTAGAATTGTCGTACCTAAATCCACTCATCATGCTGCTACTAGCCTTAGGACATTGATTTCATGGCTGAGTGATATTCCATTGTACATAAGGACCACAAATCCTTTATCCATTTTTCTCTTTCCTGGGATATTTAAGGTGGAATGAAGTGGAGGTCCTAATCAAGAGAGCAGCCCTAAACTTTGGGGTGCTTGTGTCTTGCTGATTTTTAATTTTCCCAATTTATACCCCCATGCGTGGAAGTGCCCTATGCTCTCTAAGCTGTGTTTTTTAGATGTTTCAGGACACACCGTACACTTCTCCAGAGTGGCTGTTGGCAATTTACATCCCGCCCATCAGTGTAGCAAGGCCCCCATTTCTCCATAGCCTGTCCTGCATTTCTGGTTTTGACACTTTTTTCAGCATGGCCCTTTTGACCGATGGGTAGCGAGTCTTCTTTGTAGCGCTGATTTGCCTTTCCAGGTTGCTTGGTTGGCCAAAAAGGGCGTATGCGTTTTTTCCTGAATATATTCAGGAAAAAACGCATACGCCCTTTTTGGCCAAGGGCATCATTGTCAACGTTTTGCCGCTTTTCATGTGCTTTAAAGGCGATTCGAATCTACCTCGTGAAATCTGTTTCCTGCAATTCGGCCTTGATTTCAAATCCTCTTCTTTGCCTTCCCTCAATATATTTGTGGACGAGAGTTATCATTTATAACTCTGCAGGTTTGTGAATTGCAGTGCCCTGAACCTCCATTTTACAACTCGCTTTTTTGGCGATGGCCGCAAAAGCGCAGGATGGCTTCAGGCCCTGTTCTGGTTCCGGGGGGCAGGCTGAGTCTGTGGTAAATTCTTCTTCCTGATGGGACAATAGAGTGACCTGTGCCTGTCCCAACACCAAGAGCTAGTCTCTCATTGGTTCCCCATCTACCCGTTCATCCTCAGGACAAATTGCAACCTGTATGGAACAGGAGGTTAAAGGTGCTGATGCTCCAAGTAGGGAGATTGCAGGTAAAGTGGCTGGAATGGCGAACCCGGGCACAAGGAGATGAGAAATGAGGTGCGTTTTAGAAACCGTTCCCCATCACACGGTGTACCATCTTCTGGGTTTCTCATGCATGTTTTCGATGTAGGAAGATGCCCTTGAACCTGGAGATTTGGGACCCATGGGATGGGTACCACACAGTATTACTTTAAAGGGTCTGCGTTTGCTCACCCAACCTCACCAAACCTCTCAGCCCCAAGAGTGTCCACCCTTATGTCTCATCCAGCTGTGGGTCTAGATATGGTCAATCCAGGTTGCGTCACAGCCCCTGAACGAATTGTGTAAGAATTTCTCTCTCTTTCACTGTGTTTGTTTCATGGGTTTTTAAAAGTAATTTATTTTTATAATGGGGTTTAGCTGCTTTTCACTGTTGTGTTTATGCCGCTTTACATCCACTTGACACACTAACAGGGAGATATCAATACATAGATTTTAAGATTATTACTAGTCAGATATTTTCTTGTGCGGTGAATAGGGCGTGTTGAGTCCAGTTCTCTGAGCAAGGAGTAGGTCTTGTCTATTACATATTGGGTTTATGCAACGGTATCTGAGCTAATTTGAAACCCTTGTTTTATGTATCACCCCACCTCACCTTTCCCGTTAGCAGCCATAGTGTGTTTTCTGCATGTGTGACTCTGTTCTGTTTTGTAATTCAGTTCAAGTGTAACGGTTTTTACATTCCCTCTATCAGTGAGACCTTATGAGAAGTGTCCTTTTCTGTGTGACTTATTTCACTTAGAATCGTCGTACCTAAATCCACTCATCATGCTGCTACTAGCCTTATGACATTGATTTCATGGCTGAGTGATATTCCATTGTACATAAGGACCACAACTTCTTTATCCATTTTTCTCTTTCCTTGGATATTTAAGGTGGAATGAAGTGGAGGTCCTTGTCAACAGAGCAGCCCTCAACTTTGTTGTGCTTGTGTCTTGCTGATTTTTCATTTTCCCAATTTATACCCCCATGAGTGGAAGTGCCCTATTCTCTCTAAGCTGTGTTTTTTAGATGTTTCAGGACACACCGTACACTTCTCCAGAGTGGCTGTTGGCAATTTACATCCCGCCCATCAGTGTAGCAAGGCTCCCTTTCCTCCCTGGCCTCTCCTGCTTTTCTTGTTTTACACTTTTTTAGGAAGGCCATTTTGACCGATGGGAAGTCAGACTTCTTTGTAGCGCTGAATTGCATTTCCGGCTTGCTTGGTTGGCCAAAAAGGGCCTATGGGTTTTTTCCTGAATTCATTCAGAAAAAAACGCATATGCTCTTTTTGGCCAAGTGCATCATTGTCGACGTTTTGCCGCTTTTCATGTGCTTTAGGGGTGATTCGAGTCTTTCTCCTGAAATCTGTTTCCTGCAATTCTGCTTTGATTTCAAATCCTCTTCGTTGCCTTCCCTCAATATATTTGTGGACGAGAGTTATCATTTATAATTCTGCAGGTTTGTGAATTGCAGTGCCCCTGAGCTCCATTTGTCAACTCGCTTTTTTGGGAGCTTTCCGCAGAACCGCTCGTTTGCTTCTGGCCCTACTCTGGTTCCCGGTGGCAGGCTAAGCCTTTGCTTAATTCTTCTTCCTGACTGGAAAGTAGAGTGACATGTGCCTCTCCGAACATCTAGGGCTTGGCTCTCCTTGTTTCTCCTCCTTCCCCTTCTTCCTTTGGACAAATTCCGATTTCTGTGCAACTGGATGTTGAAGGTGCTGACATCCTCTAGTGGGGAGATTTTAAGGAAAAAGGCTGGAGGGGTGAACCCAACAACCAGGAAATTAGGCGTTTTGGTGCCTTTTCCAAAATCTTCCTGATCCAACCGTGTTCCATCTTCTGGGTGTCACAGGCATGTTTTAGCTGTAGGAAAGGTCCCGTGTATGTAAGGAGAACACAAGGGATTTTTCCAAATCAGTGTCTCCCCGAACTCCAATCTGGGGAATTTTTAAGCTACTGGTACATGTGTGTTCATTAAGGGACTTGGGCCGTAGGCAGAGTCCGAACTTTAGATGATTGAAGTCTTCAGGTTCAGAAACGCTCACCATCGGCCTCCTTTAGTTTCCATTTTATCTGTAGTTGATAGATGATGTCGATATAGATATCTATTGTTTTTCAGGTTATTTCCCCTCAGGGGTCATTACAAAATATTGAGTATAGTTCCCTGTGCTATACAGTAGTTCCTTGTTGATGATATATTTTATACATAGCAGTGTGTATATGTTAATCTGAAACTGTTAATTTATCCCTCCTCCCACCTTTCCCCTTTGGTAATAAAAAATATAAGATTTTATACTTCTCAGAAATCTAGGAGCTGAAAGAGAGGTATCATTTTCAATGGAAAATCATTCCAAACAAGGTTGAAACTTCAACCAAGATTATTAGATGTACATCCTTGGAAAGAAATCACTGCATTTCTCTACTCTTGACCTGACAAATAAGACAAACCCCTCCACTGAACTTGCTTATAATAAAGTGATGGAAATATCAAATGGAAGTGTTAGAAACATCTTCTTTTACACGAGCCTTATACACTGCTCTATGTTAATTACAGTTTGGCTCACACATCTGTTCATTGAAGTTACAATGTTCTCAAATTCTGTTACTGATCCTGCAGAGTGGGCCCCAACAAGGGTCTCCCTGCCCAGTGTCATTGGAGCCAACAGATCGAGACTGACTTTGGTTCAGAAGCAAAGGAAAACTTTATATTTTGATCAGAGAATGGAGAGGTGAGAGTGTGTGCTCCCCTGCGGGTTGTGGGCCGGGCTGCTGTGTAGGGATCCTGTCAGCATCAGCGGGAGGGAGGGGGCGGAGCTCTCGAGGGCCAGGTTGGCTGGAGCTCAGGCTCTATGTCGCAGAGTCTGCACGGGGCCCCACGAGCTGAGGTGTCGGCCCAGCCATTTTGCACGAGGAAATCGGGTCTGAAGTGTCGGGTGTGGGACCTCTGCATGTGGAAACCTAGGAGCAAGTGAAATTAGACAAAGCACAAAGGAAAAAATGGTTAGACTTTATTTTATTGCCCAGATTCTATTTTTATCTCCCAGGAATTTTTAATGGGCTTTGCCAGTGACAAAGCCCTCCTCTGCCTTTTGTCCCATTCCTCATTCTTGGGGCGCTGAGGGTGCAGACACGTCTTCTGTAAATGCTTCATGCTGAGTTGGGTGTCCTCATACCCGGGGGGAGGGGCAGGACTTCTCCCCAGCAGCCTCCAGGTGAGGTTGATTGTCCGCAGGCCTCCTCCCTCACTGCTCGTCTGCCTGAGCACCAGCATTGGAAGTTTTATAGATTCTAATGACCTTTAAGGGTCCAGGAAAGAGATGTGCAGAGACGCTGGGGGGGTGGGCGGTTTTACCCTGCTCCACATTGGTTCGGCCCCCTTAGGCTGATGGTTTCTGCCAGCCTAGATGCTCTGACCAGTAGTCTGTGCTTTCTTCAGTTAGGCCACTGAATTAACGTACAAACAGCACCAGGTGTCAGAGCCCTGCTTGCTCAACTCCCAGACAGTCCAGGGCCGGTGGTGATCCAGGACCATGACGGCCACTCAGTCAACGGCCTTTTGAAGTAGCCAGGAGTACAGCCGGTCTCATTGGCTGCCGTCACTGCGGTGTCTGTAGGCTTTTCTATGGTGGCAGCGTTATTTACGGTTCCCCTGCCAAGTTTATTAGCTCCACTCTGGGTGAAGTAAGTCCTGTAAGCAATAGTCTGCTCTTTTGGGGCACACTCTTGTTGTTTTCTGAGAGAAGCTCCAGGTCAAGTGATGGTCACACGAGTCGTCATGGGGGCCCATTGACCCAGGTTGTCTCTCTGGAGGTTGGTGTTGGAGGGCCTCCTCACTCGAGGTCATTGTGCCCACGGAGCAATCCCTGCAACTTCAGGGCATGGTGGGTGGTTAGGATCACCAAGTGGCGTCCTTTTCCCTTAGGAGGGAGCTGGCCTTGTGGGCTGCTGATTTCCAGGTTTTTAGATACCCCCAGTATCCTGGTCGGATGGGGTGGCTGGCCAATGCCTGGAGGGCATTCTTGCATTGTTCCATTTCAAGTGGTCCCAGTTTTTGCACTAATACTCCAAGGGCGATTCGCCTTGGACCAGGAATGTAAAGGTCAAAGGGTTTAGCTAACTTAGGGAGGTCCAGGGCCAGGGTCTGAATTGACTGCTCTTTCCATTCTTGAAAGGCCGCTTCTGGATTCTATTCAAAAGGATCATCATCTTTTCCTTTCAGTGTTTCATATAGAGGCCCAGCTATTAGACTGTAGTTAGGGATCCAGATGCAGCAAACCCCGGTCTCCCCAGGAACCCCTAAGCTGTCTTCTAGTTTCAGGAAAGGTGAGGCTGCAAATGGCTTCTTCCCTTTCCTGGGGTGGGCTTCTCCGACCTTCTGTGCGAATGAAGCCCAGGAAGGCCACCTTAGTTTGTGATATTTGAGCCTTTTCCTTGGACACCTTCTATCTTTTATTGGCTAGGTAGTTCAGAGGCCTCCTTAGTCGGGCTGGTGATCAGAATGTCATCTGCATATTGAAGGAGGGTTCCCTTCTCCAGAGGTAGATCTTTTAGGTCTTTAGCTAACGTTTCCCCAAAGATGGTGTGGGAATTTTTGAACCCCTGGGGCAGGACGGCCCAGCAGTATTGTTTTTGTTGTAGGTTGAGTCCTGCCACTCACAGCCAAAATTTCTTGTGACTCTGGGACTAATGGAATACAGAAGAAGGCATCATTGAAGTCTAATACAGAATGCCATGTCCTGGTGGATGGTAGAATGACCAGCAGGGTGTAGGAATTAGGAACTACTAGATGTATATCCTCTGTGGCTTCACTGACTGTCCTGGCGTCCTCTACCAGGTCCCCAGCAGCCCACGGGGCTCTTGTGGTCAGGCCCCTCCCAGGATATGGAGCTCACCTGGGCAGGTACGCAGCAGCCCACGGGGCTCTCGTGGGCAGGCCCCTCCCTGGATATGGAGCTCCCGTGGACAGGTACCCCGGCAGGGCTGGGCACACAGGAACCGTGCACATAGCCCTCATTGCAGAGCACCCCCAGCACCCCTGTCACTCAGAGCTGACACAGAGCACCTCAGAGCAGAGCTTGAACTAACAAACAGCAGCTCCAACAGGTCTGTGACCCTAGGCTTCACTCTGTGCGGCCTCCCTCTGCCTGGTCTTCCAGGGGCTTCCACTGCAGCCGGGGCACCAGGCCTCTGTCTCCACCCACCACCCCTCCTCTCCCTGACTCCTGGGTTCCTCTCATTAGCAGAGGGTCTTCTTGAAGTTGTCTCCCACTCATGGACCAGATAAAATGATTCGAAAACAAGCCAGGGCTGCCGCCCCTTATCTATCCTGACTCTCGGGACCCTACACCTGTTCCTTGGATCTGGCCAGTGCAGCAAGGCCCATTTCCTGCAACTCTGAGCCCCTGAGGGGCGAGGATTGGCTGACCTGGGCAGCCTGACCCGGCCGGCCAGCCCTTCCCAGGTGTGCCTGGGTTGAGGTCAATATAAACACCCCTCCAGGCAGCAAAAGCCTCTGCAGCTGTGCCTGACGCCATATTCTCTGCCCCGTCAGCAGTCTCGGGGTTGGGCTGGTGGGAGGGAGTAGGGCCCACGGCTCTATGAGTGGCCCAGTGTGACTGGGGCTCTGCTGGACTTTCTGCAGGAGTTGCCGGGCTGCCACCTGCTAAAGAAGAGGATGTGTCACCCATACTTGCTGCTGGAATTTCTCCCCGGGCAGAGGTGAGGAAGGAAAAAAGCAGTGGGGGCCGGGACAGGAGGGGTACCTCAGGCAGGGAAATGGAAAGCTTCCAGACGAGCGCCCGGGGCCAGGACCATCCTGGCTGGCCTGCAGGCACCAAGTCGGCCTGCGTGCTGTCGCTGGTGTGACTCCAAGCCCCTTCCTCTAGTTTTTAAAGTCTTTGCACACATTCAGGTGTTTTACCTGGGAAGGGTGGGGAAAGTTCAGCAGCAGCTGGCCTGGGGCTCAGCTCACGTTTACTCAGAGACGCCTCCTCACGGTCCCCCAGCTTTGCAATGAGGACGCTCCTCGTGTGGGGGCTGCTGGCTGCATGGGAGATGATTCCCCACCTGTGACCAACTTCAGAATTGTTTACCCCTGGAGCAAGTGCCCTGATAGGGTTTTCCTCTGTATGACCAGTGGGTTCTGTTTTTTTTTTTTTTTTCTTTTTTGGTTCAAGGTAAGTTTTATTCCTCTTTTTGTATTTATGGATATAAGCATGGAAATAATTCATTCATATAAATACGTCTATGGGAAGGACAGAACTTTTTTTCTGTTTTATTTTTTTAAGTATTATTTATTTTTTAATTTTTGAATTTATTTTATTCATTTTTTTATACAGCAGGCTCTTATTGGTAACCTATTTTATACATATAAGTGTATATATGTCAATCCCAGGCTCGCAATTCATCCCACCACCACCACCCTGCCACTTTCCCCCCTTGGTGTCCATACATTTGTTCTCTACATCTGTGTCTCTATTTCTGCCTTGCAAACCGGTTCATCTTTACCATTTTTCTAGGTTCCACATGTATGCGTTAATATATGATATTTGTTTTTCTCTTTCTGACTTACTTCACTCTGTATGACAGTCTCTAGATCTATCCACGTCTCTACAAATGACCCAATTTCATTCCTTTTTATGGCTGAGTAATATTCCATTTTATATATGTAGCACATCTTTTCTGTTCGTCTGTCTATGGGCATTTAGGTTGCTTCCATGACCTGGCTATTGTAAACAGTGCTGCAATGAATATTGTGGTGAATATGTCTTTTTGAATTATGGTTTTCTCTGGGTATATGGCCAGTAGTGGGATTGCTGGGTCATATGGTAATTCTATTTTTAGTCTTTTAAGGAACCTCCATACTGTTCTCCATCGTGACTGTATCAATTTACATTCCCACAAATAGTGTAAGAGGGTTCCCTTTTCTCCACACCCTCTCCAGCATTTGTTGCTTGTAGATTTTCTGATGATGCCCATTCTAACTCGTGTGAGGCGATACCTCATTGTAGTTTTGGTTTATATTTCTCTAATAATTAGTGATGTTGAGCAGCTTTTCATGTGCTTCTTGGTCATCTGTATGTCTTCTTGGGACAAATGTCTATTTACGTCATCTGCCCATTTTTGGATTGGGTTGTTTGTTTTTTTACTGTTGAGCTGCATGAGCTGTTTATATACATTGGAGATTAATCCTTTGTCCATTGATTCGTTTGCAAATATTTTCTCCCATTGTGAGGGTTGTCTTTTCGTCTTGTTTGTAGTTTCCTTTGCTTTGCAAAAGCTTTTAGGTTTCATTTGCTCCCATATGTTTATTTTTTTTATTCCATTACTCTAGGAGGTGGATCAAAAAAGATCTTGCTGTGATTTATGTCAAAGAGTATTCTTCCTGTGTTTTCCTCTAAGAGTTTTATAGTGTCCGGTCTTACATTTCGGTCTCTAATCCATTTTGAGTTTATTTTTTGTGTATGGTGTTAGGGAGTGTTCTAATTTCATTCTTTTACATGTAGCTGTCCATTTTTCCCAGCACCACTTATTGAAGAGACTGTCTTTTCTCCTTTGTATACCCTTGCCTCCTTTGTCATAGATTAGTGGGCCATAGGTGTGTAGGTTTATCTCTGGGCTTTTTTTTTTCTTTTACATCTTTATTGGAGTATAATTGCTTTACACTTGTGTGTTAGTTTCTGCTGTATAAAAAAGTGAATCAGCTGTGCGTATACATATAACACCATATCCCCTCCCTCTTGCACCTCCCTCTCACTCCCTTATCCCACCCTTTTAGGTGGTCACAAAGCACAGAGCTGATCTCCCTGTGCTATGTGGCTGCTTCCCAGTAGCTATCAATTTTACATTTGGTAGTGTATATATGTCCATACCACTCTCTCACTTTGTCCCAGCTTACCCTTCCCTCTCCCCATGTCCTCAAGTCCTTTCTCTACGTCTGTGTCCTTAATCCTTTCCTGCCCCTAGGTTCTTCATAAACTTTTTTTTTAAGATTCCATATATATGTGTTAGCATACGGTATTTGTTTTTCTCTTTCTGACTTACTTCACTCTGTAGGACAGACTCTAGATCCATCCACCTCACTAAAAGTAACTCAATTTCGTTTCTTTTTATGGCTGAATAATGTTCCATTGTATATATGTGCCACATCTTCTTTATCCATTTATCTGTTGATGGACACTTAGGTTGCTTCCATGTCCTGGCTATTGTAAATAGAGCTACAGTGAACGTTGTGGTACATGACTCTTTTTGAATTATGGTTTTCTCAGGGTAAATGTCCAGGAGTGGGTTTGCTGGGTTGTATGGTAGTTCTATTTTTAGTTTTTAAGGAACCCCCATACCGTTCTCCCTAGTGGCTATATCAATTTACATTCCCACCAACAGTGCAAGAGGGTTCCCTTTGCTCCAATAAATGCCTCTCCAGCATTTATTGTTGGTAGATTTTTTGATGATGGCCATTCTGACTGGTGTGAGGTGATACCTCACTGTAGTTTTGATTTGCATTTCTCTAATGATTAGTGATGTTCAGCATCCTTTCATGTGTTTGTTGGCAACCTGTATATCTTCTTTGGAGAAATGTCTATTTAGGTCTTCTGCCCATTTTTGGATTGGGTTGTTTGGTTTTGTGATATTGAGCTACATGAGCTGCTTTTTGGAGATTAATCCTTTGCCATTTGCTTCATTTGAAAATATTTTCTCCCATTCTGATGGTTGTCTTTTCATCTTGCTTATGTTTTCCTTTGCTGTGCAAAAGAATTTATGTTTCATTCGGTCCCATTTTTTTATTTTTGTTTTTAATTTCCATTTCTCTAGGAGGTGGGTCAAAAAGGATCTTGCTGTGATTTATGTCATAGACTGTTCTGCTTATGTTTTCCTCTAAGAGTTTTATAGTGGCTGGTCTTATATTTAGGTCTCTAATCCATTTTGAGTTTATTTTTGTGTATGGTGTTAGGGAGTGTACTAATTTCATTCTTTTACATGTAACTGTCCAGTTTTCCCAGCACCACTTGCTGAAGACACTGTCTTTTCTCCATTGTATACCCTTGCCTCCTTTGTCATAGATTAGTGAACCATAGGTACGTGGGTTTATCTCTGTGCTTTCTATCCTGTTCTATTGACCTATATTTCTGTTCTTGTGTCAGTACCATATTATCTTGATTACTGTAGCTTTGCAATATAGTCTGAAGTCTGGAAGTCTGATTCCTCCAGCTCTTTTTTTTCCCCCCTCAAGACTGCTTTGGCTATCCAGGGTCTTTTGTGTCTCCCTACAAATTTTAAGATTTTTTTTTCTTGTTCTGTAGAAAATGCCAAAGGTATTTTGATCGGGATTGCATTGAATCTGTAGATTGCTTTGGGTAGTATAGTCATTTTCACAATATTGATTCTTCTAATCCGAGAACATGGTATATGTCTCCATCTGTTTATATCATCTTTGATTTCTTTCATCAGTGTCTTATAGTTTTCTGAGTACAGGTCTTTTACTTCCTTAGGTAGGTTTATTCCTAGGTATTTTATTCTTTTTGTTGCAGTGGTAATGGGATTGTTTCCTTAATTTCTCTTTCTGATCTTTCATTGTTAGTGTATAGGAATGCAAGCAATTTCTGTGCATTAATTTTGTATCCTGCAACTTTACCAAATTCATTGATTAGCTCCAGTGGTTTTCTGGTGGCATCTTTAGGATTCTCTATCTATGATATCATGTCATCTGCAAACAGTGACAATTTTACTTCTTCTTTTCCTTTTTGTATTCCTTTTATTTCTTTTTCTTCTCTGATTGCCATGGCTAGGACTTCCAAAACTATGTTGAATAGCAGTGGTGAGAGTGGACATCCTCGTCTTGTTCCTGATCTTAGAGGAAACGCTTTCAGTTTTTCACCATTGAGAATGTTGTTTGCTGTGGGTTTGTCATATATGGCCTTTATTATGTTGAGGTAGTTTCCCTCTATGCCCACACTCTGCAGAGTTTTTATCGTAAATGAGTGTTGAATTTTCTCAAAATCTTTTCCTTCATCTATTGAGATGATCATATGCTTTTATTCTACAATTTGTTAATATGGTGTATCACATTGATTTGTGTATATTGAAGAATCCTCGCATCCCTGGGATAAACCCCACTTGATCATGGTGTATGATCCTTTTCATGTGTTGTTCGATTCTGTTTGCTAGTATTTTGTTGAGGATTTTTACATCTATATTCATCAGTGATATTGGTCTATAATTTTCTTTCCTTGTAGTATCTCTGTCTGATTTTGGTATCAGGGTGATGGTGGTCTCATAGAATGAGTTTGGGAGTGTTCCTTCCCCTGCAATTGTTTTGAAGAATTTGAGAAGGTTGGGTGTTAGCTCTGCTCTAAATGTTTGATAGAATTCACCTGTGATGCCATCTGGTTCTGGACTTTTGTTTGTTGGAAGATTTTTAATCACAGTTTCAATTTCATTGCTTGTGATAGGTTTGTTCATATTTTCTATTTCTTCCTGGTTCAGTCTTAGAAGGTTATCCCTTTCTAAGAATTTGTCCATTTCTTCCAGATTGTCCATTTTATTGGCCTAGAGTTGCTTGTAGTAGTCTCTTAGGATGCTTTGTATTCCTGTGGTGTCTGTTATAACTTCTGCTTTTTCACTTCTAATTTTGTTGATTTGCGTCCTCTCCCTCTTTTTCTGGAGTCCGGCTAAAGGTTGATCATTTTTGCTTATCTTCTCAAAGAACCAGCTTTTAGTTTTATTGATCTTTGCTTTCGTTTTCTTTGTTTCTATTTCATTTATTTCTGCTCTGATCTTTATGATTTCTTTCCTTCTACTAACTTTGGGTTTTGTTCTTCTTTCTCTAGTTCCTCTAGGTGTAAGGTTAGATTGTTTATTTGAGATTTTTCTTGTTTCTTGAGGTAGGCTTGTATTGCTATAAACTTCCCTCTTAGAACTCCTTTTGCTGCATCCCATAGGTTTTGGATCATCGTGTTTTTGTTGTCATTTGTCTCTAGGTAGTTTTTGATTTCCTCTTTGATTTCTTCAGTGATCTCTTGGTTATTTAGTAACGTATTGTTTAGCCTCCATGTGTTTGTGTTTTTTACGGTTTTTTCCGTGTAATTGATTTCTAATCTCATAGCATTGTGGTCGGAACAGCTGCTTGATATGATTTCAGTTTTCTTAAATTTACTGAGGCTTTATCTGTGACCCAAGATGTGATCTATCCTGGAGAATGTTCCGTGTGCAGTTGAGAAGAACGTGTAATCTGCTGTTTTTGGATGGAATGTCCTATAAATATCAATTAACTCTATCTGGTCTATTGTGTCATTTAAAGCTTGTGTTTCCTTATTAATTTTCTGTCTGGCTGATCTCCACTGGTGTAAGTGAGCTGTTAAAGTCCCCCGCTATTATTGTGTTACTGTCGATTTCCTCTTTTATAGCTGTTAGCAGTTGCCTTATACATTGAGCTGCTCCTATTTTGGGTACATATATATTTATAATTGTTATATCTTCTTCTTGGATTGATCCCCTGACCATTATGCAGTGCCTTTCCTTGTCTCTTGTAACATTCTTTATTTTAAAGTCTATTTTATCTGATATGAGTATTGCTACTCCAGCTTTCTTTTGATTTTCATTTGCATAGAATATATTTTTCCATCGCCTCACTTTGAGTCTGTATGTGTCCCTAGGTCTGAAATGGATCTCTTGTAGACAGCATATATATGGGTCTTGTTTTTGTATCCATTCAGCGAGCCTGTGTCTTTTGGTTGGAACATGTAGTGCATTCACGTTTAAGGTAATTATCGATATGTATGTTCCTACTACTATTTTCTTAATTGTTATGGGTTTGTCTTGGTGGGTCCTTTTCTTCTCTTGTGTTTCCCACTTAGAGAAGTTCCTTTAGCATTTGGTGTAGAGCTGGTTTCATGGTGCTGAATTCTCTTAGCTTTTGCTTGTCTGTAAGGCTTTTGATTTCTCCATCAAATCTGAATGAGCTCTTTGCAGGGTGGAGTACTCTTGGTTGTAGGTTCTTCCCTTTCATCACTTTAAATTTATCATGCCACTTCCTTCTGGCTTGTAGATTTTCTGCTGAGAAATCAGTTGTTATCCTTATGGGAGTTCCCTTGTATGTTATTTGTCATTTTTCCCTTGCTGCTTTCAATCATTTTTCTTTGTCGTTAATTTTTGTCAATTTGATTACTATGTGTCTTGTCATTTTTCTCCTTTGGTTTATCCTGCCTGGGACACTCTGTGCTTCTGGACTTGGGTGGCTATTTCTTTTCCCATGCTAGGGAAGTTTTTGACCATAATCTCTTCAAATATATTCTCGGGTCCTTTCTCTCTCTCTTCTCCTTCTGGGACCCCTATAATGCGAATGTTGTTGCGTTTAATGTTGTCCCAGAGGACTCTTGGGGTGTCTTCGTTTATTTTCATTCTTTTTCTTTATTCTGTTCCATGGCAGTGATTTCCACCTTTCTGTCTTCCAGGTCACTTATCCGTTCTTCTGCCACAGTTATTCTGCTACTGATTCCTTCTAGTGTATTTTTCATTTCAGTTATTCCATTGTTCACCTCTGTTTGTTTGTTCTTTAATTCTTCTAGGTGTTTGTTCCTTAATTCTTCTAGGTCTTTGTTAAACATTTCTTGCATCTTCTCGATCTTTGCCTCCTTTCTTTTTCCAAGGTCTTGGCTCAACTTCACTATCATTATTCTGAATTTTTTTTCTGGAAGGTTCCCTATCTCCACCTCATTTCGTTTTTTTTTTCTGGGGTTTTATCTTGTTCCTTGATCTGGTATAAAGTCCTCTGCCTTTTCATTTTGTCTATCTTTCTGTGAATGTGGTTTTCCTTCCACAGGCTGCAGAATTGTAGTTCTTCTTGCTTCTGCTGTCTGCTCTCCAGTGGATGAGTCTATCTTAGAGGCTTGTGCAAGCTTCCTGATGGGAAGGACTGGTGGTGGGTAGAGCTGGGTGTTGCTTTGGTGGGCAGAGCTTTAATCCGCTTGTCTACGGATTAAATAAAACTTTAATAAAAAGTTTAATCCACTTGTCTGCTGATGCATGGGGCTGGGTTCCCTCCCTGTTGGTTGTTTGGCCTGAGGCGACCCAGCCCTGGAGCCTACCTTGCTCTTGGTGGGGCTAATGGCGGACTCTGGGAGGGCTCACACCAAGGAGTATTTCCCAGAACTTCTGCTGCCAGTGTCGTTGTCCTCACGGTGAGCCACAGCCACAGCCACCACCTGCCTCTGCAGGAGACCTTCTAAAAGTAGCAGGTAGTTCTGGTCATTCTCCTACAGGGTCACTGCTCCTTCCCCTGGGTCCTGATGTGCACACTACTTTGTGTGTGCCCTCCAAGAGTGGAGTATCTGAGTGGAGTTGAGACTCTGAGACTCCGTGTGGAGTTGCACAGACTCTGGGTCCTGTGAAGCTTCGATGTTTTGTGATTCTAGAAATCCTATAGGAGACGGTCCACAGCAGGTGACGCTAATGTTGTCAGTAGAGGTGTTGAAGCCAAAGATCTGCAGTTCCAACTAGAGGTGCCGATGTACATACAGGACAAAATCATCTCGTGTGAATGTAGTTCAGGCATGTTTAAGATGAATGCAGTCATGTTAATGCCTACCATATTCTATCTTGAGCCTCTCCTCAGGGACCCCCTCCTTAGTTCCTGAGGCTCCTGTAAGTCATGTACAGGGGACTGGAGAGTGGGCTCTGTCCAGTCTGAGCCCTGAGTTACCCTGTGTGTATCTTAGGATACTTTGTATTTCTGTGGTGTCCGTTGTAACATCATCTCTTTCATTTCAGATTTATTTGGGCCCTCTCTTTTTAAAAAAACATACTACTGTTGTCTTTTATTCTTTACAGAAGTTTAATAAGTGTTTGATCTACTATCCTTACCCTAGGTATACTTTTTGCAGTGAGATTTTTACTTTTCTTTGTTTCCTTGTTACTATCAATAATTAGTGAGACTTCTTTTAAGCTACCTTCAACATTGCTTATAAAGCTGCTTTATTAGTGATGACAGAGCCTTAATGGAAGTCATGTTCTGGTTGTAAATTAGAATGCAATGTGCCAGCAAATAGCCCCTTAAGTTTATGTCTCATTACTTCTTGTTCTTTTTTTAATTTAATTTTTATTTTTTGTCAGAGCAAATTTAATTAAAATGTTTTGTTTCTTCTAGGTGTGAAAGATGTGGTTCTTTTAAACATATACATATATCTATTCTTCTTTGGATCATTTTCCCATGTAGGTTATGACACGATGTTGAGTAGTCTTGTCTTGGTATTACGTAGGTCTTTGGTGATTACATATTTCACATGTGTTTCTATATCTATCTTAACCCCAATATCCTAATGTATCCAATCCTCACACCTTTCCATTTGGTGAACCATAAGTTTGTTTAATGAATCTGTGATTGCATTTCTCTGTGGAAATATCTTCATTGGTATCAATTTTTAGCTAAGACCTATAAGTGATATTATAGGATATGTGTCTTTTGCTTTCTGACTTAGTACAATTTGCCTGATTACCTCAAGAATCATACATGGTGCTGCAAATGGCATTGTTTCATTTATTTCCCTGGCTAATATTCCATCTGTACGTGTACCAGTTCTTCTTGGGCCACGCACCTCTTGATGGACTTTCTGTTTGCCTCCATGTCTTGGCTATTGTAATACTGCTGCAATGCACATTTGCTTGCCTGTGTCTTTCCAGTTATAACTTCTTATGTTATAGGCCAAGGAGTGGGCTTGCTGTATCATATGGTAGCTCAGTGTGTATGTTTTAAAGGCACCACCATTCAGTTCTCATTAGTGGCTCTTTCCAGGTTACGTCCCACTTAAAATTGAGGGTATGCATTTCTCCAAAACACCTTCAATATTTATTGTTTGTATTTTTCTTGCTGATGGTTATTCTAACCGGTGCGAGCTGATGCCTATCTGTGGTTGAATTTGCATGTGTCCCATAATCTGTTGAAATTGAGCTTTAAAGCATGCCCTTTTTATTTATCAAACTGTGATTACAGCTCAGTTCTTCAAAGTGTTTTCTTAAAGTAAGTGTCACATTTTGAAAATTTTTGGCCATTACCTCCCTCAAGACATTTTGAGGGCACGTTTCATTTACAGCCCTGAAGTACTTGTTCATATGAAGTGACCATTAGCACAGGTTTTAAAGCTGCTTTTGCAGGTAACGGCCAGAGGGTGGCAGCCTTTCTACGTTCCTAATCTGGTAAATAGGGAAAGAGACCTTCAGCCCCAAGAGTATCCACCTTTATTTCTCATCCAGCTGTGGGTCTAGATATGGTCACATCAGGTTGCATCACAGCCCCGGAACGAATCTTGTAAAAATTTCTCCCTCTATCACTGTCTTTGTTTTTTGGGATTTTTAAGTAATTTATTTTTATAATGGGGTTTACCTGATTTTCACTGCTGTGTTTATGTCCCTTTACACCCACTTGATTCACTTACAGAGAGAAATCAATACATAGGTTTTAAGATTTTTACTAGTCAGATATATTCTTGTTCGTTGAATAGGGGGTGTTGCATCCACTTAACTGAGCAAGGAGTAGGTCTTGTCTATTACATATTGGGTTTATGGATCGGTATTTGAGCTAATATGAAACCCTTGTTTTATGCATCACCCCACCTCACCTTTCCCGTTAAGCAGCCATAGTGTGTTTTCTAAATGTGTGACTCTGTTCTGTTTTGTAATTCAGTTCAAGTGTAACGGTTTTTACATTCCCTCTACAAGTGATATCTTATGATAAGTGTCTTTTTCTGTGTGACTTATTTCACTTAGAATCGTCGAACATAAATCCACTCATCATGCTGCTAATAGCCTTATGACATTGATTTCATGGCTGAGTGATATTCCATTGTACATAAGGACCACAACATCGTTATCCATTTTCCTATTTCCTGGGATATTTAAGGTGTAATGAAGAGGAGGTTCTTGTCAACTGAGCAGCCCTAAACTTTGGTGTGCCTGTGTCTTGCTGATTTTTAGTTTTCCCAATTTATACGCCCATGAGTGGAAATGCCCTATGCTCCCTAAGCTGTGTTTTTTAGATGTATCAGGACACACCGTACACTTCTCCAGAGTGGCTGTTGGCAATTTACATCCTGCCCATCAGTGTAGCAAGGCTCCCATTTCTCCATGGCCTGTCCTGCATTTCTGGTTTTGACACTTTCTTCAGCATGGCCCTTTTGACCGATGGGAAGCGAGACTTCTTTGTAGCGCTGATTTGCCTTTCCAGGTTGCTTGGTTGGCCAAAAAGGGCGTATGCGTTTTTTCCTGAATATATTCAGGAAAAAACGCATACGCCCTTTTTGGCCAAGGATATCATTTTCAACGTTTTGCCGCTTTTCATTTGCTTTAAAGGCGATTCGAATCTACCTCCTTAAGTCTGTTTCTGCAATTCAGCCTTCCTTTCAAATCCTCTTCGTTGCCTTCCCTCAATATATTTGTGGACGAGAGTTATCATTGATAACTCTGCAGGTTTGTGAATTGCAGTGCCCCTGAGCTCCATTTTTCAACTCGCTTTTTTGGGAGTTGGCCGCAAAAGCGCAGGATTGCTTCAGGCCCTGTTCTACTTCCTGGGGGCAGGCTGAGCCTGTGGTTAATTCTTCTTTCTGAAGGGAAAATAGAGTGACCTGTGCTTGTCCCAACACCTAGATCTAGTCTCTCATTGGTTCCCCCTCTTCCCGTTCATCCTCAGTACAAATTGCAACCTGTACGGAACAGGAGGTTAAAGGTGCTGATGCTCCAAGTAGGGAGATTGCTAGGAAAGTGGCTGGAATGGCGAACCCTGGCACAAGCAGATGAGAAATGAGGTGCATTTTAGAAACCTTTCCGGATCACATGGTGTACCATCTTCTGGGTTTCTCATGCATGTTTTGGATGTAGGAAGATGCCCTTGACCCTGGAGATTTGGGACCCATGGGATGGGTGTCACGCAGTATTACTTTAAAGGGTCTGCGTTTGCTCACCCAACCTCACCAAACCTCTCAGCCGCAAGAGTGTCCACCCTTATGTCTCACCCAGCTGTGGGTCTAGATATGGTCGATCCAGGTTTCATCACAACCCCTGAACGAATTGTGTAAGGATTTCTCTCTCTTTCACTGTCTTTGTTTCACGGGTTTTTTTTTTTCACGGGTTTTTAAAAGTAATTTATTTTTATAGTGGGGTTTAGCTGCTATTCACGGCTGTGTTTATGCCGCTTTACACCCACTTGACTCACTTCCAGAGAGATATCAATACATAGGTTTTAAGATTCTTACTAGTCAGATATATACTTGTGCGGTGAATAGGGGGTGTTGAGTCCAGTTCACTGAGTAAGGAGTAGGTCTTTCTATTTCATATTGGGTTTATGGAACGGTATCTGAGCTAATTTGAAACCCTTGTTTTATGCATCACCCCACCTCACCTTTCCCGTTAAGCAGCCATAGTGTGTTTTCTAAACGTGTGACTCTGTTCTGTTTTGTAATTCAGTTCAAGTGTAACGGTTTTTACATTCCCTCTATCAGTGATACCTTATGAGAAGTGTCCTTTTCTGTGTGAGTTATTTCACTTAGAATCGTCGTACCTAAATCCACTCATCATGCTGCTACTAGCCTTATGACATTGATTTTATGGCTGAGTGATATTCCATTGTACATAAGGACCACAACTTCTTTATCCATTTTTCTCTTTCCTGGGATATTGAAGGTGGAATGAAGTGGACGTCCTTGTCAACAGAGCAGCCCTAATCTTTGGGGTGCTTGTGTCTTGCTGAATTTTCATTTTCCCAATTTATACCCCCTTGCGTGGAAGTGCCCTATGCTCTCTAAGCTCTGTTTTTTAGATGTTTAAGGACACACTGTACCCTTCTCCAGAGTGGCTGTTGGCAATTTACATCCCGCCCATCAGTGTAGCAAGGCTCCCATTTGTCCATGGCCTGTCCTGCATTTCTGGTTTTGACACATTTTTCAGCATGGCCCTTTTGACCGATGGGAAGCGAGTCTTCTTTTTAGCGCTGATTTGCTTTTCCATGTTGCTTCGTTGGCCAAAAGGGGCGTATGCGTTTTTTCCTGAATATATTCAGGAAAAAACGCATACGCCCCTTTTGGCCAAGGGCATCATTGTCAACGTTTTGCCGCTTTTCATGTGCTTTAAAGGCGATTCGAATCTACCTCCTGAAATCTGTTTCCTGTAATTCTGCCTTGATTTCAAATCCTCTTCTTTGCCTTCCCTCAATATATTTGTGGACGAGAGTTATCATTTATAACTCTGCAGGTTTGTGAATTGCAGTGCCCTGAAGCTCCATTTTACAACTCGCTTTTTTGGGAGCTGGCTGCAATAGCTCAGGATGGCTTCAGGCCCTGTTCTGGTTCCGGGGGGGCAGGGTGAGCCTGTGGTTAATTCTTCTTCCTGATGGGAAAATAGAGTGACCTGTGCCTGTCCCAACACCAAGAGCTAGTCTCTCATTGGTTCCCCGTCTTCCCGTTCATCCTCAGGAAAAATTGCAACCTGTACGGAACAGGAGGTTAAAGGTTCTGATGCTCCAAGAAGGGAGATTGCTAGTAAAGCGGCTGGAATGGCGAACCCGGGCACAAGTAGATGAGAAATGAGGTGCGTTTTAGAAACCTTTCCCCATCACACGGTGTACCATCTTCTGGGTTTCTCATGCATGTTTTCGATGTAGGAAGATGCCCTTGAACCTGGAGATTTGGGACCCATGCGATGGGTACCACGCAGTATTACTTTAAAGGGTCTGCGTTTGCTCACCCAACCTCACCAAACCTCTCAGCGCCAAGAGTGTCCACCCTTATGTCTCATCCAGCTGTGGTTCTAGATATGGTCAATCCAGGTTGCATCACAGCCCCTGAACGCATTGTGTAAGAATTTCTCTCTCTTTCACTGTCTTTGTTTCATGGGTTTTTCAAAGTAATTTATTTTTATAATGAGATTTAGCTGCTTTTCACTGCTGTGTTTATGCCGCTTTATACCCACTTGACACACTAACAGAGAGATATCAATACATAGGTTTTAAGATTATTACTAGTCAGATATATTCTTGTGCGGTGAGTAGGGCGTGTTGAGTCCAGTTCTCTGAGCAAGGAGTAGGTCTTGTCTATTACATATTGGGTTTATGGAACGGTATCTGAGCTAATTTGAAACCCTTGTTTTATGTATCACCCCACCTCACCTTTCCCGTTAAGCAGCCATAGTGTGTTTTCTGCATGTGTGACTCTGTTCTGTTTTGTAATTCAGTTCAAGTGTAACGGTTTTTACATTCCCTCTATCAGTGATACCTTATGAGAAGTGTCCTTTTCTGTGTGACTTATTTCACTTAGAATCGTCGTACCTAAATCCACTCATCATGCTGCTACTAACCTTATGACATTGATTTCATGGCTGAGTGATATTCCATTGTACATAAGGACCACAACTTC